>NW_024870847.1:722500-1322500 GCF_019054845.1 Dipodomys spectabilis
TCTAAAGCAGCTAACACAGCCGTGCAGTTGTTTGTGGGTTTCACTACAGTAGCAGCTGGGCATAAACTGTACAAAGGAAATAATTCTAGTACTTGGAGGCAAGAATGTGATGAAACATATACTTTTATCCTCCTAAATGAAATAAGGAGATCACATTTTAAAAGCTTACTAAATGATCAGCACTTAAATAACAGTGCCACTTTTAAGGCTTTCGATAATTCAAGACCTTCATCTCCCCCCAACCATTACTACAATTCACAAATCATTGCCAGGGTGCATTTCCACTTCTTTTTGGTATTTCAAATGGTTTAGGAGGAACATAAATAATAATTCAACTTGGTGAGAAAATTTAATTTAGAATAAGCAAACAAATCAGATTCAACTCCAAAGCATAACCGTTAGGGAAAATTAATTAAAGAATATGGCATGTCCTTTGTAACTTAATATTAGACATTAGGGCAAAATGCCAGAAACAGACTCTGCAAGAAGGAAATAGCAATCTTTGGTAAGAGATATTAAAGATTATCCCGGGACAAGTAATTTTACCTACATGTTCTAATATATGATAGCATATTTTTGTCTGCAAATGAGAGAGACTCAAAAAGATTTTTAAATATGATATGAAAAATGCATCGTCGTGAATGAATGAAATCAGGGAGTAGATGGCTCAGGAGCTGGCTGGTTCAGTTAAATATTCTCATTATTTTGAATGATCTGGTGTTTTTGTATGTGTGGAATTATGAATGTTTTTTTTTGGTCTGGGCAGGAAAGTTTTATTATTAGATCATTGTCTGATACCCAATGAAAGGCACCTAACCTGAGTTAGAGTGGTAACAAGAATATGTGTGTGTGTGTGTGTGTGTGTGTGTGTGTGTGTGTGTGTGTGTGTGCATGTGTGTGTGTGTGTGTGTGTGTGCCTGCAAGCATGTATTTAGAAGTAAGAATCTTCTTTGCTTCAGGGTATATACTTAATTGTATTAGTTATACAACATTAATGAGAGCAGATAAAGGTAATTAACATTTTGTGCCATATGTTGATGTTCATATGATTGCATGAGCAAGCTAAAAACTTGTTTGGGGTATGAGATTTGTGGAAGGTCAGCTGAAAGTATGAACATTTGGAATCTTGAGAAGGAAATCAAGGGCAACCATTTTAGTGTAGATCAATTTTAGACAACACTTGCAAGGATATATAATCCTATTTGAAAATGCAATATTTATTGTTCTTTTCCATAGCTATGCTATTATATAAATTTGTAGGAAAACGAGTTAAATTATGGAAACAAAAAATAATGTCATTATTTATTGCATACAATTTTACCTTTTAGTTTCTTCAAGTCGAAATACCTTTTATTTCTACTGTATAGGAAGGAAAACCCTAAGTATTACAGTTTGTGCCATATTTCACTTTGGGAAGCTTTGTCCATTTCAATAAGTTGATTTCTTTTGTTTCTACTTTCTTATTATTAACTCCGTTTCTCATAGTATTCTAAGGACTTTTCTTTCTCCCAATTTGGGGCTTGAACATACATCATGCCCTCAGTTTGTTTGCTAACAGTAGTGAGTCTCCCATTTGAACCATGCCTCCTACCCAGAAATTTTTGTAGTCAATTGGAGATAGAACCTCATGAACTTTCCTCCCAGCCTGAAAACCATTACCCCCCAAATATCATCCTTCTTAATCACTAGGATTATAGAGATGAGTCATGGACCCCAAGAGTCAATGACTTTTCATGTATTATAAATTCCATATGTTTGCTAGTAATTACAATAATAAACTACCACAGATTGGGTAGCCTTAACACAGTAACTACATGGCCTCTGAGTTGGTGGAACTAGAACTCCAGAATCAGAGTTAGCTTCTTCTGAGTCCTCTTTCCTTGGCATATCCAAAGCCTCCTGCTTTTCTTGGTAGAGAATTCAACTTAAATGCTACATTTGAGATTCTGTTTCCAAATGCAGTTACCTTCTAATGCGATGGGATTTTTAACTTTAGTAAGATTTCATTGGGACAGTATTCAACACATAACATATTACTTAATGGATAGAAGAAAATATCTAATAGAACATTATTTGGTTTGGGCATGGAAGTTGATGTAGATGGCATTGTTTTTTATGAAATCCCATACAAATCAAAAAAATCTTCCAAAAGTTTATGTCAAAAATCATGGAAAAGAAGGCTTCAAATTGGAAAAAAAAAAAAAAAAAAAACACTGATCCTTACGTTATAAATGCAGTAATTTATAGTGTTAGTTAATGCTATCTTAAATATGAGGCAGAAATGTGAAAGATGTCAGGTCTCTGTACAAATTCTATAGCTGTCACTTCATGTTATCTTTCTTTCTTAAAGCTTTCTTTATTAAAACCCTCTGCATGGATAGTGATTGGACTGATTGGTTAACTTCTCCAGGAAATGAAGCTGATTTTAGAAGGCTGATGGTGTGGTAAATAAAGGAATGATCAGAATGAGCACTGATATTCTCACAGGATTAGATGACCAGGTTCAACTGCTGAACAGCAAAATGAAGCAGTTTCAAGTTTAATGATCCACATAAGGAACATATATAGATAGGTAAATATACTTATACCTATACCTATACCTATACGTATACCTATACATATACATATACATGCATGCAATGAAATAGTAAATCTCCAATAGAATATAGAGAAACTTGGCCTGACAATTATTAAACCATATCAAAGTGGTTGCAGAAAATGTACAGTAAAATATCAATAGTTTGACATAGATTTTGCATAGGTTTTCTAAAAGATGACAATTCTTCCTTCATTTTATACTTTAAAAATATCCTTAGTTTGTTTTAAGTTTTTTTATATGGTAATAGGAGCATCTGTACAATTCTGAAAATTGGAATTACACAAAATATGCAGCATGGCTAGGCCCTGGTGGTTCAAGGATGTAATCTTAGCTAGGTAAGAGACTGAGATCTCAAAATCACAGTTCAAAGCTAGCCTGAGTAAGAAAGTTTATTAAATTCTTATCTCCAATTAATCACCAGGGGAAATGTAGTTCCAGTTCAAATTGTGTGTAGAGCACTGGCCTTGAACACAAAAGCACCATCCAGGCCCTGAGTTTAAGCCCTATGATCAACAGAAACTAAAACACAAAATACAACATGGTGTTAGGTATTTTATAATGAAACATACTTTAATACACTCTACATTGTTAGAAAGACTAGACTTTGGTGTTAGCCTCATAACCAACCATAATATATCATATTGTCCATTCATTAAGCAGAAAGGCTTTTTCATATGTACAAGTTTGAAGGTTTCAGTGAAGGTTCAGTTGGTTATATTGCTTTGTTTTATTGCTCTGACAATGCAGTGGCAATGTGGGAAGTATGTCAAAGGGAAATGTTTTTGACTTAGAATGATTACAAGATAAAAGAAGAAAGAAGATGAGAATCTATGTTCTCGTGGTTTTCACTCTGAAGAAATTAATCTCCAGAAGAATTATTCAGGTATTCTTCACAATCTGGGAGGAAATTGCCATTCTAAATTCAAATGAAAACCTCTTCACCTATGATAATGACTTGTCCAGGGTTGGAAGCAACCAGAGATTTCTATAATTTCTAATCAGATCTCAGCATACTAAATATTTTATGGAATTCCTATTAAAATGTTTTCTTGCAGACTGGTTCTTCATACTACACAAGTGTATATATGTGTGTTTGTATGTGTGTTTGTTTGTGTTTGAATAAACTAATATAACAATGTAGCAGATAAAAGTATTAGTATGGCCTTTTGTTTTCTTCTCATACCATGAAAGTCTGCCACAATTCCCCATCAAATCTCATCCAAGATTCAAACGTTAATGCTGTCCCAAAGTTTCACCTAGTAAAAGATGGCCATGAAACATGAAAATTGTAAGTCTTCTAATTATGTTGTCACCAAGGAAACAACTTACAATATTTCTCTTCTTTTTTTGTGAAAATACTGTAGGGGGGGTTATGATTACATTCTCCCCCCCCCCGTAATCCCTCTCTCGTCCCCCCCCTGCACTACAGTTGTATAGTTCATTTTTTGACATAACATCTTCTACATCTCATTGTTGCAATGCATCAACTCTATCCCTATTTAAACAATGTGTTTATTCCCTTGCCATCCACAAATTATACCAACATCAGTACAGTGAAAAAAGGATTTATACTTTGGGGGAGGGGCATACAAAGCTACAATGAAATCATCTTATAAATATGTTAGAAACAATATAAAGAAAGAAAAACCATTTAAGTTCTTAACGGGATTCATTTCGCCTAACTTCAACTTATCTGACCTTTTAAGTTTGTCTCAGACATATACTAGTTATTGCAAATAAGAGAAACCATGGGACCTATGTTTCTTTGGGCCTGGCTTACTACACTTAAAATAATTTTTTTCCAAGTCTTTCCATTTTCTAATAAGTGGGAAAAGGTCATTCTTTCTGATGGAGTCATAGAATTCCATTGTGTATATATATCACATTTTCTTGATCCATTCATCTAGTGAAGTGCATTTCTTTTTTAAAATACCTAGCTTGTAGAACACTTTAGCCAGAAAATTGAAGGAATACATATTATGGAATTTAATTTAAATATTTAGTCACTTAAATTGATATTGTATATCCATAACTCAGAGCCCTATTAATGTACATAATTAAAAAAAATCTATTACCATATTCCATGAAGACAATCCTTGCTGAAGACAAACCACATGTGGTAAACAAATTAACATGTACACCATTTTCAAATGCTGCTGTTCTAAAGCATGGAAGTGACACAGCAATTAATGCTTGTGAACTGCTGGTTCTAAGGAGTATGGAAAGTGATTAATTTGCACCATAAGTGGAAAAATCCACAGATTTTTCAGGTTGAGCTTTGTTGTTGGCATTTATGAGATATATTTTGGAAAGTACAATGAATGAAAGCATGCTGTTTTGTAAAACTTTGCTGGCTGATACACCAGGGAAGGAAAACTTATTGTAATGTCTCAAATGAGAAGACACGCAATAGGGTGGGTAATATGTGATATGCTGCTTTAAATACAGACTGAAGCAAAACAAAGAATGGGAAAAAAAGTTTTTTTAACGAATACTTTCTGGGTATATTGTGGTATACAATATACAGATGAAATGAACATTTCTTTGGAACAGTAAGGAAAAAACAATGTCACCCGTTGAATTTCTTTTTAAAGTGAATCTTAACTGACAAGGATGAAGAACTTTGAATGGGTTAATAAAATATTACCAAGTATTATTTTAATTTTTTATTGAAAATTAAAACAAACTATCAGACTATTAGTCCATTAAGATTTACAGAGTAAGTTTCCTGGCATATATTTTCGTTTGTTCCTTTTTTTTGCGTAGGTGATATAAATTTTTTTCAGAAAGACAACCTGTTTTAACCATTACCCACAAATTTATGCTGTCATAGATTAAGATCGTTTTTTTTTAATTAATTTAAAACAATAGTAGGCTCATTTTATGCCAACACAAAATAATAAACACCAGTGACATTTTCACTAAACAACCACTCATAAAATATCATAAAATAATTTTTTTTGGTCGGTCGTGGGGCCTGAACTTTGGGCCTGGGCACTGTCCCTCAGCTTTTCAGCTCAAGGCTACCACTGTACCCCTTCAGCCACAGTGCTTTTTCTGGTTTTTAGGTGGTTTATTGGAGATAAGAGTCTCAAAGACTTTTCTGCCCAGGATGGCTTTGAACCACTATCCTCAGGTCTCAGACTCTTGAGTAGCTAAGATTATAGGCATAAGCCACCAAAGCCCAGATCCAAGTCAATTTTTCAAAAGCAAGCTTATTGAAACTTCTGGCTTTTTCCAATAAACAACCTTATTTTTTCAGCATTAGTTTATAACTATGAGGTATTTTGAGATATAACTGTGACTGTTTATGGAATCAAATATAATTTTACTATTATTCAGTATTTCACAAAAATCTACTGTAATTGATTTTCCCAAAAGTCAATTATTACATACTACATTACACACTATCATTTTTACATTCTTTATTGCATATAGTGTGAAGTGAAAATAGTTTGGACCATTTCATATAAATTACTAGGTGCTATTTTAGCATTATAAATTCAAATCTATGGTTTTATACTAAGGAAAAAAAGATTTTAGAGTTAAAATCAAATATGTATGTGTAGTGTGTCCCAATTAAACCGAAAATTCTGAGTTCATACGAAAAAAGTATTTTCTTTCGATTAAAGACTTTGAAGTAATATTATTGGAAAGAGTGAGGCAAGAGGAGGAAGAATTCAAATCATGTCAAACAATGTCTCTCTTATTCTGCTAACCCCTCCACTTTGATAACCTGCCCATTCCCAGTTGTCACAAAATTTCAAGTGTCTCTCTTAGAATTCTATTTTGAAAAGTTCTAAATCACTGATTCTTTTTCTATTTTCTGTTATATGTAACAAAATAGAGACCCAGAACAGTTGAAATAAAATGCACACATATGTTGAAGTCACCAAAGCTGGAAAAACAACCAACAAAGTAGAACTCCCCCAGGATCAAAAACATGTTGTGCCTAGTTTTGTTTTAAAGTACAAATATATGTTACAAATGCCTCAAATACATTTTAATTTGAGTAGAGCTATTAGGGTAACTGTGTGTCAGAAATAAGCTTGTGTTAAATTGTAATTAAATTCATCTGCATGAACCTAATAGAGCAAATCCTTTGAATGGATCAAATTATTTAAAACAAATGTAACTATATGTGAAGTAAGATCGGCACATATTTTTTTAAAAAATGCTAGAGTATCAAATCAGAAAAATCATAAAATACTTAAAAAATTCAGAAATGCAATAAATAAGTCCAATACTATCCATATTGAGAACTAAATACTACTGACCTAATAAGAACAAAATATGCAAATAATACAATCTGAGCAGTGTACATGAGCGTACATAATTTAAAACTACTCCAAATTACACTGTTTGTAGAAGACTGAATGTGGGTTATCTAAAGTAATGTGTATTGTTCTCAATGTTTATTATTCTCAAGAAGGGAATGGGGAATGTGAGAATAGGACTAACCAAGTATTGTCTTCAAATATACATAATTTGGATTTACCTCTTTATTTCACTATAGGTATTTTTGATAAAAAATGAATAATTGATTTCCAGGTCAGGTGTAATATATCCTAGTTGTATATACCAAACTACGTTCAGAAAATGATATAAAACGATAAAAGATATAAAATACATAGCAAAAATTATATTCCTTTGGGGATAATATTTTGAAGAGTGCATTGGTAATAATCTATTATAATAATTAATTTGATTGAACAATTTCACATTGACAGTAATTAACTAGAATACTTTAATGCTAATTGGACAAAATTGTCTTTCTAAATGAGCAAAACTAGTTTCTCCTTTTACTTTATCAGGGAAATAACTGAACAAAAAATGTAAATTAACATATAAATCTATAACAACTGGAATGAAGTTTTGTCTTTTTATTAGCAAATATTAAATTTCAAAAATATTTGATTGTGTTTTACACATATGTCCATATAATGTACCTTGCTAAATTTTAATCCTTTTATTAATTTCATTATCCTATTTTTATATTTATATTTTATTATGTTATCATAATTACTTATAAAGTATTTGAACATATTTACTCCACAATATTTCTCTTCATCTCCTCTCTTTTTTCCAAATGTAATCAGTTCCATCTTTTACACTTTGGTCATTCATTTTATTTTCTGGGTCTAGAGCTTTCATATGAGAAATCTACTATTTGTTTTTCATAGTAGGGCTTATTGCTTTAATATGAAGGCTTTCAGTTCTATTTTCTTGAAGATGATATTATTTCATTATTATGTCTGCCTAAATAATATATCATTGTGGTTATATGTTTATCTATTACAATTTCTTCATTCAATGAGTGATTAAGGAACATGTAGGTTAATTCTATAGTTATTTATGTTTTTTTTTAATGTTGGTGTAGGAAGGATGGAAATAATGATGTTTGGACTGAGAAACTTTTTAGGTGGGCTCTCTAGTATTTGATCAGCTGATCTTTCATCAGTATTTCAATAATGCATTATATTTAAAAAATAAAATTTAACTACATTTGCAAAGGGGCTCTTTTTCAGTAACTATATAATTTTTTTATTACAGTGTTACATTTAGTGTGTCTTGGGAGTATAGGGATGTATGTGCCCATGAAAATACATGCATGTTTGTATATGTAGCTCATTCTAAGGAACCGAATATATGTGAGATACAGGATTCAAATAGATGTTTCAGACCTTTAAGTTGCTAAGTTGATGTATATGTCCAGTTTGTGGAATGTGATTTCAGGATCACATTTCGGTAGGTTTCATACCAAGTAAGTAGATGTTTCTAATCATAAGGAATAAAACAACTACTCTGTTTTATAATCATAAGTATTAGTACTCTAGGCATTGTAATAAGTGGAAAAATTATTGAAAGGATAATGGGTAAGTAGTAAGAAAATACGTTTTCCCCAAAATCTTCAGATGTACACTTTGGATATAAATTAAAAATATATTTATAAACATATAGATATAATATGATCTTATATATGCAAATAGATGAATGTAATATATAGTAAATATTAAGATGTATTTATATTTATTTATATTGTATTTATTTATATTTAAATGTAATTCATCTCATCATATTTTTAGGTCAGTTGTGGGGCTTAAAATTTGGGCTTGGGTGCTGTTGCTGTGATCTTCAGCTCAAGGCGAATACTCTACCGCTTAGATATAACGCCACTTCCACTTTCCTGGTGGTTTATTGGAGATAAGAATCTTATGGAATTTCCTGCCTGGGCTGGCATTGAACCTTGATCCTCAAATCTCAGCCTCCTAAGTAGATAGGATTACAGGAGTGAGCCACCGGCGCCAGGCTATATTTATATCTGAGATTTGTTATTGGAACAAAAAGTACAGAAACTATTATTCTTATCACAAATGGACTTCACATTGGCAGGTATAATAACAAGAAGACAAATGATAAATATTCCCAGTGGCACAAAAGTCCCTTATGTGCCTAACAAGACAGTCCATTTTTCTAAACATTGCATATGGTGTGAGAGGTTTGCTACCGAAGCCACTGTAGAAGATATTGGACCCTAAAAATAACTGACAATTGCATAAACTCAGTCCTTTATGACAGATTTAACAAGGTCGATCTTGCAGATTCTTATTCTGTACATGATGAAAATTAATAGTATAGTTGTAATTAGAGAACTGTTTTATACCTGTAACTCAGACATTAACTATATTTAAAATAGTTAATTTTTCTCTAACTTATATTTCCATGGCTCAGGAAACTGTTTTTCTTTGTAAAAAAGTGGCTGTTCACAACATAGACATGGATTTTTAATCCTTTTGAAATTACTGTCTGCATAGACTTCTATGAGATGAGCTTCTCTTTACCATATCATAGGAATAAACTTACTGTGGTTCAAACTTGGACAGCAGCTAGCTTGTTCTCTCTCCTAGAAAACCATCTGTATAGACTTCTTTACATGTAAACAAACCCTCATTTACTTGTAAAAGTCTGTCAGTGAGTCAAACCTAATTCACCTAAGTGAGGTGAATTCTTCTCCCATGCTTTCTTCCCATTAAAAATGGTAAGAAATGTTCAGCAATGCACATACTTTTTAATGTGAATTGTGACTCCTATTTTCCATGTGAAACAAGCAGAGGAATCAGTTTAAGATGTGAAAGAGCCTTTCAAAGAGTCTTGGACCTTGAAAATTGTACCGGGTATGAACTTTTGGAGAAATATCCCTTTTCAAAGACAAAGGACTCATTTTTTAAAAAATATTGTGCTGGTACTGGGGTTTAAACTCCGGGCCTTGAGCTCTATCTGGGCTTTAATTCTCAATGTTTGCTGTAGACCACTTGAAGCACACCTTCACTTCTTACTTTTATCATAAGTAGAGAAAAGGATCTCTTAGGTTTATCTACTTGGAATAGCTTCGAATTGCAATTGTCAAATTTGAACCTATTGAGTATCTAGGTGTAAGCCACAGGTGCTCTGCTAGAACTCCTTAAGAATAAATCATACAAAAAAAGGAGAAAAAATATTTTTACAATTATTTATGTGTTGTCTGATAAACCAAATCACTTGCTACTGGAAGAAAAAAAGAGAGAAGATAGAGATGAATATGGAGGAGAGAAACACAAAGGAACAAGAAGTGAAAGGTAAATGAGGAGAGTGGAGCGGAGGATACGAGAGGATGAGGGAGCTGAGTAGCTGAATAAGCTATTGTTGGACAATCAGTGCCTTTGCATTTATATGGCCAAGACTTTATATTTTTGGTAGTAGTAAGCTGAGATGTAAAATACAAGTTTACAGATAATAACCTGTTAGTGTTCTTCCTCTTGCACCAAGGAACTCACAGTTAGGTTACTGTTAAAGAGAAGGCAAGAGTAATCAGTTTAAGTGATTTGAGAAACAATAATTAAGATGCCAGGAATGCTCCCTTGTATGAAGTCAAGCATCCTTGTTCCCTGCTCCAGTCTTCTTCTCAACAAGAATAGCAGAAACCGAAGAGGAAGGAGATATCTAAGTAATGGTCATCATTCTGTTTACCTTCTTCCCTTGGCCTCTCAAACAATAAAGTCAAAGAGACTTAATATAAACTACGGCCGGAAATGGGGGGAAAAGTTCAGTCTAACTTAATGTGAAAGTTTTAAAAATAATTTGAGCAGCATTTCAAATACTAAACTAAAACTTTTTAAATATTAATAAAAAGTAACTCTGAATTTATTGAAAATTTAGAAGACTACATTGTGGATTCTGTACAATTCAAACTGACTCCTGCTTCTATCATCAGAAATTGAAGATCGTCCCTAAATTTCCAATGCTAGGTAAATTACCCTTGATATTCACTTAAACTGTGTGAATATGATGCAGAAAACATTACTTGAAATTTAGACTGCTGAAGTGATAAGTAATGGAAATTCATGAAGGATAGCATAATGTTGAGAGCATGGAAATTATTTTCCTTCCATCTTCAGTGTGTAGAGAAGAAAAAAGCTCCATTGGATGGCCCTGAAGGTCCAATTCTGAATTTAAGACAGAGGTGAACAATAAAGGTGACCTATCTCAGCCATTCAGCGATTGAAAATATGGAGAAATATCATCATTTATGTAGGTCAAACATAGAAGACAGGCCGTGGCAAGCCCAAAGCCAAAAGACAAACACAAAGATTGACAGTAAAGAAGACCTACCTCTGCCATTAAGACTAGAAATGTGGAGAAATATCATCATTTATGTAGGTCAAACATGGAAGAGAGGCTGTGGCAAGCCCAAAGCCAAATGCCAAAGACAGAGATATTTAACAAAATACCATGAAGTTGAAACAAGTCTTCAAAGGGAGAACTGGGTTTAAAGAGAGTAGGGCAGAAGAATGGAGAGGAAAACGGAGGACTAATATAATCATATCACTTAAAGAACATATGTGGGAATATAAGTAGGAAACTTGAAGGGAGAGATTGGGTTGGTGTAAGGGAAGAAAGAAAAATGGAAAGTTTGACAATGATCCAGATGTATTGTACATTGAAATGCACATATACACCCTATTGAACACTGACATGATGAAGCGAAACCCCTTTGCACAACTAGCTAAAGAATAATTTTTTTATAAATTTTAATATTAAAAGACTAGAAGCAAAAAGCTTTAGACATAAATAAGAGGATAACATTGACATACTGTTGAAGCTTGTGCTCCTTTCAATATACAAAAAGTAGTAAGTGTAAAGTAAAATGTAAATTTTATTTTACCAATCCTTTTTGCAAATTGCTTAAAATATAGGGAACCAAATTCCAATATCCCTTCACTTTCAATACAAATAATCTTATAGACCTTTAGGTTTCTCAATTGTTTCTAAATATCTTAATGTAATGCATTGGAACTAATTTCATTCCACATTTAAATTTGAATTTTTAAATCACTAAATTCTTTTAAAATCCTCTCACTCGAGCACAGGGCACAGGTATGGATAGATAATTGATGTGGTCAGAATCAGAATTATTCAGAAGGATCTAAATGGATGCTTACCTAATTTTCTCTCTTTTGGGGCATAGAATATGCAGGTTTTCTGCATATAAACACTCCATCAACATTTTATTAAAGGATTATTCAAGATTAGCTATATGTTGATTGATAATAACTAAGCATGATAGAAATGTAAGGGAAAACTATCTACATTTCAGTGAGGTTCTGACATGTGCTTCCCAAAGAGTCATGAAAGCTCTCAATGAGAAATCTAGCAGCTGCCTATCTAAAAAGTCCTTGTGTGGTTCCACTTTCCGCTAATATCTCAATTCAAGTACTTCTTGGAGTTCCGTACTATTCAATGATGCTGTGTTAGATCATTGTTGCATTTTGCAGACAGCTCTTGGTGATGAAATTTGTGCTTTTCAAAATTACTCTCGCAATTCCATCCACCAAATGCAGAAAAAATTATCTAGAAAAAATGTTTCTGTTGATAGTGCATATCCTTTTATTTTTCATTACAAAAATAGATGGTAGTAAAAGTTTTCATAGGAATTACACTGCAAAGGTTGTGGGCAAATTCTAATATTACACTATGTTCATTTAGAGATATTGAGTATCCAAAGTTTTGATATGCCTATGGCCCTAAAACCAATACCTTACTGATATTGTGTGACAAATGCAATTTCCTATAAGTACAGAAGTTTTCCTTGTTTCTTTTTAATAAAAGTTTTTATTGTAAAGATACTGTACAGAGCGGTTACAGTTACATAAGTAACGTAATGATTATATTTCTTATTGAGCATAGTTATTCCCTCCTTTGTTTTTCCTCTACCAATCCTTCCATTCACACCTCCCCAACTCTTCCCTCCACCCCCCCTCTGATAGTATCTTGTACATCTCAATATTACAATGGGTCAACCTGTATCCTTTCCTTCTATGTTAAATGAAGAAATGCTGGGTTTATTTATGCTGATTCTACTTGTGCAGACACACCTAAAATCACTCTCCAAGTCCAAGAGAACATAAATAAAACACACATCATTTTTTGTCAGTGGGTATAATTGGGTTCTACACATTTATTTACAGGTTACAAGTTATTCTCAAACGTTAATACATTAAAAATACTTACTTTATTTTCCTATTTTCTTGGTCAGGAAATTAGCAAGACCTCACTCAGCAATTCTCACATAGGACTTTTCACATGGGTTTATTAAAGTATGACCTGAGATCCAGTTTTCTGAGAACTCACTCTTTGCTTAGGAATTGATGATGGCTGTTGGAAAAGAGCTCAAGGAAGGATTCCATTTAAAGCCTTATAACTTTCTTCTTCTTTTTTTCTTTCTTTTTTTTTTTTTTTTTTTTTTGGTGATCGTGGGCCTGGAACTCTGGGCTTGAGCGCTGTCCCTGTGCTATTCAGCTCAAGGCGAGTTCTCTCCCACATGAGCCACAGTGCCACTTCCGGGTTTCTAGTTGTTTGTTGGAGATAAGAGTCTCACGGACTTTCCTGCCCAGGCTGGGTTTGAAGCACAATCCTCAGATATCAGCTTCCTGAGTAGGTAGGATTATGGGCATGAACCATCAACACCTGGCTCTTTTTTTTCTATATTTTTGTGAATTGTAATACTTCTAAATTTATATTAACTTCAGCCACTTTATACTTTTCAAAGTCATGAAATATCTCCTAGAGTTTGCTTCTCTGAAGATTGTTTTGCATTTATAATTTCTTGAGTCATTTTTATTTTGTATCAAAATCTTTTTATATTTTATGTTGATGGGTTATTGTACATCAAATATCTTCAAATGCATATGGAAAGTCTAAGGATAGAAGTACGAATATTCCCATACAGCTCTTATTTATCTGTTATACACTTTCAGTATTATAATATTTTTCTCTTTCTCTCTCTCTCATCCTCTCTTTTTCTTTCAGGCTCCATGTCTGCTACTTAGAATTTCCACTGGTCTACTAGTATCCTTCAGGTTCCACTGGTTTTTTGGGAACATGATAGGGACCATCAGTGACCCTTCCATTCTTTAAGAGTTATAACAATGACATGATATTATTCTCTGTCATTCCAAATGGTAAAACAACAGAACTAGGAATTCCTTTTCAATTTTATTATTATTACAAATTTTATCTCATAGGAATCATTGGGATGGATAAGATACTTTTAACCGGTAACCTAAAATTTCTATTTTGTTTACAAGCAACCTTTTTATTTTATTATCAGTAAGTAACTACATGTAATGAAAACAAAGTTATCCTATGGAAGGTAGACCGAAGTGGGTCACATGGATGAAAACCAAGGTAATGGGGAAAGTGAGTACAAAGGATACACATCAGATAGCACATATCCTCAGAGCAGGTTATCATATACACTGTGTTAGAATGACAATATGCTGGGAATTATAGATTGTCATTGAAAACCTGATATAAATATATATATGCACATATATTTTTATATGTATATTTATTTGTATATGCATATATATGTGTATATGCCTTTATATATGTACACATGTTTGTTACTATACACACAAACACACATATACATGTACCCATGTATACATCCACACATGGAGAAAGAAACATAGTTATAGCCAACAAAAGTTTCACATGTCATTGAACATGCCTTAAATGGAATGCTTTTAACAAAGTATGTTGAAGATGTATTTGTCTCCAAGAGGTCTTTCACCACTTTTCTTATCTCTTAAAGGGTTTTAAGAGATATGATTCGACTTGCAAAACACAGTACAAGTCATAGCAAGTCACGTAGAAATCTCTGTAAGTAAAGGTCATATGGTGTTTCCCTGATCCCTACGGAATGCTTGCTCTTATAGACACTCTAAACAACCAAAGTAGCAAGAGAATGTCCTGGTAAAGAATAATATTAAGCCGGGTGCTAATGGCTCACACCTGTCATCCTAGCTACTCAAGAGGCTGAGATCTGAGGATCACAGTTCAAAGCCAGCCTGGGCAGGAAAGTCCGTGAGACTCTTATCTCCAACAAACAACTAGTAACCCGGAAGTGGCACTGTGGCTCATGTGGGAGAGCACTCGCCTTTTATGTTCATCAAGGATAATCTTAGTAGATGAGCACAATAGCTCAATAGCTATGCACATTTGACCTAACAAGTTGATTCCATGTGAAATGAACTCTAAGACATGTTCTTAGTTGTTTTTGTTCATAGTATACTATGTTATTTCTTTTTAACTTTTTGTATTTCCCCCACCTACGGTTTATCCCCTGTAGTCACTATATTTGATTTTGATATCCTGGGAATTGTAAATATGTTGATCTGAACTAGGCAAGGGAAAGGGAAAAAACAAAATGGTGAGACAAAGGACAAAGGGGGAACCTATGCAACAGTCATACTCACAAGACAATATGTTGGAAATAACTTTGGGGGCGGCCTTTGGGAGGGGAGAGGGAGGAAAATGGGGGAAGGTGTAACAAGTTAATAAAGAAATGAGTTCATTTCCTTACTTATGTAAATATAACCCTCTGTACATTACCTTGACAATAAAATTTGTATAAAAATAAAATCAAATACATGAGAACAGCAATACAGGAGATGGGAGTGAGGGAAATACTATACCATACAAAGAAGAATAGAAGAGCTGTGGAAAGCAGTAATTTTACATAAACATAAGAAGTAATAAACTAGCATACAGATTTTAAGCCTCGTGTTACTCACTAAAAAGGAAAAGAAAAGCACAATCAATAAACCAATAGAGATAAAATAAAAAACTAAACAAGGGGAAGAGATGATTTGGACCAAGAATAACAAATGACACAATTAGGCAACAAATAGCAAGTTCGTAAGTTTAAAAAATATTACCCATAATTCTATCAAATGTTTTTTATATCACAAATTGTTAGAACTATAATATCAAATCACAGTTCAATAGTATATTATTTTTATAATAGGTTACTTATTATTGATTTCTTAGTACTGAATGTTTATTATATAATTTTAATTTTAGTAGCTATAGGAAAGAAGAAATTGAAACTAAGTTTAATAATATATTTCATGAATTGTAAAATTGAGAAGCATTAAAATTTAAACAAATAATATATCATTATTGTTTCATGTCTGTGAATTAATGTAATAATTCAAAGTGTATTCTACACTTAGCACTCACCTAACATCAAATAATAAATTATTGCACGTGACTTTTGGTATTAGGTGGAAGGGTTCAGCACTGCGGTAAAATTCACACCACACAGTGCACGAAGGTATGACTCCTCTTACGTGTCACTTCTTGGCTCAGTTTCAGTATAGGAAAACATCAATTTCTCCAGGATTCTCCAGGTGATTGGCATAAGGTTTTCAAAATACTCTTATAACATTCTCAATATTTTTTATGTTTTGATGTCTCATTGTTTTTCTAATTTGATCTATTTGGGAGAGTTCTTAATTTTTTTTATGAAGGTGATATACAGAGGGGTGGGTTATAGTTACATTAATAATGAGTACATTTCTTTTTAAACAGTGTTACCCCTTCCTTATGTTTTCCTGCTTCCTCCAACCCTGACATCCCACTCCCCCAAAGTTATAAAGTTCATTTCTAACATAGTATCTAGTGTATATAACTGTTGCTTTGGTTAATTTTTGTCCCACCATTGTTGTGATTTACTTTCACATCCCTAAATCAGATAAAATTATGCATAAGACCAAGAGAACAGAAATGAAAAAATAGTGAGTACAGAGAATAAATAAAAGGGGAAAAAGTAAATTGAAATAACTAAAAACAGTTCATTATACAATCATCTTATCCTCATTTCTTGGAGTTCATTTTGATAAGCATCATTTTTACATTGATATGCATAAAGCTAATGAGCTATTTTGATCTTTTCTCTGAATATCCTAGACAAATTCTACTTTTTCCAAATGAGGGAAAACATCTAGCCTATGATTCTGTGGGTCTAGCTTGTTTGATTTATTATATTTTTCATGTCTTTCCATTTCTTTTCAAATGGTGCAATATCATTTTTTCTGACGGAAGCATAGAACTTTGTTGTGAATATATACGATATTTTCTTGATACATTCATTTACTGAGGGGCATCTGGATTGGTTCCATATCTTAGGTTTGGTAAATAACGCTACAATGGATATAGTTCTGATGGTAGCTTTAGTGTGGCCTTGTTTGTGGTCATTTGGGTAAATGCCCAGAATTGGGATTGCTGGGCCATAGGGGAACTCTTTGCAGGAACCTCTATACTTCTTTACAGACTATTTGAACAAGTTTACATTTCCACCAATAATGTAGTAATGTTCCTTTTTGGCCCCATCCCCACCAGCCCAGCATCTGTTATTATTAGTTTTCTTGATAATGGTCACTCTAACTGGGGTGAGGTGGAATCTCAATGTTGCTTTGATTTGCATTTTTTTATGGCCAGAAATATTACATGTTAAAGCTGTGAAATATCTGATAAGTCCTGCTATGTTTTGCGCCTGCTGTTAGGTACTGTGCCTCATCTACTCAATATATTTACCAGGTTCTCTGGTAGGGAGTATTTTATATATCCAGTTCCTGTAGTTCTTGACCTTCTCTATGTAGGGTATATTTGATTAACTTCTATCCTGCTGATTTGGTGGGGGTACATTGCTTCAAGTGTTATTTGTCATGAATTTTTTTTTGTGAAAATACTGTACAGAGGGGTTACAATTACATGGGCAAGATAATGAGTCCATTTCTTATCAAGAATTGTAGCCCCTCCTTTGTTTCCCCTTGAAATATTTTTATATATCCTTTGAATGTAAAAGAGTTTGGATTGGGACCGTATCACGGTTGGAGTTGTTGGCCCTTAATGTTTCTGATATATCATGCCAGGCTCTCCTTTGTAATATATCATCTGAGAAATCTGAATTTATTCTGACTGTACATCCTTTATAAATAATCAGTCTTCTCTATGGCAGCTTTAAGAATACTTTCCTTGATCTTTAATGATCCTCTAATGGATTATGATGTGGTGGTGGGTTGTTCTGTTCTGGTATTATCTGTTTGCTGTTCTTAAGACTTCTCTTCTCTGAATGATTGTATCTCTTTGGATGTTTGGAATATTCTCGGCTAGAATTCTGTAATACGTTTCCCATCCATTTAGTTTCCTGCTTTTCTCCTTTTGATACATATCTCCCCCAAATTTGATCTTCCAACTGAGTCTTGAAGTTCTGGAAAGATCATTTCTTATTTCTTGGATTTGTTGTAAATGATTATTTACTCTTTCTTATTAGACCTATTCTGTCTTTGACCCCTGAGATTATGTTCTATATCATCTGTGGAGACTTTCTACATTGTTTTTGATTTCCCTGTCTTTTATTGGTCATTTTTTAGTACTTCTATATCTTTATTAAAGCTTTGTTTTAGGTCTTGTATGGACTTTCTTTACATCGTCTCTGTGAATGGAGGGGTTTGGGAGGGTTGTTTTTTTAATGTGTCTTCTCTCATATCTTTTAACTAAGCATCTGTTTTTCCTTGGACTCCCTTGCCTTCTCAGAATTTGTTTATCTTTCTGCTTGTAGTCTCCATGAATTATTTTGCTAATATTTGGTTGGTCTCATCTTGTTCACAAATTTCCTTGTAGAGGTTTTGTATCTTGTCATTAGTCACATTTTCCAGCAGTATTTGTAATGTATTTTGAAAACTATCTTCTAGGTCCTTAATTGTGTCTTCTATTGCCTGGTTATTTACTGTGTGAATTATAACACCTTGACATCACTTTTTTTGTATTTTTCTGATTTTTTCTGTCCATTTGGAGGATTTCTCTTGGGGTACTATGATCTTAATCGGTGACTCTCTATATACTTGGTTTGATGTTCTGTTATGATTTGTTTTTTGGAATTAGGGTTTTCTCTAGACCATTAAGTGCAGAAATAGAAATCAGTTGTGGTGAAATGTTGTGATGTTAATACTTGTGGTTCCATTGACAGTTCAGAATGTCCAGTGGTATGATGAATTGTCTCTGTGTATGGATGTGGTTGTCTCTGATGTATATTTCTGTTCCTGCTTTTTCCCATGTGGTCTTTATTTCCAAACTGCAGCTGTGCTTTTGAATATGTTGGCCAGAACAGTCAGAGCAGTTATCTGGCTGGCTGGGCACCTTTTCATAGAGTTCTGTTTCTTGTGAAGACAGCATAAAATCTTCTTTTGAGTTTTATATCTATATACATATAATTGTAGCTGAATTGTGGTGATACTCTAGAAATGGAGTACCTGCTAGGACTATAAATCTGTTTCATTAGCGAAAGCTAGGGTAATTTTCTGTTGTTACTCTGCCATTGTTTTACCTCTTCCCCAGATTTATTTTATATATTGTTACTTTTTTCACATAATTTAGGATTTCTAATTGTTGTATCAGGTTATTTTTGTTTTTCTGTTAGTATTACTTTGAAATTGTGATTTCAGGCTTTCATGAAGAGACAAACATAATGTGAAATCTATGTTACTACATTGAAAGAAAGTGAGCAGACATTCTAACCTATTTGCTACAAGTGAATTAATATTAAGCAAGCTAATTAAAATGATTACTTATTTACTCTTCAGAGGATGAGTATATTGCTCTTGGATATCTTGGAGGAAAAAGACTTTAGACTCATTACAATTGATCTTACATTGAAATTACTGGCCAAACTTTCTTCTTCAGAAAGGCAAAAGTGCTATTTCTTTCATGTTAGTATTATAAAATCATAATAGCTGCGTATTGAATTGGTTTCCTCTGCTATTTCCAATTCCATTCTTCATCCATTAGGTAACTAGGGCTTTGAATGACCAATTCCTTCAAATACGTATATTGCTTATATTGTGATGTAATATTAAGATGAATGTATCTCTGAGTCTCATCTTTAGCTACATTCATAAGAAATTTATGGAGTCTCAAGGAAGAAACCAGACTATTCTACTCTTTTCTATGTATTAATGAATAAATTCATTCTCTTTAGAAAAATATTCTCATCTTTTATATTGCTCCAGTAAACATCATGTATTTCTAGTACTTTTACTGAAATAAATATAAAGTTTGGAACAGGAAGACAACCCCCCCCCCATCATCACTTTAAAGCAAATCCTTGGGACTATTTTATATATAAAAATAAAATCTGCCATGAACATGTTTATACATCAATAATCTAATAGTTAAATCAATTAGACACAAGAACTACTAGATCAGGTCTCAATTTACTTAAAGTCACCAAAATGTTAGTGTTCATGAATATCAATCATTTTTAGAAAATGACTAGTCAAAACAAATTTATATCATATTTGAAATGTAAAAAATGAAAATTACACCCAGATTTGCTGTGAATAACCTATTTCCAGGAATATATTTATTCAGTAAACAGAGAAACAAAAAATAAGAATTGTCACATAGAATGAAAGATGTAGATTCATACTGCCTCTCCTTAAGATAATACATACATGCAAATAGTGTGATTTATTCAAAGATACTTTAAAAATTCATACGAGGATTTTTGATTAGAAGTGATAGGTAAACAATTGCAAGAAAGAGAAACCATTTGAATCATTATTTTGGGGTTCATTTCGCATAGGATCAACTTATCTGACCAGATTTTCTGATGGTTTTAATTGGAGATGAGTCAGGGAGAAACATGGGTCCCATGGTTTCCCTTATTTGCAATATCTAGTGTATGTTTGAGACAAGCAGAAACGGTCAGATAAGTTGACGTTAAGTGAAATGAACCCCAAGTTAAGGACTCAAATGGATTTTTTCTTTGCTATTGTTTTTAACATACTTATAAGATATTTCTTTGTTGCTTTGTATGTCCTCCCCCACGGTTTAACTTCTTTTCTCACTGTATTTGATGTAGGTATAATTTGTGGAGGAGAAGGTGGACCCAATGCAACAAAGAGATGTACAAGATGTTATGTCGAAAAACGAACTTTACAACTTTGGAGTGGGGGGGTGATGGGAAGGGGAAAAAAAGGAGGAGGCAGTAATATTGATAAAAACAATGTACTCATTACCTTGCCCATGTAATTGTAACCCCTCTATAGGGTATTTTCACAATAAAAAAGAAAGAAGAAAAAATAAACAAAAACAAAAACAAAGAAAGAGAGGTAAGCAAAGTAACTGGAAAACTGTGTATGTAAATTGAGCTTTCAATATAGGATGACAAGTTTTCAATAAATGAGCATATAGAACATGATTCTATATCTCTAACACATATCCAGTATTCTACATTTTCCCATATGTTCCCATTATATTACCTCAGTTCCTCATCAATAGTCTTCTACTTTCATGATGTCAATTGCTACTAAAATAACAA
Source organism: Dipodomys spectabilis (assembly GCF_019054845.1). Taxonomy (NCBI): domain Eukaryota; kingdom Metazoa; phylum Chordata; class Mammalia; order Rodentia; family Heteromyidae; genus Dipodomys; species Dipodomys spectabilis. The sequence goes on from NW_024870847.1 coordinate 743,806, forward strand.
GGTGGGTGTTTTCTTGGTTTCTAGATACAATACATTTTAGTATTTTGGAATAGGAGGATATATTCATGGAGTTTACTTGAATGTCAAGTTTGAGGACACTATATTCATAGTTCTGTTAATTGGCAGCCAGGCACATATTATGAATACACAGAGTATACTAAGAATAAGAGACTTGAACTCAGGGAAAGATACAGGTCCAGGCAAGATCCTGAAGGAAAGAAAAACCAATGGAGCAAACAACAATCAACTATCGTTACAAAGGAATGGAACTGATTTCTGATGTGTCTAAGAGGCAGCTGTGTGTATGTGTGTGTATGTGTGTGTGTGTGTGTGTGTGTGTGTGTGTGTGCATAGACAGAGACAGAGACAGAGACAGAGAATGAGAGAAAAAGAGAGAGAAAATTTTAGTGTGCCGTCCACATTTACAATCCATAGAGCATTACTTGTTAGAGAAGGGGCTCATATCAGATCCCTGATACCAGTGTCATCACTTTTTACTGCAGAAAACACTTTCTTAATCTCTAATTAGAAAGGGAAATGAACTAACATCTTACACGAATAGTTTGACAATTAATTGGTATATTGAAGGCCAAAGGGAGAAATTGGAGATTAATATAATCTTTTTTTCCACTTTTCTGATTATTACTCCGCAATAGCTGTGATTTTTAGAAGTCTCCTTCAATGTACTCATTGCTGAATTACTAATATGCTTAATAATATGTAACATATGATAGAGAAATAGATCAGCCAGCAAGCGCAAAGAACTAGTGATAAGATCGAGGAGCAGGGTTGCCACATCTTTTAGGAATGCAATTTCTTCATATGAACTTTGTGGCTTTCCCTGTGTGATTGTGTGGCTTTCCTTGTGTGATTAAATTGGTAAGAAAGTACTGTAGAAACAAGAATTCCTTTTCAAGCAAGTAGAAAGTGCTCATGATCACATCCTCATGTTGCAAATTTCCACTTCATAAACTCTTTCATAGAGTGCTTTCATTTAATATACTTCAGCACCTCTTCCTTCCCTGATTGAGAAAGAAAAAAGATAATTTTGTTTGAACATTATCTTACGTAGATTAGTGTATACAGGAATGATTTGTATAATTACAGAAGTTTGTAATAAATGTAAGTAGGGATCATGTCACAACAATAATATATAATATATAGAATATAGGATATAAATAAATATTATATAATATGTAAATATATAACATATACCTATAATTAAAATCACACAAGACTAGAAGTCATAGAATTTTTACATGAATACATACATTAGATTAGTTGAAGAATTTCTATTTTGAGATAAACTTTATATTAAATTATAATGCACTTTGATAAGATTGCAACATTTTATTGAAAAATATATTTCTTAGAGATTTTTTTGCTTCATAATTTTAAGAAGACAAATGGTCCCAAATTAATTATATTTTCATTATTTTCCTGTTTCCATGTGATTAACCTCCAAATTAGAAATCCAGATATATAATTTAATTTAATTCAACCAAAAATACCATTCAGTATAAGGACCTTATACTCTACATTCTTCACACTAAGATCATCAAATATGATGAGTCTGAAATAGTCTCTTTGTGAACTATGTTAATATTATTTACAATGTGAATGAAATGTTTAGGAAGTAATATTTATTTTAGTTTAATTGCTCTGAAGAGATAATAAATGATATAATAAAAGGCTAAAAATGATTAGATTTAAAATTTAGAATTCAGGAAATGTTTTTGACCACACTTGTTACTGGAGCCTTCACAACAACCTCATGAGATAATTTATATTGATGAAGGAAAAATTCCAGAGGTTAGACTTTAATGAATCAAAAAATCATGTCATTCTGAACATGTAGAGCTACATATCAATCATAGAAAATTTAACTTTTAAATGCCTGGCTATAATCATATATTTAATTGCAGGGTAAGTACTTGTTCAAAGGAGATAAAATTTCATTTATTCTGAAAAGTAAATCTAAGTACTCATTTGAATAAAAGACAATGTTGAAAATATCACTCATTCAAGAAACAAGATGTACAGTTTCCTGTTTTTCATGACAATTATTTTCTCTAAACTTACTACAAATACTAGATTAGTAAACCTAAATCATTGTTTTGTAAGAAAATAGAAACTTAATTTCCTAAAAGTCATGACAATTACTTTTTCTCAAACAATTACTAAATAACTGTTTTATATTAGTTGTCATGGACTCTTAATTGATATATTTTTATTAATTTTAATAATTAAGTTAAGTATTAATTAAGTTAAATAAGGAAGTGTGACATTTATTTATTAATATTTAGTTATTTTGTTAATGACTCTTAATTGTCAGAAGTGGCAATTCCATCATATATTTAAAGCATTTGATTATATTCCCTCTATTTCCTTTCCATTACTCCTTCCTCCAAAGATCTGCTTTTCACATAAAATTACATCTTTATATATGTGCATATAATCTTATTTGAAAGATTTAAGTTAAACTGCAACTTAATTCATGATGTACAGTGGATCAACAGGATGAAAAAAACTTGAACATTTTTGTTAAATTGTGGATTGAACTATCATTATTATTATTATTACATTTAAGATCCCAGACAGAATTAGAATTAGGGCTAGAGAAATAGATAATTTAGATTCAACACAGGATGACTCATTGCAACAATGATACTCATAAGAACTATGTTGAAAACGAATTTTACACCATGGGGATGGCGGAGTAAGGGAGGTAGGGAAGGAAGGGATAGTGGGAGAGCAACAAAGGAGATAACAATGCTCAAAAAGAAATGTACACATTACCTTAGACATGTAACTAATTCCTCTGTAAAGCATCTTTACAATAAAATAAAATTTAAAAAGTAATAAAAAATAAAACCTGAAAAGAAATAGAAAAACACCTTAAAAATTTTAGGTTCAAAATGCAAGTAAAATTTAGACCTACAAGCTGAGCAAGAGTTAGGATAAATGTGAAATAGAGGCTTGATATTAACATTATGATTCAGTTATAAGTAGCCTTATGATTAAGAAATGCAATCCAGTTAGATCTGGGGCTAGGATGAGAAAAAGATGTAAGATATTCTGTAACACTGCAACATATTTTAAGAATATTGAATGGAATCAAAGTTAGAATAAATAATAACCAGTGTCTGTGCTACATTAAACATTCAGATATTATTTGATTTAGAGTGTGAGTTACTTTTTTGTTCTGATTAGGATTAGGAAAGGATAAGCTTTAGGATAAAATTTGGTTTTCCACTAAGAAGTGGAAGCAAAAAAAAAAATGTGTGATTGAATAGAATCTAGACGATTTTCCTTACATTAACCATTTGGTGTTAACTCACATTGTGATTAGGTTTAGGTTTCTGGGTTAAAGGGGGTTGGGGATAGAGTAAAGAAATTGGCTAAACTGATGGTTCATGCCTATTATCCTGGCTACTCAGGAAGCTGATTTCTGATGATTGCAGTTGAAAGCCAGCCTGGGCAAGAAAGTGCGTGAGACTTTTATCTCCAGTTAACCACCAGAAAACCGAAAGTGGTGCTGTGGCTCAAGTGGTAAAGTACTCAAGAGCTAAAGAACTTAAGGGTCGTGCCCATGCCTAGAGCTCAGGGATTGTGCCTAGGCCCAGAATTCAAAACCCACGACCGACAAAAAGAAAAAAACAAGAAATGGGTTAAATGTTAAATAAAGCTGAACTTATTTTATGTTCTAGGAATTCAAGAAAAGCTGGGATATTGGAAATACAATGTATTTCATAGTATCAGGATTTGAGAGCAATGGGTATAATTATTCCAGTTATGGAACAAGATAGATTCATAGTTAAGAGTGGGAAAATCTGTAGGGTTTAGGAAAACTTGCGATTTATTTCAAGAATTACAAGTGGAATTTCAGTTAGTATGACACAAAATGAGCATTTTTCCTAAATTTTAGAATTGGATATCGTTAGTGTCAAGGTTATGGTTAGGATTCCAGCCATGGTTAGGGTTAGAGTGAAGGACAAAAAAATGAGGGTCAAATTGAAGGTAAATTTTAGAATAAGCCTGGTAAGAATTAGAATGAATGTGAACTAGAGTAGTGCTATTAATATTAGAATCTACTTACAATTAGCCTTATAGTTGTTCTCAATGTTCCAGTAAAGATTAAGATTAGAAAATGACTAAGATATTGGAAAAAATTGAAACCTATGTTTGGAATGCTTATTTGAATCAAGTTAGGATGAGTGAAAACTAGTGTACTTAAGTTAGTATTAGTATTGACATATAATTTGAATTAAGATTAGGATCAGTATTTTGTCCTGATTATGATTAGTGTTATGAATAGGAAAGTTTTCAGTATAAAATTGAGTTTTCACTAAAAAGTAGAAGCCAAATGTGAGATTGAATAGTAGCTAGAGTATTATCATTATATTTATTTCAGAGTGATCATTCTTATAAAGATTGAGAGTTTTCCAGACAGGTGTAAATTGAGTTAGTGTTAAGTAATGGACTAAGCATAAGTAAGTCCGAAACTCTTTTAGGGAACAGAGGTTCAGGAAAAGGTAGGATCAATGGAAACTACAATATTTTTCCTGTTAAGAGAATTTGACGACAACTAATGTTAGAGAACAAGATAACTTCAGAAGTAGAATCAGAAAATTTGTGGAAAATAGGGCAAACTGAAACTCATTTCCAGAGTGCAAAATGGAGTATTCATTGGAATGATTAAATTGAAATATTTTTCTTAAACATTAGAATTGGACTATCATTAGGGTGAAAGTTAGGTTTCAGTTCCAGCGGGGCTTAGTGTTAGCATTAGAGAAATGGAAAGTTTAGGGTCAAACTGAAGTAAATCTTCAAATAACAAGTCGAGTTAGTATTAGGGTGAATGTAAAATAGAAAACTTCTAATAATATTAAGATTAGTATATGATTAGTGTGAGGGTTAGCCTGATTGTTCCAGTTAGGGTTCGGGTTAGAAAAATGGTAAAATGTTGAGTAAAACTACAAACTATTTTAAGAAAGATGAGTTGAATCAAAGGATGAATAAAAACTAATGTGTTTTTGTGGCTTTTATAATCCAAAGGCAATTAATTAGTTCTAAGGTTAGGGTTACTTTTCTTGTTCAGATTAGACTTAGGGTTAGAGAAGGATAAGCTTTAAGGTAAAACTGAGTTTTCTGCTAACACTTTCAAGTAAAATATGTGTGAAATTTAACAAAACGTACAGAGATTTCCTGTTTCCTATTCAGGGTTCAATAGTGTTAAATTTAGAGTTAGGTTTCTAGTGAGGTTGAGATATATTGTTAGGGTTAGGAACTAGAGTCAATTTTAAGTAAACCTGCAGCTTCTTTTTGGAGATATGGGAGTTCAGTAAAAGTTAATATCAATGGAAATTACAGTATTGTTCATGATATGAGGATTTGAGGTTAATGATTTACAATAGGGAACAAGATATATTTCAGAGTCCAAGTAAGGATCTGTAGGATTTGGAGCAAACTGCAAATCATTTCAAAGACAATGAATATCTGTTAAGATGTATAAGAACTCGAGTATTTACCATTAATTTTAGCATTGGGTTACTATTATCACCAAGGTTACTCTTAGGGTTCTGAACAGGATTAGAGTTAGGATTAGGGAATGGAAGGTTTCGAACTTGAATGACTTACTTTCTTTGTGTATGTATATGCACTATTCTAAGGCTTGAACTCAAAGCTTGGGTTCTGTCCCTGAGCTTTTTATTATTATTTTTAATTGTGAAAATACCATACAGAGAGTTTACAATTACATGAGCATGGTAATGAGTACATTTCTTATCTAGCATTGTTGCCTTTGACTTTGTTTCCCTTTTCCATCCCTTCCCAGCTCCCACACACACAACCCACCCCCACCACGCCCTCCCCCTAACCCAGCCAATGTTATAAGGTTCGTTTTTCGACATAACGTCTTGCACATCTCATTGTTGCAATGGGTTTTGCTGTAAGCTAGAATTGTATCACTTGAGCCATGAGTCCACTTCCAGCTTTCTTTGGTAGTGAATTGGCATAATTCTCTTAAAAGTCTAAGTAAAAGCCCAACAAAATAATTCCAGTAATGTGTACTGCAAGAGAGGACAGTGAGGAGCAATGTGAGAAGGGTAGGAAATGGAAGGGGAAAAGGATAGGATATAGGCAAGAATCTATTGCATACTTCCCAAAATTGAAATATACAAAGGAGGGGGTAGGTTGAAATGGGAGTGAAGATGATGAAGTGGTAATACAATTCCAGATGCAATGTACAAATAAACTGCTTTGTTAAATGTCAATTAATTCCATAACATAATATTGAGACTCATAAGGATTGGGGTTGATTGGGAGGGGTGGATGAGAATGTTGAAAGGGGTGACATTGAGCAGTTACAGTGGATGGCAACTCCTTTGCACAACTACTAAAATATAATAAAAATATTCAAAAATTAATTATTACAGTTGAATAGAGAGTTGAACCTCAATTCAATCCCCATTTTAAAATATTTTTAACCAAGAGGTTTGGAGAATAAAATTCAAATAATAAAATCTTCTGAATTTTTTATAAGAATTTGTGAAATTTAAATCAAAAATACTTTGCTTTTTGTCACCATTAGTAGGGTTGTTATAAGAAAATACTTCAAAGTAAATCCTTTCAAAACATCAGTATATTACCCATACTCTAGAAGCTTGAATATTGGTTATAAAAATGGTTATTCAAAGCAATTCCTTGTCTTATGGGGGCCCATTTTCTGGTTCACTGTAATCTATTTGCTGGACGTTCACATGGCAGAGTAGTTATATGGGGCTTCTTTTATCAGGATCATTATTTCAGCGTCATCTCTGAAAGGATGATTCTAATGTCATCAGACAGGGGAAAAGAATTTCAACATGGGTATCTGGAAGTAGTTACATCTCCCAATACACATTGCCACTTTTGCTTTAACTCAGTGTAGTGTATCATTTGGATATTATTTCATAGAAGATAATAACTGAAGGACAAGCTTATATCATGTGTATTATGTGAATGATTGTCATTAACTTTAAATAATATCTACTGTGGTCACGTGATTTTTCTTCTTTTAAACCTAAAATTTTTTTTGACATAAAAGTGTAGATTTATACATTTTTTGAATATATAAACATATTATTTACTGGTAATGTATTTCTGAGGTTTGATTACCAAATCATTTCAGAGAAACACCGAATTTCATGTACTTTATATCAACAGTAATTTTTTGAAATTGAATCAATATCAATATGAGATAACTAAAGCAAGACATTCCATCATTATCCAATTATTTCTCTAGACTTGAACATAACTTATTTTTTAATGGAAGGAAGTTCATAATATAACTAATCTCTATAGAATAATTAAGAAATAAATGCTCGTGATAATATTTATTTTTCCTTCAACTAGAAAGAAAGAGCCTCACTAGAAATGACAAAATCTTGAATGGAAATGCCATAAAATTATGAAAAATTTAAGTCATTATGAGTTAGATGAAATAATCATTTTTGAAGGTCACAAAATGAAATCTCTTGAAGCTTCCTTATCTGTTAAATATTTGCTATCAAAATATTTCATTAATTTCTCCAGCAATGGTATTACCAAACCACCTCCATGCCAAATAGCTCCTGTGATTAATTCAAGTAAATATGTAGGAACAGAAGTTATCCAATTGTACATAAATATCTACCCACCACTCTAGAAGTTAAATCTGAAATCATAAAGGATTGGGATTAATAATTAGCTTTCACGATGTTGCCATAAAGAGGTGGTGAACCTTTTCAAGTGGGCAGAGTTGTAGAGATTTGGTCACTGAGAACTTGCGATCAAAGAGGATGTTAAGATCTAAGTCCTTTCCTTCTCTTCCTTCTTTTTCTTCTCTGTCTCCTTCTCCTTTTCCTTCTCCCACTCCCTCTCCTCCTCCTCCTCCTCTTCCTCCTTCTCCCTCTCCTATTCCTCCTCTTCCTCCTTCTCCCTCTCCTATTCCTCCTCTTACTTCCTGGCTTCCATGAATACACATACTCCATCACATGTTCCTGACATGGGGTACCATGCCATCAACAACCCAAAACAATGAGGATAAGAAGCAAAATGAATGTATCAAATCAGAAGCCAAGATAAATCTTTCTTCCTTTTAGGTTCATTTTATAAAGTATTTTGTGATATTATTAGGAGACGGACACAGCATGCTGTCATTTATTATAAGGGATAGAATTTACTGGAAAAATTCTGACCAACATGGCCTAATGAAATGATTGATTAAATTAATATTATATTAGGACAAATCTACTTTAAAATATCAGATATACTTCAACAAGAGGCAAAAAAAAAAACACCTCTATGATTTCCTATGAAAATACAGCAGAATTAAATCTGTTCCTCAAGGAAATTGACCTAGAATTGGCAATAATGTAAATTTCATAAATGATTTAAGAAGACTGAAGAACAAATTTCAACTCAAACAGCATGATATATAATTTACTTTGTCCCCTGTAAACAACCTTATAATTCTAGCTATGTCTGGTACCCAAAATGACTTGTGTTTGATTCCAAACATATTTTTAATTAACTTTAAGTAGTTGTGTTGGAGTTGCTGTTTGACAGTTTATGAATAATTTTTTAATGATTTTTTTTCTTTGATGTCTGGGTCTGGGCAATGTCCCTGAGCTCCTTTGGATGAATGCTAGAACTCTATCACTTGAGGCACAGCAACACTTTCAGTTTTTTTCTGAAATTTAATTAGAGATAAGAATCTCACAGACTCCTGCCTGGGCTGGCTTCAAACCTCAATCCTCAGACTCCTGATTATCTAGAATTATAGGCGGATGCCACGAGTGCCCAGCTTAAAACAATGCATCTTTTTTTTTCTTTTGGTTAGTTCTGGGGATTGAACTCAGGGTCTTGAGCTTCTTTTCCTCACGCTAACAATCTACCAAGTGTGACATAAGGTCAATTCCAGCTTTGATGTAGTACTGAGGAATCAAACCCAGGACTTCACATATACAAGGCAAGCAGTTTACCACTAATCCTTATTCCACGGCCAAAACTATGCATCTTGATGATCATTAGCCCTCATCCCTCTCAATCCTATCTCATCCCTCTATATAATTTTGTAGATTATTCACTGACTCACAATATCATGTACAGTCACTCCGATGATATATTACAGATCACATTTTATTGATAGTCTTATTCATCCACATACTAAAATTATGCGTTACAGAATTCTGTTATTTTAAATTCTAAATTATCATTCAGATTCTCTCATACTATTCTAAAATTTTTTCTAAGTGTTATGCAAATGAAATCTGTAATTCTTCGATAAAGTACAATGACTCATAGAATGTTAAAGTGTTGGACTATGAACATCACCTTCAGTTCTAGGATATTTTATCATCACTACCCTCTCAAAATTCTCCAATATTTCTTGGTAGTCACTTCCTGTCATCATTTCAACTTACCCTCCCATTGAGCAACTATTATTTCATATTATATCTCTACAGATGTTCCAAATTTTAAAAAGGTCATATAATTAGAAAATGTAGTCTTTTTATCCATTTCTCCCATCTACTATTACTGTTTCCAAAGGAAGTCCATGCAAATTTTTCTCATGGATAGAGCATATTGTTTTGTATGAATGTGTGTAATTGTATAATGTCCTCAATGGGCATTTCAATATTTTATTATATGTTATTGTAAAAGGTTTTTCTATGTATATTCTTGTACATGTGTTTCATAGGACATATGTTGAAATATATTTTTATATAAAATTATGATTCAAAATGCTGGATCATAGAGGCATCTATATGTGTACTATCTTAAAGATCCCCTCTGGAGATGAGGTCTCTCTTCTTATTTGGTGTTAGTATTTTCTCAACCTGGCGAGTCCAAAAAGCTTGAGTGAAATGGGTGTATGTTGAACCAAAGTGCAGTTTCCAACCCAGTTGGCCTGTAAGGTCTTCAACACTCATCCTCTGCAATAACAGGCACCTTTCTAGGACTTAAATAATAAAGTTGCTTTTGGATTCTAGTTTGTCCTTTGATGATCAAACCTTGCCCATAATAGTTAGTGGGTTTGAGCTAACTGATTAAGTAGTGGGCCTAGCTCACTTGAGGTCATGTGGTTCCCACCTTTTCAATTACCTGGAAGATCCAGGATATAAACAGAGTTTATCTTTATAAAAAGGAAGGTTTTCACATGTCCAGGCTCACCTTTTTCTGGCGTTCTAACTTCTGACAGTCATGCTTCATAAGCTCTGACAACAGCCCTCCCATTAAATATTTTGTTGGTTTTTCACAATTGCTTAGATGTTAAGTCATGCCTCCACCTGCACATTCCTCACCCAAGGCTGTTTGAAACATGTTTTTTTTTTCAGTCATGGTGCCTGAATTCTGGGCCTGGGCACTGTCCCTCAGCCCTTTAGCTCAATATTAGCACTTTACCACTTGAGCCACAACACCATTTCTGGATTTTTCTGCATATGTGTTGTTGAGGAATCAAACCCAGAGCCTCATGCATGCAAAGTAAACAATTTACCATTGACCTTCCTTCCCAGCCCTTGAAACAATCTTGACTGGTTCATTATATAACTATTTCAAAAACATGTACTCATCATTCTTATGTTTCCTCTATTTGTTGGTCTTTCCTCTTTTATAAAACCTTCAAACTTAAATAACAATCTTTTAAATAAAATATTCAGGAAAAATAATCCTATATGAAATTTTTATGCAATATCATAAAAAGAATATTGTAAATAACCGAATTTCAAGAGCCTTTTGTTATTAGCTCAGTTACTTACTGAATGCCTGTAACAGATCCGTCTGAAGATATTTACACATACACAGGTATATAGACGATTTAGTTTATCAAGTGCACATTAAAAATAGAGCTCAAAAATACAAATCAGCCTTAACACATATTTTTGTATCTTTCCTCACATTCTCCCTAAAACATGACAATATTAAGAATGTCTGAGTGAGCCTTCTTAGTTCCCATTTTCTTGGGCTTCCTAGGTTTAAAATTCTTTGATCATATAGACATGCTGTAATGGGAATATGATTTTTTGGTGGACTTGCCCTTCAGACTGTGTTTCTTGTTCACCCCTTTTCTCAACTCCATTACTAGAGATTTTTCTCAGAGATGACTCCATCATCAACTTTTCATTCTTCCAAGCTGGAAAAATGAAGTTGCAGATCAAGACGCTTAGACAAAAAAAAATGTAAGAGACTGAATCTAAGACACTTCTCTCATACACAGTCCCCGCAATCATACAAATCGCAAAACAGTACTTATAGTTTCATATTTTTCTAACATGGCCAATGCATGAGGTTGCTTGCTTCTGTGGGTGGCTGTTTGGGCCTCTTCCTGATGATGCGGATTAACTTTACATCTCAGGTCCATTTTCAGCTAAAAAGGATGGCAGGTTTAGCCCATCCATGAGGTTGGCTGAACAGATGGCTGGATGTGTCTCCTCTTGAGGGGCTCCTAAGATCCCTCATGAATGGCATGCAAGATCTATGTTGCAAATACCAGGGGACATTAAGGTATACTACAAACACCAACTCAGCAAGGCAAAGTTTACTCCAGCAGAACGTATCCAGTCTGTCGCAAGGCCAAGTTGAATAACCACACTGCATAGGCAGCCCATCTCTGGCTATCACGAATTTGAATTTTGGGATCGTCTTTCATGATGGTTCAAATATCCCTTTCAAACTGTCAAAAGTTTTAATAATCAGTCAAATCCAAATCACCTGGCCATATTAAAAGAAAAACATCCACTTTTTACCCAGTTGTTGTTCTACCACTAGTGCCATTCCCCTATCCCCTAGCACCTCCAATAACATTGGTAAGGTTGTGATTACCTTTACAAGGGCAGTGCTTATATCAGTCAAACACTTCATGATTTAACTTGGGAAATGTGATCACTATTTTCCTTAGCTTGGACTTCATTTAAATCGAAAAGTGTCTCTATTGATTCAGAAAGAAAGAGTGGATATTATGCATTAGTTTCTTTCTTTTTTTTTTTTTTTTTTTTTTGGGTCCGGTCGTGGGGCCTGAACTCTGGGCCTGGGCACTGTCCCTCAGCTCTTCAGCTCAAGGCTAGTGCTCTACAACTTGAGCCACAGCGCCACTTCTGGCTATTTTCTTTTTGATTATTTGGTGCTGGGAATCGAACCCAGGGCCTCAGGCTTGCAAGGCAAGCACTTTACCACTGAGCCACCTTCCCAGCCCCAGGAAGAGTGGATATTATGGTAGGCACCTGAGATGTTTTGCTATGTATATCAAGGGCTGTAGACCTCATGTGTAATATTTTACTAATTTTTATGGGGAATAGATGATGCATTTTATGTGCAACTAGAAACAACTTTCAAGCATAAGAAAAAGAGAAAACGTATCTCATATGCTACATATGCTATTATATATTGAAAATGTGTATGATAACATCCAAATTATGGCAAATTGACAATGCATTTTGTACAAAAGGGGTGATTTCCCTGAGCGTACTCTCATTACATTAAAAAACAGTCTCACTGCACTGAAGGGACGGAAGCCAGGAGGAGGAACAGAATGAGTGTTAAATGGAACAGCATACAACAAAGGGGCTTCTCAGCTGCATTGGTCATAGAAGGAAAAGAACGAAGCAACCCAAAGACAGTGATGGGAAGGGAGCAATAAGAGGGAAAGAGAGAATAACCTACAGTAAGCAAAAGCAAGAAATGCAAACACCAACTCTGCAAGGCAAAGTTTTCTTCTGCAGAAGGCCTCCTGTCTGTTGAATAAGCACTCCACTTGAATAAGCCCACCACTGGCTCCCACAAATTTTAACTTTGGTATCATCTTTCATGATGGCTCAAAGTTTTAACCCCTTTCAAACTAGTCAAAAGCTTTAATAATCAACCACAAACACATCAGCTGGCCATATTAAACAAAAAATATCCACCTTTTTCCCAGCTGGTGTTCTACCACGAGTGCCATGCCTGTAGCTCCTAAGACTTCTGTAAAATAGCATTGGTAACGTTGTGACTACCTTTACAAGTGCAGTACTTATATTAGTCAAGAACTTCAAGATTTAACTTCTACAATTTTCTCATCTGATTTTACTTTCTTTTCTTCCAACCTAGTAAGCACTAACTTTCCAATTCAGCAGTATCCAATAGGATATTTTGATTTAAAAAGGTGTTTGGTTAAGGCAGTTTTTCAGTCACTGAACAAAACCTCTTATACAAGAGATAAAGCACCCATCTACACATCACTCTGCAAACAATTATTAAAGTGGTAAATATTGACACCATGATTCATTCTTAAAATGCTTGTTCCACCCTCAAACTAGTAAAGGGTCTGACACCAGACACGGACACACAAACGTTTTCTCTTTTTAATGTGACTGTGGGCTGGTCTTGGGTTTGATCTCATGCTCTGGGCATTGTCCCTGAGCATTTTTGCTCAAGGCTACCACTCTAGCCACAACTCCAGTAGTATCTTTTTGCAGGTTAGTTAGAAATAAAAGTCTCATCTGTCCTGCCTGGGTTGGCTTCAAACAGAGATCCTCAGTACTCAGACACCTGAGCATCTAGGATTACACTCAACATCATCTCAGTTTTTATGTAATTTGTTTGCCATTACTTAACCTTTGTAAGTCTTTCTGCAGCATTGGCCTCCAACCACCACACAGATTCCCTTTCAAATATATTTATTGTTTTTTGAACAGGTTTATTGTGAAAATATTGTACAGAAGAATTATGTACATGAGCATGGTGAAGTGCACTTTTCCTATCAAGCATTGTTACCTCCTCCTTTGTTTTTCCATCTTTAACCTTCCAGCTCCACAACTACACTATATACTCCCCCCTCCCCCTAAATTGTAAAGTTTGTTTTTCAACAGTGTCTTGTGCATCTCATTGTTAGAATAGGTCAACCTCTATCCCTATTTAAGTGTTTTGTATTTTTCCCTTTCACTCCCCAAATTAGAGAAGTGCATATACAAGGTGCAGGTCACGTTGGAAACACAGTGGAAACAGGGGTTATACCGTAGAGGAGTGGGGAATACAATGAAACAAAAATCACATGGAACATTATAATATGTTAGAAACAAGAGCAAGAAAAATCACTCGTGTCCCTATCTTGGGGTTCATTTCACGTATCTTCATCTTATATGGTCAAGTATCATATTTAGGCCAAATTTTTCGCATTCAATCCTACCAGTGGCTCCTACTTACTTTTCCTTGGTGGTATTTCCAATTAACAAACACTGCTGATAAATAAAAGTGCATATTGGAAGAATCCGATTAGGGACACCATAGATTGTGGAGATCAACAGAATAAAACTAATTTGAGCTTCCGTTTCTGGTTTCTAGCTTTAAGCTCTTTGGAAAAGATTCAGGGGCCCCTAAATAGCATAGTTGTAAATATGAAGTTTGAATGACCCCCTACCTATGAAGTCTCTCCTTACTTAATTGAAGGCTTTTGAGAATGGTCAGGTGTAGGTTGGCTAATTGAACCAAAGCACAGATTTCACTCCAGTTGGCTAGTAACATCTCCAATAGTGGTCTTCTGCAATACCACCAGACATTTCCCCTTGCTATGATTAGTATTTATTGCTCATCTCAAAGGGTTTGCCTTCAATACATCCATGTAATTTTTGCAGAAATGTCAAATTTTCCCCAGGTCTAGTTGACTTGAAAGAATGGATTCGGTCAGTTTCACTGGTTTTTGAAGTAAACTCTTGCTTCTGAGAAGAGCAACAGCGTGTTCCATGATGTCTCATATCACATTTGGCTGACCTATCATGAATTTCATGCCCATGGGGTCTGAGCTCCATGACAGCACAAAGAGAACCTCTTGTGTGGCCTTCCTGCCACACAGTTACAGCAGTATTTAGTATGTAGACAGAATCACGCACAGTACTTACCTAGCTTATACAGTCTCAATTTCAATCTGGGTAGACTCAAAATTGAAAGTCATACACAAAGTATCTGCTCCAAGGATGAAATTGCAATCATATCATAGGATTAACTAGAGGGTCTACTGTGGCCCTGGAACTAAGCATGGTCACTTTAAGGGCATCAAGACTTTTTGGAGTTCCCCAAGCAGGATGTTTTCACAAGTGAATAGCTGACAAATATTAGACACTTATCTGGGCATTATGAAACTGAATCATGTTTTGACCAATTTGATTATTAACTCCCTCCTTACTAGAAGGTAATGCCCTCCCCACTAGAAGGGAAATTTTCATTCCCTCCCATACTCCCCCCAAACTCCCTCCCTCTTGGTAGGAAACCCTCCCTCCCTCTTGGTAGGAAACCCTTTAGGTGTAGCTTGCCTTTGTTTTGTTGTTGTGGTTCGTTCTTGGAACTGAAATCTGGGCCTGGGTGATGTCCTTTAGCTCTTCAGCTCAAGGCTAGTGCTCTACCACTTGAGCAACAACACCACTTCCCGTTTTCTGAGTGGTTTATTGGTGATAAGAGTCTCACAGAATTTACCTGCCTTGCCCAGCTGTGAACAGCTATACTCAGATCACAGCCTTCAGAGTAGCTAGAATTACAGACGTGAGCCACACAATCCCATTTTTTCTCTTTTCTCTTTTCTTTAATTTGTAAGTTGTGAGGCCTGAAATCTGGGCCTGGACACTGTTCCTCAGCTCTTCAGCTGAAGGTTAGCACTCTACCAGTTGAGCCACAGTGCCACATTTGGCTTTTTCTGCTTATCTGGTGCTGTGGTATCAAACCTCGGGGCTCATGCATGCAAAGCAAGCACTCTACCACTCAGCCACCTTCTCAGACCTCATCTGAGTTTTTAATTAATTCACTTGCCAAAGTTCAATCCTTCTAAGATCTTTGTGCAGCTTTGGCCTCCAACCACCACACAAACTCTTCCGATTTCAGATAATTTTCTAGAACTAATTTTCCCATGACATCCTACTACAGCATTTAGTTTATGGGTTTAAAAAAATCTTTTAGTATATTTAATAAACCTCTGTTTATCTTATTCTACTCTACATTTTATTTTTGCCAGTCCTGGGACTCCCTTAGCTTCTTTTGCTCAAGACTAGCACTTTACCAGTTGAGCCACAGTGCCATTTCCAGCCTTTTCTGTTTATGTGGTTCTGAGGAATAAAACCCAGGGCTTCATGCATGCTAGACAAACAATTTACCACAAAGCCATAATCCCAGCCCCTAAACAATATTTTATTTGTACTAATCATCAGAATAAAAATGATTCA
Organism: Dipodomys spectabilis; assembly: GCF_019054845.1. Lineage (NCBI taxonomy): Eukaryota > Metazoa > Chordata > Mammalia > Rodentia > Heteromyidae > Dipodomys > Dipodomys spectabilis. The sequence goes on from NW_024870847.1 coordinate 760,011, forward strand.
TAAGCTGCTATCTGGTTTCGGGCTTTGATCTTTTTGGAAACTCGGTGTGGGGTGGGGGGAGGAATCCTGAAAAGCACCTATGTAAATAGGAAATATGAATGACCTGCTAGGGAAGGGGTGTCTCCTAACTAGTATAAAATGTTTGAGAGTGGACAGGTGGATGAAATTCTAGGGTGAAAGGAATGGCCAATTGAACCAAAGCACAGGTTCTACTCTATTTGTCCAGGAAGGTCTCAAACAGTGGTCCTCTACAATACAATTAGACATTTCCCCTGGCTATGTTTAGAGCTTACTGCTCATCTCTTCATAGGTTCAGCCTTCACTGCATCTTGATAAGTTTCCCAGAAATGCCTATTGTTCCCCCTACCTAGAGAGGCAAGTGGTATAGTTGGCCTTGGGAATATAGGGTTTTTGTCTTAGATCCTTACTCTTGCGAGCAGCAACAGCAGGGTCTTACAAGTTTCCCCACGGATGTGGCTCCTCCTGAGGCACACCCCATATCCCACTTGTGAAACAAGGAACCTGGACAAGTCCCCAAATTGTTGGGACTACTCCTACAGGGTAACCCTATATCCCAAGAAAGACCACCAAGTTTAAAGGAACTTAACACAGCATTAGTTCTGTTAAAGGGCATGTTATTGACAGGAAGCCAATTAAGCAATCACCTTGAATAGGAAGTCTGTCCAGGTTTTACCCCTAATGAGTTACTACTTCTGGTATTAATAAGAAATTGAGTTCACAATCTTGCTCAATTGGCTCTTCTGAGACTCAGCTGGCTAGTTTGAAAGGGGTTATCAGTTTCAGAGCAATCCACTAAACCAGGACAACTTGGCCAGAAATGGTTAGAAAATTCTTACTCAGCTTGTTCTCTATGAATTAAATTATGCCTCAAGTCCATAGAACGATTTTAGTGACAAGATATACTTTAGTTAAAAGAGCTTTTGTAAGATGATGGCTACACTTAGTCAGTCTTTTCCCTCAAGCCATCACTTTCAGAGAAAAACATTCTAACTTCTTCACAGTCCATTCTCAGACAGAATTTATTATCAGCAGCAGCCTCTTTGGAATGGAGGCTTATGAGCTTCCAGGTGAAAACACCTTATTCACATATAGCCTTGGTTCCCTTAGGCAAACTTGCTTCAGCAAGCGGTTATGAAATCAACAGCTGTGTGTGGCCGCATCATTATAGAGATCCTGTCTTGTACTTCTGCTCCTACTGCTAATAGAAAGAGGAATTCCTGCTCTCTGGTGGCACATAGCACACATATTGAACCCTGAGCCCAGAGCACAAATTGGGCTGCAGCATTTTCAGAGTCATAGATGAATCAGTCAGATCGCAGCTGCTTGGCTGACCACAGGGCACACTTTTGATGCCACATTTCTGAGGCAAAACAGTTCTAAGATGCCAAGACACTATGGTAGGGAGAGGCCTGAGGGAGAATTCTTGGTGGGAAGGAGAAGGTGAAAGTTTGGATTTACGTTTTAAAAAGGCAAGCCACATTCTGAATTGCTTGAGGCAGTGAGCAGATCAACATATTTTCTAGCCCTCTAGATGCAGCGTATAAGACCACTTCCCACATCTCACCCTCAATCTCTCCTGCCTGGCAGTCTTCAATTTGCTCTTACATGAGTTAAGCAGTTTTTAACACAGCAAAAGTCAGCAAACCTGATCTAGCTGGTGAAGAAAGCATATCCTCTGGCTTTAGAATAGATCAATTTCTATCTCAGAACAAGAGGAAGAAAAGAAACCACATTCTACAGAATTTAACACCTCAAAGATGCTAGTTTGCTGCCTTAACATTTCAATTAGATTCATACAAGAAAAAAAGAAAACCTGAGAATTTCTGGAGCCTTTACTAGCCTAGTACTGTGCTCTTGTTGGAATTTTTTGTTTGTTTTGAATTTTTTCCTAATACTTTAGAGATCCTAGTTAGAAGAACTGAGACAATGTAGACATTAGCCTGGTTCAGATTAATCTGAAACCACAGCACCTAAATGATCGAATTCTATATCGAGTCTGAAAGCTAAAGGCCAAGGCTTCCATCCCCCCCAACATCTTCAGAATAGTAGAATTGTCTAGGTCTCGGGTTTGTTTCATTTAAAGAATTAGAAAGCAAAAAAGTTTTTAAAGCAGTTTCTTCTTCTAAGCAAAAACAGAACAGTGAAACAGTCTCCTCCTTAAAGCAAAAACAGATTAGTGAAACAGACTCCCCAGCGACAATAGGGACAAAGAGCTGGTTGGAAGGAGCCCAAATCCCTCAGGTAGATGTAGAACCCTTTGTCTCTGCCCATTAGGGCTTGTTCCTAGATTGATTGGTCAATGGGTGGGCTTGTGCTCCAGGCTGTCTCACAATTGGTTTCCCAGTCTCAGAGCATGTGTATGGAATTTTCCTTATTGGATGTCCCATCTCAGAGCACAAGCACAGAAAACACTTTTGATTGAATGGGAGTTAAAGGGACACTCCCCAGACCATAGTCAGAAAAAATGCATTTGTTAGCACCTAATCATTGATGGAAACAAGGTGTGTATTTTTTTTTGCTGCATCATTCATCCCCACCATGTTGGAGCCAGTTCCAACCATCACCTTTTATCCATAACTACCCATCTGAAGTGGTTTTACATCTCCTGAGTGGCATATCTCCACTTGTCACTCACAGGGCACTGTACATTGTGGTTTCCCATGAAACACTATGTTGACAGAGAGATTGGATATCTAAATTGCTGTTTTGAAGCAGCAAAGCTCTTAAACTTGCACATTTACCTTGAATTCAATTTGATTTCTATTTATAGAAGGCAAATTTAGTTCTGGTTTGAGCCAACATGTTAAGATATCTTTAACAAATCTAGGGCAGAATAACTGGACTGTATTTCTAAAGTCCAGTTGAGGTAGGCGCCACCATTCCCTGAGTTCTTGTATAATTTCTCCAGAAGGTACATTTTGAGCTGCATTCAGGCTGAAGATCGTCTTTGTGCATCTGAAAGCATATACCTAGGAATCTAAACTGCAGATGAAGCAAGTTCTTAGTAGCAGAATAGTATGTTCAATATATAACTGGTAATGACATTTTGATGAACAAATTAAAGAAAAATGATAAAAGGAGTGTTATAGATCAAGCTACATTGTATTTATTATCTGACTTGTGCAATGATGACCATTTTTCCAAGTACTTAAAGGAAAATCTATCTATCTATCTATCTATCTATCTATCTATCTATCTATCTATCTATCTATCTATCTATCTCTACATACATATATATGTATAATATATAAATATATATTATACATATATATATATATATATTTAAAAGCAATACTATGTATTTTCTGTGAGTGCATATTGATCCACAGTGTAAGTATCTTAAGGACAAGAGAACTCAAATCATCACAAAAATTCCATTAGTAATGGTTTTTTCTCTGATCTGTTGAAAGTCAAGAGGAAGATTACTTTCATGAAATTTCCAAGAAGATGGAAGCATAGTGCAGCATTAGGATATAGCCCTCACTGTCTTGGCCCAAGGAGACTCCTAAAATGCCAGTAATCACTTCCATGTTCCGGGAAGTGAGGTGAAGTAACAGAAAGAAGGAAATAAAGAAATACAGAACATGTGTGTACTGTCCTTTAAGACAATCTCCTAGATGGTATCAGGTAATATTTTTATCTGTATTATCTAAATATTACCACTATTAGGAAATGTTATCGCTATTTTACTTAGCTTGGACTTCAGTTAAATGGAAAAGTATCTCCATTGATTCAGAAAGGAAGAGTGGATATTATGGTAGGCACCTGAGATGTTTTGCTATGTATATCAAGGGCTGTAGACCTCATGTGTAATATTTTACTAATTTTTATGGGGAATAGATGATGCATTTTATGTGCAACTAGAAACAACTTTCAAGCATAAGAAAAAGAGAAAACATATCTCATATGCTACATATGCTATTATATATTGAAAATGTGTATGATAACATCCAAATTATGGCAAATTGACAATGCATTTTGTACAAAAGGGGTGATTTCCCTGAGCGTACTCTCATTATATTAAAACAGTCTCAGTGCACTCTACGGAGGGAAGCCAGGAGGAAGAACAGAATGAGTGGGAAATGGACCAACATACACCAAAGGAGCCTCTCAGCTGCATTGGTCATAGAAGGAAAAGAACTAAGCAACCCAAAGACAGTGATGGGAAGGGAGGAATAAAAGGGAAAGAGGGAATAGCCTACAGCAGGCAAAAGCAAGAAATGTAAACATCTCCTGATATGTAAGAAATAGTTTGTATTGTCAAAGTTAATAGTATTCACAATCTTTATAGACTATTATAATGATAAATTTTCTTGTGAAGGTTAAAATATGTTTGTGATTTTAACTTAGTATCATGATTTCGCAATACTGTGACATGTGTGAAAATAATGGAAACACCTATCTCAATTTAAAAAAATGGACAAGGGTTGGGTTAGTAAGGATGGTAGAAAATATTGTCAGACACCTTGTATTCATATACTGTTTCGTAGAATGGTAATTTGTTTGTACAACTGCCCAAAGATAATAATAATAACTTGTTTAAAAAATCCGCCTCACACACTTAAATTAGATATAGTTTTGACCCCAGGTTCATTGCATACTGACAATTTAAATTGTTTTCCCAGCTTGTGGTTGTTGATTTTTCTTTTTTCAATATTTTGGGTTAAATGCAAAAAACTTAAAATTTATTATCTTTATTAAACTCTGTGTTAGCATAACCTAGTTAAATAAGTGGATTTCATTTTTATATATCCACATAAGTGTACAATGTACCTTGATTATACTTACCCCTTCAACATTCTCCTTCTTTTCCCCAGGTTTTATTACCTTAATCATTTTGAGAATACTTCATAGTTGTAGTAAGTACATTTACAATATTCTACAAGCTCAATGTCCACACTCTTTTCATCCTCCAAGATTCAAATTCTATATTCATTTAAACAATTTTCCACTCTCCTTTGCTTCAAGATATGCATCAAGTCTGATTTTGCTTCCTGTCTCTATCAATTTGACTGTTCTATGTAACTGATATGAGTAGAATCATGTAATATTTGATCTTTTTATGACTGCCTAATTTAACTTAGAACACTGTCCCAAAGATTTATCCATAAAATAGCATCTGTTACAACATATTTAAAGATGAAATTATATACCCCTGTATGTATAAAGCACATTTGCTTTAGCTGTTAATTTGTTGATGGCCACTTTGATTGCCTCCATATTTTGAGTATTGTACAAAGTGAATACGAGTGTACAATATCTCTTACAGACTTTGTGTTTAGATGTTTAGAGAATATGCCCAGAAATGGAGTCAATGGATCATATGACAATTTTCTTTTCTTTCTGTTTTTATTTTCTGTCATGGGGCTTGAACTCAGGATCACGTCACTGTCCTTGAACTTTTCCTCAAGGCTGGTGTTTTATCACTTTAAACCACAAATCCACTTCCAGTTTTCTGCCCAGGCTGGCTTTGAACCAAGATCTTTGGATTTCAGCCTCCTGTTCTGAGTGTTTAGGATTACAGGTTTGAATAATCCAGTTTTTAATTGTTTGAAAAGATGCCATACTGTTTCCCATAGAAAGGTTCCAATTTTACACTTTTGTCAATATTGTTACTTTATTTTTTTGGAATTATCCTACCTAATTCATATGAAATGGTAATTTTCTTCATTATTTTGACTTACACTTTCTTGGTGATTAGTGATGTAAAACACCTTTTTTGTGGGCTTCTTAACACTTTGTCTTCTCTGGAGAAACATCTGTGTTCTTTGTACATTGCAAAATCAGATTGCGTGTTGTTGTTTGGATGATGTTCTTTATAAATTCTTGATGTGAACCACTTATCAAATATATGTTTGCAATGACTTTATCCCATTCTGTGTTGGTTTTTTGGACACTGGTGATTGCATCCTTTGGTACATCCTGATTTGTGTTTTCCTACAAAGTATGACCCTTCTCTGATGTCATTGTCCAGTATGACTTCTGGCCCTGTAACTACAAACCATCATATTGATTTGAACTCTTGTTCTGGTAACAGTGAACTAAAGCTACATAATTATGCTCTGGTCGCCTATCTACTTTCCTCTTTTGGATCTCTCTCCTTCAGTTTTTGGTAATGGCTTTGGGGCATATCCACAACTTATTAGGTCCTTAAAAACCTGTAGAAAGTTACAGCTCCTAAATTTAGTTAGTCCTAAAGGAAATATGTGACTTCCAATTTCTTTTTGTTTCCTTTTTGAACGTTTTTGATGGTAAGAATACTGTACAGAGGGGTTACACTTACATGAGCAAGGTAATGAGTACATTTCCTATCGAGCATTGTTACATTCTCCAGGCAAACAAGATAAAAATTGAGAACTTCATAATATAGAAGCACACCAAAACTCTCGGTATATATTTTTTGTCATATGAGTATTTAGAAATGTGTGAATCTAGATATTTAACCTACTTGCAAGTTAATAATGAACTTGTAACATTTCCATGGATGCTAGGTGATTTATAATGCTCTTGGGTCAGAGACAAAAAGTACTTAATTTTTACAGCAGTAGTGAAAGCCAGTGAGATATGCATGTGTATGTGTGTTTGTGTATGTGTATTCGTATATTTGAAGTGAATCTCCTAGCCCTCAATGCCACTGAGTGAAGCAAAGATAGTCATGAGAAACCTATACAAACAATGGGTTCTGATTTTGAGCAACTGCAATCTATATAATGAGGAATAGGCATGCCTGAACTTTACTCTAGAAGATGACAAAAGCTTAGAAATAGCTTGTAAAGAGTTCCAGGAAGATGGCAGAGGAGAAGCTGGAGGTTAAACAAGCTCTCGCATAGAAAGAAAACTTTTAGTGTTCCAGTGAACAGTCCTAAGGCAGAGAATCACACCAAGTGTGCCATCACAGTACAGAGAGTTATGCCAGAGAGGGAAAATCCAGGCAAGGAGACAGATTTGAGCACTTGCCAGCAGCCGTGGCTCTGGCTTCAGCTGCAGTGGTGACAGCCATAGCCACCAGACCAGCAACAGAGAGAGTCTGGGACAAAGGAGCCAGACGCAGCGTGCTAGCGGATTCTACTCAACACCAACAAGAACTGGCAAGGAGCAGACATCTTCATCCTGCAGTTCGCAGACCAGAGACAACCCAGGAACCACGACTAGGTGTGAGTAGAAGCCTGACATCCCGTCTCCCCTCGGCCACCATAGCTTCATGTTTGATGAGGAGGATGGCGATGGGGAGGATGAGGAGGCCAAGGATGGACAGGCCTGAGACCCAACGACCCAGGTGGAAAGCCTGAGCGGATTGGATTTACAGGGGTGCGCCAGATAGTAGACTTGAGTTCCAGGAAGTTGGCAGAAGAAAAGCTGGAGGCTAAACAAGCTCTCGCATAGAAAGCAGTTTTAGTGTTCCAATGAACAATCCTAAGCCAGAGAATCACACCAAGTGTGCCATCACAGTACAGAGAGTCATGCCAAGACGGAAAATCTAGGCAAGGAGACAGGTCTGAGCACTTGCCAGCAGTTGTGGCTGCGCCTGAGGCTGCAGCGACAGGCAAGTGGATTCTACTCAAAACCAGCAAGAACCGACAAAGAGCAGACATCTTCATCCTGCAGTTTGCAGACCAGAGACGACCCAGGAACCAACAAGTCTCAGTGTGAGTAGAAGCCTGACATACACACTCTTTCTCAGGGAGCAGAGGAGGGAAGGCCACTCCTCCCCCACACACTCCCAGAGATCTCCATCTTTGATACTGACAAAGGCCCAGCTGAGCTGCTAGCTCCAAGTCAGGCCTTGGAAGAAAACTAGAGTCATTTAGCAGGTCACAAAAACCAAACTGACCTGCCAGACTCAGCTCCACCCAGGGAAATATCAGGCAGCTCGGGCCACCAGCCACAAAAGTGTCTTTCTTGACTGGGTAAACAGAGCCAGAGGCTGCCCCTCCCTTTAGCAGCCTGGAAAATCAATTGAAATTCAGTTAACATAAACCCTGAGAATGGCCCCAGGCTGGGCTCATTGAGTGTCTCAGAAAATAGCCCATCAAGGACTACTGTTTGCTGAAAGGCTTCAACTCTACCCAGAACCTAGCCTCATCACAGCATCTCCAAAATTGAGGAAACAGCCATCTCCCTCTTTTGTGATACTCAAAGCAGATCTCCCTCCCATTGAACTAACCTGGGAGGAGGATCACAAAATCCTGGGTAACACAGAGCATTTTTCTGCCTGCTCAAACAAACTGACATAAGAAACCAACCAAGCAACAGGAAAATCAAACACCATAAGCAGACCAGAGACTCCAACAAGAGGCTGATTACAGACACAAGGGAGATACAAGATATTCCCACATCTCCCACAAAAATCAAAGAATTTATTTTTGTATCTTTTATAATTTTTTTTGTAAAACTCTTTTTAAATTTAAAATTTTAACATTTTTTAAAAAAATTGTTTTCTAGTAACTTTTTTTTCTCCCTCTTATAATTTTTATTTTAGGGGTATATGTGTGTGTGCATTTTTCTTTCTTTTTTTTTTTTCTTTTTGAAATTTTTTTTTCTTTTTTGTTTAGCTCTACAGAACTTTTGATCTTTTCTTTCTCTCTCATTTTTTTTCACCTTCTCTTCTCTTTCGTTCTTCTTTGTGTAACTTATTATATCCTCAGATATACCCATAGTTGATTATTTAGACCTTATCCCCCATTGTGTACACACTTAAACCAGAAATTTATTACTCAATTCAAAACCTCTTAGACTTAAATTCCTTAATAGCAGTATTAACTCTTTATACCTATGTAATATTTTAAGTATTTTTATTTTTAAATTTTTCATGTCTCCTTTATATCCCTCCCCTTCTCTCATTATATAAACGTTCTTCTCTGAATATTTCGTTTTCAAATTTGCATAATTTTAAGCATTGCACTTTTTAATTTTTAATTTTTGCTTTTCTATTTTTTCCTGTATCTTTTTTCTCTTTCTCATTCTCTCTCTCTCTCTCTCTCTCTGCTTTCATCCCATCCGAACTATTTCTTGCTTTGAGATTAGGACATAGTTAAGTTAACTCTCCCTGTGCCTTCCCACATCTCTCTATTCCTATTTTACCCAAACCTCTCCCTAAACCTAATAATTTCTGGTTTGCCAAATTCTTCTTTGTGGTTCATAGCCCATTAATATTTAGTTGTTTGATGTTGAATAGATATATCTGTTGAACTAGATTGTATCTGTTGACTTTTGACTGTGCAACTACAGACTATAGGTGATGCTTGCCTTAATATAGTGTTCTACCACAAAACTGGTGTTACTTTCACCTCAAAGGGGCAGAGTAAGTTGGAAAAACACAAGAAAAATGCCAATTCCGGGTATCCCCACTCCCAATCATGATAATTAGGGGTCAGAACAGATAATGAATAATCCAGAAGAGAGTTCCCAAATAGCTCTACAAACACTGCTGGCAAACATGGTAAATGAAAAGATTGAAAACCTACAAAGGACTCTGTATGAGCGTGATAGGTAGAGAGAGGAGGCAAACCAAAGGTCAGTACAGGAAAAATTGAAAAACTACAAAGAGCTCTGTGTGAGTGTGATAGGGAGGGAGAGAAGGCAAAACAAGGTTAATACAGGAATATCATGAGCATGAGGAAGCTACTCAAAAACTGACAAAGGAATTGTGTGAGTAGCTTGAGAAAACTCAAAGAGAAAGGCAGGAATGGCGTGAACATGAGAAAGCAAAGCAAAGAACAGTACAGGAATGGAGAGAGCAGGATGAGAATACACAAAGATCATTAAAGGCATTCATGGAATCCATTAACAAAGAGCTGAAGGAAGTCAGGGAGACCACAAAGGAATGCTGATTTGAACCCAACAAAAGGAATGGGAGTCCAAGGAAACCATAAAAAATCAACTAAGTCATTTGAGAATAAAGAGTGAACACCAAATTAAGGAAGCAAAGAAGTTCATACAAGATCTAAAACAAAGCTTCAAAAAGAAATTGAAGCCATAAACGCTGACCAATTAGAAGGAAAAGAAAAAACAAAGTAGAAAGTATTGACAGCAAGTTAGACCATGCAGAACATCGAATCTAGGGCATTAAAGACAGCCTAGATACTGCAGAGAAAGAATATACCACCATTCAAGACAAATCCAAGAAATATGATAGATCTATTTAGCACTTGGAAGAAACCATCAGAAGGCCTAATCTGAGGATACTGGGTGTCGAGGAGCACCTAGAAACAGAAGTTAATGGTCTAGGAAATTTGTTTCACAGGATCCTAACAGAGGACTTCCCAAACATGCAAAAAGATAGGCCTATTGAGATCCAAGAAGCTTTTAGAACTCCAAATAGACCAGAACAGAATAGAAAATCCAACTGTCACATTATAATCCACACAGGATCAATTCAGACCAAGGAAAAGATCTTTAAAGTTGTCAAGGGGGAAAGATCAATCACCTATAAAAGGAAACCAATTAGAATCACCTCAGATTTCTCAGCAGAGACAATCATAGCAAGACGAGCCTGGAATGATGTATGCCATGCCCTAAAAAGAAACCACTATCAACCAAGAATACTGTACCCAGCTAAACTCCCGTTCATAACTGAAGGCCAAATAAAAAACTTTCATAGCAAAGAAAAATTGAAACAATATATCTCCACCAAACCAGCCCTACAAAAGATTCTTAAAGATGTCCTACACATAGAAAACCAACAAGACCACAATAAAGGCCAAGAAACTGCACCCAAACTGAGAATCCAAGAACCATAGGAAGAACCCAGTAGCTGCAAACCCCAAGAGGTGGATTAAATGGCAGGTTCTCCCAAATTCCTCTCAGTCCTATCTCTCAACATTAACGGACTTAACTCTTCAATTAATCGCCATGGACTGTCTAGTTGGGTTACACAGCAAGATCCTTCTACCTGCTGCCTTCAAGAGTCAAATCTTGCCCATAAAAGCAAACACATTTTCATTGTTAAAGACTGGAACAAAATCCACCAAGCAAATGGCTCCCATAAACAGGTGGGAGTTGTAATCCTAATATCAGATAAAATAGACTTCAAATTAAAATTCGTGAGAAGATATAAAGAAGGTAGCTACATACTAATTAACAGATCTCTTCTTAAGGAGGATATTACAATTCTAAATATCTACTCGCCAAACAACGGAGCACCCAATTTATCCAAGAAACATTGCTTTCCCTCAAATGCCACATAGATCCAAAGACATTAATTGTTGGGGATTTTAACACACCACTTTCCCGACTAGATAGACCAACTCGGCAAATACTCAACAAAGAAAATGCAGATCTAAACAACTGCATAGATCAAGCAGATTTAACAGATACCTACTCAATATTTCACCCAGCAGCATCAGAATACATGTTTTACTCAGCAGCACATGGAACACTTTCTAAAATAGACCACATTTTACGCCACAAAGCAAACTTGTCTAAATTCAGAATCATTGAAGTTAGACCTTGCATTCTTTCAGACCACAAGGGAATAATATCAGAACTCAACACCAAAAGCCACCAAAGAAAGTCCGGTCACACAAGGAGGCTGAACAACACACTACTGAATCACGAGTAGGTCATGGAAGAGATTAGAAAGAAAATTTAAATGTTTATGATATTCAACAAGAATGAGCACACATATTACCAGCTCCACAGGACACAGCAAAGGCAGTACTCAGGGGCAAGTTTATAGCTCTGAGTTCCTACATCAAAAAACTGGAGAGTTCTGAAACCAACAATTTAATGTGACATCTGAACCTCCTTGAAAAAGAGCAGCAAAATAAGCCCCAATCCAGTCGACGGAAAGAAATCATTAAAATTATATGAGAATTAAATGAATTAGAATCAAAAAAAAAAACTATAGAAAGAATCAACAAAGAGTTAGTTCTTTGAAAAAATTAACAAAATTGACAGATCCTTAGCAAATCATATCAGAAAAAGAAGGGATCACACCCAAATAAATAAACTGAGAGATGAGAATGGAAACATCACCACAAACAGCCAAGATTCAGAGCATTATAAGGGAATACTTCTCAAAACTTTATGCTAATAAGTTTGAGGACTTGGCAAAAATGGAACTTTTCCTAACAAATATTGACATGCCAAAACTAAACCAAGATGAGTTAAACCATATTAAGAAGCCCATATGAAGTATTGAAATAGAAACAGAAATAAGAGACCTTCCATCTAAGAAAAGTCCAGGACCAGATGGTTTTACAGCAGAATTCTACAAAGCTTTCAAAGCAGAGCTGACACCAATACTCCTGCGACTCTTCAGTGAAATTGAAAGAGAAAGTTCACTACTGAACACATTCTATGAAGCCATCATAACCCTCATCACAAAACCAGGCAGGGACTCATCAAAGAAAGAGAATTATAGACCCATTTCTTTGATGAACATTGATGCAAAACTCCTCCACAAAATTTTGGCCAATTGACTTCAACAATTCATCCAAAAAATCATACACCACGATCGAACAGGACTCAATTCAGGGGTGCAAAGCTGGTTCAATATACGGAAATCAATTAATATAACTCATCACATCAACAGGAGCAAGGATGAGAACCACATGGTTATCTCAATAGATGCAGAAAAAGCATTCAACAAGATCCAACACCCCTTTATGATGAAGGTTCTGGAAAAATAAGGAATCCATGGAACATTCCTCAATACAATAAAGGCTGTATATGACAAACCTACAGCCAGGATTATACTTAATGGTGAAAAACTAAAGTCATTTCCTCTTAACTCAGGAACAAGACAAGAATGTCCATTCTCTCCACTTCTCTTCAATCTAGTACTAGAATGCCTAGCTACAGCAATAAGACAAGTTGCAAATATAAAGGGGATCCAAATAGGGAAAGAAGAAATAAAACTCTCCCTCTTTGCAGATGACATGATTTGTATTTAAAGAATCCCATAGACTCCACTCCCAAATAACTCAAGCTGATTCAAAACTTTGGCAAAGTAGCAGGGTGTAAAATTAACCCTCCCAAAACAATGGCTTTTTTGTATGCCAACAATGAGAAAAGTTTGGCTGAAATTAGGAAAGCAACTCCATTCGTAATAGCCCCACAAAAAAATAAAATACCTAGGAATTAACTGAACCAAATAAGTGAAGGACCTCTATGATGAAACCTTTAAAAACTTGTAAAAGGAAATCAAAATATAACTAAGAAAGTGGCAAAAACTCCATGCTCCTGGATTGGAAAGATCAACATCATGAAAATGGCAATACTTCCCAAGGCTATCTACAAATTCAATGGGATACCTATCAAAATTCCAACCTTATTCTTCAAGGAAATAGAAGAGGAATTCCAAAAATTCATATGGAACAATAAAAGACCCCGAATAGCAAATACGATGTTCAACAGAAAGAACATTGCTGGAGGAATATCAATACCAAATTTCAAACTCTACTCTAAAGCCATAGTAATCAAAACAGAATGATCCTGGTATAAGAATAGACTTCAGGACCAAAGGAATAGAATCAAAAACCCAGAAATTCACCTAGAGATCTATAGCCATCTAATATTCAATTAGGGAGCTAAAACAATGGAATGGAATAAAGACAGCCTCTTCAGTATATGGTGCTAGCAAAATTGGTTAACTACTTGTAGAAAACTAAAACTAGATCCTTATATATCACCCTGCACCAGAATCAACTCCAAATGGATCAAAGACCTCGAAGTCAAACAGACACTCTGAAAACATTACAGGATGGAATAGGAGAAACCCTAGTTCTCCTTGGCGCAGGCCGAAATTTTCTTAATAGAGACCCAGAAACAAAACAAATCAAAGAAAGGTTGGACTAATGACATTGCGTGAAATTGCAGAGCTTCTGCATGTCAAAGGACATAGCTAGCAAGATCAATAAAAAGCCCACGGATTGGGAGAAGACCTTTACTAGCCATACAACGGACAAAGGTCTCATATCCAAATATTCTTGGAACTCAAACAATTAAATCCCCCAACAACAAAGATCTAAAGTTTATTCAAGGGCCTATCATGGAATAGAATGTAGAAAATTTCTATATATTGTTTGTATATTTACAGAATTCGCTTCTCTGACTTCTCTCCCATTTTGAAAAAGAGAGCACCTGTTTGACATATTGAAATACAAATATTATTTTTCTACCTACAGGATGCTACACACTTGGCTTTGTACAAAATATAGAAAAGATTTATGCACAACCCTCATCCTGAAGGAGCAATTATCAGTATCCCAAGTAGCTTGTGTTTATCTCCCACAACTTTCCTTCCAGCTGTCAAACTAGGTGAGTGATGACTGAATTCTACAAGACAGAAAAGCTCAGATAATTCACAGGCATGCATTTAGTATCCAATGGAACCTTCTTTACTTGGATTATATTTTATCACATCTTTGTTAGAGCTTCAGGTTCCTTATTTGTTAACTCAGCTCTCCAGTTAACAGTGAGTAGATGAATCTCATTATTTAAAATTTCATTTAACTGAAATTGGAAGAATTAATTTCTCAGACACTATTCACATTTGAGATTCAGTAGCCACATATAGCTTGTGGCTACTCTGTTAGACAATGCATATATAGAAATGCATATATAGAATATTTCCAGTATCACAGTTGTTTCTGTTAGAACTATTTTAGAGCGTGTTTATGCTTGTTATGGGATGTTCATAAACTTCATATACTCCATAATGGGTACTCAGAGTGAAGATCAGACGAGAAAGACTAGACACCCATGAACTTAAGGTATAGATATACATTGTTCTACATAGGCACATTTATTTGTGAGGAGGAATTGGATCAAACAGTCAACAGCAGCAGAATCACCCGTATCAACTCTAGGAATGAATAGATGAAAATTTTAGCAATTCTTTGCAGCTTTGCTTCTGTGATTGAAATTTGCTGTGGTATTCTCAAAGGTGATTTTGTTGGAAAGTATAAATGTGAAATTATCACAGAAGAAATAGGGTTTGTTCTTTATAAATATCATTTGGTATTTACATGTGACATTTCAATTTTTCCTGGTATCAATACACCACATATATCTTTTTATGGTTTCTGAGTTGTTTCTTTCATTAATTTTGATTCTTCTTTCAGCAGACACTTTAAAAACTAGTGGAAAAGTTAAGAATTTCTTGTGTTTTATAATCCCATTAGTACTCAATAAACTTAATAAAGAATGAGAACCCAAAAACTATGTGAAGAAATTCTATCTATAATCACCTGTTCCTTTTCATTAATTAGTGGAGCAAAAAAGAACTGTCTCCCTAGAATCTCACTTTCAGAATTCAAGAATGAGGTGGGAATAAGACAAGGACAGAGAGACATAGTAATTTACACTGAAGTTGCTGTGCTGTAACAATGAACATCTGTTCCCATGCAAACTTTTTGAATCCCACTGTTAGCTTTTATGTGGTTTTTATTACTATGACAAAGATGACTGACTTTTCCAGATTCGGAGTTGGAAATGTGTGGGACACATTCCTTTATCTATGGAATCTTCCTTAAAATTATATATCATCCACTTTGGCTCTCTGTGCCTTTTCCATCCTTGTCTCAAGTATGTATTTCTACAAATGGAGATGTTGGTTCATCATTTGCCTTTAAATGATTAAATTATGTGGATTTGGGAGACTGTGTGATTTCTGTAGAAGCAAGGTATTATGCATAGGACCCTTTGGTCCATGTTGACAGTTGTTTATGGAATTATTATTGGGATCCTCATTCACGTACTCATGTGAAAGTAATTCTCTCCATATTAAAGTATAATCCAATAGAGTGGGGCAATGCATTACAAATTTAAAACATGCCTTATAAATATGTTAGAAACAATAGCAAGAAAGAAAAGAAAAACATTTGAATCCTTACCTTGGGATTCATTTCGCCTAACATCAACTTATCTGACCGTTTCTGCTTGTTTCAGACATATACTAGTTACTGCAAATAAGGGAAACCATGGGACCTATGTTCTTTGAGCCTGGCTTATTTCACTTCATATAACTTTTTCCAAGTCTTTCTATTTCCTAACAAATGGGGCACTGTCATCATTGCAACAATGACATGTACAAAATGTTATGTCGAAAAACAAACTTTACAACTTCGGCGGCGGGTGTGTATGGGGGGGGTGTGGGGGGTAGATGGGAAGGGGAAACTAAGGAGGAAGCAACAATGCTTGAGAAGAAGTGTACTCATTACCTTGGCCATGTAATTTTAACCCCTCTGTATGGTATTTTCACAATAAAAAAACTCAAAAATATAAATAATAAATTAAAATAAAGGAATTTAAAACATACATATAATTCTTCTAAAACTATATATATTAATTATTATTTATTTTGATAATACTGTACAGAGGGGTTACAATTAGATGGGCAAGACAAGCATTGTAGCCTCCTCCTTTGTTTCCCCTTCCCATTCCTTCCCTCGCCCCACCCTCCCACCAATCCTCCCCCACTCCACCAAAGTTGTAAAGTTCGTTTTCGACATGACAACTTGTACTTCTCATTGTTGCAACGGATCCACCTGTATCCTTATTTAAACGACTTGTTTTTCCCCTTCCCCTCCACAAATTTTACCAACATCAAATACAGTAAAAGCAGGGGTTACACTGTGGGGAAAGGACATACAAAGCAACAAAGAAATAATCTTATAAATGCTTATGTATATGTGTGTGTGTGTGTGTGTGTGTGTGTGTGTGTGTGTATCAGGTTTTGTCAATTCAATCATCGACTGAGTGGCATATTTGTATAAAACATGATTGCATGTAAGTGTCACTTAGGGTCATTCAAACATGACAGATGCCACTTCTCCAGACATTCTAAAATCACGATTTCTAAGTAAGATAGGATTTTATGGTAGTACAAGTGTTGAGATATCTGCATGACTGTAATGTATATCTTGGAGTGAATTAGGCAGTAAGAAATCCAATATCACATAAGACAAAAATGGTAGTGACAGAATACTCCCTTGAGAAAAATATAGGAGGCTGCCAGAAGTATGAAGAAATTTAGATAATTTTGAAGATTTTAGAATTGCAAGCTCAAGTATGTCTCTTTAAATAAAAATTATATAAGTGGAAGGGTAAAAGAAGTTAGAGAGAAGAAAATAACTGACAGTAAATCATAGTCCCAACATAGAGTATAAAAGACATAATCTATAAATTCCAAGTAAAAAAGAGACCAATATAATATGTCCCACTTAATTTAGGTACATGCAAAATATTTACTTGGCTTTTTCCTATTTTAATGCTTCAAAATAAAGAAGACTTAAGAAAAGTTATGTGATTGTCATTACTTCAACCTGAACTCTAACTGTAATGAGCCCTCTTTTTCTCACTTTGCACTTGGAAAATAGTCCCTAAGTTGATGATGTTTTGGCTAATTAGGGTCAGAGTTAGGGGCTTCTATGTGTACAATAAACACAGAATAATTTAAAACAGCTTTCCTCAAGGTATCCAACCACATTTTCTGAAGCTGGACTTTGAAAACACCATCATACCTGAGCACCTAATTGAATTCACACTTCAGCATTTCCTTGGCACATTCTACTTTGTACCTTCCTTCTTTTTTATACATTCCTTTTGAGTTTATAGTTGCCCTATTTCCATTTCATCTGTACAAACTTCTAAGAACATGGTTCAACTACCACTTCTTGTTTGCACACACCCAGTCTATGTAAGAAGGTACTTTGTCCATGTTAAGCAATAGAGTAGTACTCACTCTCTGAGGAGAAAACTTCCACATTTTAACCCTATACCCACATTAGAGGATGTAAAATGCAAAGCATTTGACACAAACAGTGATACTAGAATTGAAAGGCTCCTTTGGGACATTTTCTGGAGCTCAATTTGCCCAGGAGAAATATAAATATCCAGAAATTTGGAGCCAATTAGTAACTAACCAAATTAACACTAGATCATAGATGTTGTGTTAATACACATCACCATTGTATTATTATTACATCAGAATCATTCCCTACTTGCAAATGTGTATGAGAAAATGAAAGAAAGGCATTAAAGCAAAATGTCTTACCATTTTAAGGATTTAATCTTAGTGGGGACGGTAATGTCTGAACTCTTCCATTCAATAAAAGCTTGAAGTATATAAGAGCACTTCCTACATATAATAATTTCTGGCAGGTTGATTGACAGGGTTATTTCAGTATGGAGATATCTCTAACAATAACTTGACTTAAGTAGAGTGTATGGCACTTATGATGGGTCAATGGCTATTGTGGCATTTTCTGTTTTAAAGAAAAATCAATTTGAGGAGCCTTCAGTAACATCAGTAAAGCTGTATGTTCAACCTAATACTTGGTGTTTCTTTTCCTACGTTTATAATAAGTAGGCTGATAAGATATCCAAACATATCTAAAGATATTTCAATAAAATCCTAAACAAATATGGATACATGGGTCACTTGTCTGTGCTGTAGTTCAATCTGTAATCTCCTGGCTAAACAAAGTCTTCAAAAATATTCGCAAAATAACTCTAAATAAAGTTCATGAGAGTTATATATGTATAATTCTTCTAAGGTCAGGATAAAAGCATTTGTTCCCAACACTTAAAATCAATAGGAACTGTTGAATTCATGGATCAAGAATTTTATGGCTTCATATTCATATCCCAAAATTTTTTCAATATGACTTTCACCAAAACACTGTTCTTATTGAACTTATTTATGTCCTTTTAATTTTCATAACCAAAACACTGTTCTTATTCAACTCATTTATGTCCTTTTAATTTTCATAACCAAAACACTGTTCTTACTGAACTCATTTATGTCCTTTTAATTTTCATATCCAAATAGTATATTTCTTTCAATACCTTCCTGCAAATTCTCTCCTTTCTTTACTTCCATAAATCTGTTTTTATTACATTTTTGTTTCCTTATATATCTCTTTTTTTTAAACTTGTTCACGCTGTTGCTCACATTGCTCACACTTGTGTTAGAACCTTCCTTTACCTCTTCCCTTTAATAATTTCCCCGATTTTATTACTGTTTTTCACATTCATGGTCGTAGATATTTTCATGATGTCTAAACAGACTTATCTTTCCATCTGTTTAATAAAATCTTTAGAACTATCAGAGGGGTTTTCCCCCTACATCCATCATTTGCACATGTAGTCCTTATCACCGAGAATATAACTCACACAGTTGCCTGGCCAGAGATGTAGAAGCCCTTTACATTTCTATTTACCCTTCTATTCCCGTTCATTAGGTCAGATATATGATGAAGGTTTTCTCAATTTATATGATTTCTATGTACTCCTTTTTATGCCCCTGACACAAGCCTGTTTCAAGTACTGATCACTGGTCACATAGTCCTAAAACAACTATTTACAAAGTATGCTTTTTCCCCATAGTATTTTCATATTGGTCCTCGCCATCACCAAATTATTCTCCTTGTAAGTACACAGAGTGAAGAGCTCAGACACAAATTCTAGTATCATTATTTACTCAGTGTTGACTGTTGGCCTTACATTTCTCATCTGTAAATGGATGTAATCTACCAGAAATATTCAAGAATAAACTTGTTGACTTCTAGAGCAAGAAAAAAGAAAAGTGAAGAGTTCTTACATTTTCCACCTTAGCTTACAAATAAGGAAAGAATCAAATTCAGTTTGCTGATGTAAAGTCACAAATTGCTTCATGCAGAAATAAAAATAAATTTTAGCTCCTGGCTCTAAGAACTGTGTCCTTTTAAGGCAATTACAGATATGTACGTGTTATTAGGTAAATTGTGTCAGGTGTTTTCAGCTCTATTGAATATTCTCTCAATATATCATTAGAAAACATTGGTTAGGGAATAGTATCTATATGAGAATGTTATTTGAACTAATCACACTAAGTTGAAAACTACATCTTAGTCCATCAAAATGTGGAAAAAAATAATTTTATTTATAAGATAACAATACCACTAAGAAAAGTGAGTATACATTAGAGAGATTGCAGGAATAACATTAGAGTTTTTACTGTCTCTACCTGTTTATGTGATTGTATTTCTTGATATTGAAACTCTCCTCTTGTTATTCTTGATGTATATAATCCAACGCTGTCTATTACTATGTATTCAATGTGGGAAATAAAGCTTCAACAATATCTAAACTTTTTTCCTTTTCCATTATAACGTCATTATCAGGGTACACTGCGGTCATCATCATCTACATCAAAATTATTATTAACATCATAAGTGCTAATTATTGAAAATCTGATATGTCTATGGTTTTGTTATTATTTGTCTTTTGATTAATAATTTTAATGTTACCACTGTGTATGCATCCATATTTAACTTTTGAACAAATATAGAAACAAAAAACACTAAACCATATCAAGTAGCTTGACTATGTGCTTATAACAAATTATGGAATAGATTTTTGATGAACTGCAAATTCCTAACCAGTATGAATTAACTTATTCCCTCCCCATCATACTCACAAATATTTAAGAGTTTGAACAGATATTTTTCAAGTTATATACTGTAAATGTTACTACAATATCCTATATATATAAATCTAAAATTGGGTTGAAAGTAATAAACTTTAGTTTCTATTGAGATATTATGTATATATCCTAGGAAACTTTTAGAAAAATGGACTGTATATCTTTGAAATGGAAAAGGTAAAAAAGGTAAAAATAAATAGTGGCATAAAAGTTTTAGAGGGAGTCTGTATTCAGAAATATATATATATATATATATTATATATATATATATATAAATGTTATGTGTAGGAAGACATACATTTTTAGAGATTATTTGTCATCAGAAATATATACATATATCTAAATTTATGTGTACAACGGTGGACATTATAGTGAAACAAAAATCTTAAAACATAATTAAAATTAAAACCTAGTGCCAGTAAGTCACACCTATAATTTGAGCTATTCTGGGTGCTGAGATCTTATAATTGTGCTCGAAACTAGCCCAGAGAGAAAAGTAATTTTAAGATTTTTTTTTTGGTATGGTCTTGGGGCCTGAATTCTGGGCCTTGGCGCTGTCCCTCAGCTCTTCAGCTCAGTCTAGCACTCTACCACTTGAGCCACATTGCCACTTCTGGCTTTTTTTTTCTGCTTATGTGGTGCTGAAGAATCGAACCCAGGGCCTCATTCATACAAAGCAAGCACTGTACCACTAAGTCACCTTCCAGCCTTAATTTTTTACATTCTTATCTCCAGTTAACCACTAAAAAACAGGAATTAGCTCTGTGGCTCAAGTTGTAGAGTGCTGTCTTTGAGCATAAACAGTCTTAGGGACAATGCCCAGGTCTTGCAAACAGCAATAACAACAACAACAAAATCTATCAAATTCATTTCACAAAAGTATCTTTTAACTGCTGTGAACATTTCTTAGAAACATAAATATATGCCCCTGGAAAATGTTAAGTAAAAAGTATAGAATGTTTATGTCTTTGATAAAGACATAACTGTTTAGATTGTTTAAGATATTTAGGCAATGATTAGGAATTAAGAATAATGAAAGCTAGGTAGTATATTGGGACTGGTCTTTTATTCTATTTCACAATAGTATTAAAATGGTTCATCTGTTTCTCTAGATATTTCCCATGAGACTATCTAGCCAGATCACCAAGTTGCCACCAGTTGGAATTAATGAGATCCTTTGATTAATAATAAATAACATTTATACCAGTGGTCCATAAGATTATAATGTTCATGTAACTGACATGACAATGTCCCAACATAAAGCATTGCTCCTGCATTAGAACTGAAAGTGGTGTAAACAAACCTAACATATTGCCAGTGAAAATAAAAGTACAACACATACAACTTTGTAAAGTGCATAATGTTTATAAAATATAATACATTATAAATAACTATATCATTTAATAATACATGATAATTAAATATAACAAATCTCTTTTACTGGCTGTGTACTTGCCGTACTGTACATTATGACATCACTTTCAAACTTATTAACATTTACTGTAAAATGGTATGTAGTTACCCAGATAGTACCCTGATACAGGTTTGTGTTTGTCTCTTTCATTTTCTATTTATTAGCATATATTAATTGCATAAAGATATTTCCTTGTGATATTTCCATACATGCATAGAATGTACTTTGATCAATTCTGTCCTTTTTGTTACTCATTCTTAACCTCCCTCTCCTATATCAAATTTCTTTTTAAAATTCCATTTTATTGATTGGTATTGTTATTATTATCATCCTTATCTTTAAGTTGTTGTACAAAGAGTCTCCATTTAACAAAGCAGTTTACAAATACAATATATCTTTTTTAAAATTTTTATTGTGAAAACAATAAGCCAGATTCAGAATGAAGATTATAAGTTTTCGCTCATATATGGATTCTAGACCTAATATGTAAATATATACATAAACATAAAAAATAGTATTAAAATGATATTTAAAATGATTATATAAAATTACTCTTGCTTATTATTTGAGTTGTAATAAGTGACAAACATTTTTAATGATTTCCAAAGAAAAGGATCATTTTCTTAGTGGCATCAATTATTTTGTAATTTCAAAACAATTAAGAAAAGTATTTCAAGGATGGTTCGTTTGAAGATGATATTTGTTTTTTTGTTCTAGTTTTCATATGCTCACAGAATTAAAATTCTAAAAATTCAATGATGTTGGAATTCTGGTATATTTCATAGATACTAATATTTTAGTCCCTTAAGTGGAATTGTTTTATTTCATTTGTTATTTTCACAAATAACTCAAGATGATTGTGTATTTTTTATTATTTCACTGCTATTGGCTCTTGAGAATACTTTTTTCCTAGCAAAGTAAAGAATAGCAATTGGATTGAGCAAGTTACATATGGCTTTAATAAAATGCAGATGCATAGATTTGTGTCTTTTGTCATTTCCTAGAAGTTTCTTCCAGAAAAGATTATCAGTTACTTATAAGTGATGCGTAATTCCTAGGTATTCAAGTTATAACATACACTTTTTGATTGAGTTATCTCTGTATAAACTCAAAATACACAGACAAAAACTAAAAAACAAACAGAAATTACATCTTTGTATTAAAATTTGTAGTTTACAAAGAGTTTCTAGCCAAGACTGAAAACATCTTTTTAGGTATTCCGCATTTTCTGTGAATTATTTTTAACAGTAGTTGTTTTCTTTGCTGACATGTAATTCACATGCAATACATTACTTCTTTTATCGTATTCATTTTAGTGCTTTAGAAGTGAATTGTACAATCACAGGGTTTCTAAGCCTAATTTTCACAAGCTTGCATTTCTTCAAATAAAAATGCTGTAAACTTTAGAACAGATATTAAAATAGATATAAAATTAACTTACAGGAATTTGTCCAGCATACATCCTCTGTAGTGTGTCTTTTGAAAATTTGTTTTGGGGGATCATTTCGAGATTCTCACACATACTAATAAATCGCATTCTCAATGAACTACATTCCCTTTGCAAACAAGGTTTTTACATAAATAGAAATGTAATGGCTGGATCATATACAATTCTCTTTGACCTTTTGAAGACTTGAAAACTTGCTTGCTACAATGATTGAAGTATTATAAAAATCAATCCACTATGTGGAGTATATAAAATTCTCCACAAATGCATTATTATATTTTGTGTCTTTTTATATTATGGTCATACTAGTGAGTTTTCTTTTTTTTTCTTAGATACCACAGAGGAGCCTATTTCAAATGCTCCTCCTATTGACTATTAATTTACAAAAATCCTTTAAAGAAATAGCCTATTCGGGAAAAACTTATATGAAATTAGACCATATAAAAATTCTTAACTCAGGATCATTGTAAGAGTAACACTGTAGCATTAACAAATATGTGCCTTCTATCTGTTAAATATGTTTTTATTTCTGTTATAGTGTCATTTGAATTATGAAAGGTTATCAAATTTATTCTTAACTTTCTTTTTTATTTTTATTTTTTATTGTGAAAATAATGTACAGAGGGGTTACAATTACTTGGGCAAGATAATGAGTACATTTCTTATAAAGCATTGTAGCCACATCTTGCCCGAAAAAACAAACACATTTTCAATGTTAAAGGCTGGAACAAAACCGAGCAAAGGGCCACCATAAACAGGCGGGAGTTGCAATTCTAATATCAGATAAAATAGACTTCAAATTAAAATTCATGAGAAGAGATAAAGAAGGTCACTGCATACTAATTAAGGGATCTCTCCTTAAGGAGGATATTACAATTCTAAATATCTATTCGCCAAACAACGAAACACCCAAATTTATCCAAGAAACACTACTTTCCTTCAAATCCCACATAGATACAAAGACATTAATTGTTGGGGATTTTGACACACCACTCTCCCAACTAGATAGATCAACTCAGCAAAAACTCAACAGACAAACCGCAGATTTAAACAACTGCATAGATCAACTATTTTAACAGACATCTACCGAATATTTCACCCAGAAGCAATAAAATACCCGTTTTTCTCAGCAGCACATGGAACATTTCTAAAATAAACCACATTTTAGGCCACAAAGCAAACTTGTCCAAATTCAGAAACATTGAAGTTATACCTTGCATTCTCTCTGACCACAAGGGAATAAAATTAGAAATCAACACCAAAAGACACCAAAGAAAGTCCGGTAACATATGGAGGCTGAACAACACACTGCTGAATCACGAATGGATCATGGAAGAGATTAGAATGGAAATTCAAATGTTCATGCTATCCAACAAAAATGAGCACACTAATTACCAGATCCTCTGGGACACAGCAATGGCAATACTGAGAGGCAACTTTACAGCTCTGAATTCCTACATCAACAAATTGGAGAGATCTGAAACCAACAATTTAATGAGACATCTGAACCTCCTTGAAAAAAGAGCATCAAGATAAACCCCAATCGAGTAGATGGAAAGAAATAATTAAAATTAAATCAGAATTAAATGAATTAGAATTAAAAAAAAACAATAGAAAGAATCAAAAAAACAAAGAATTGGTTCTTCAAAAAATTGACAGACCCTTAGCAAATCTTATAAGAAAAAAAGAGAACACACCCAAATAAATAAACTCAGAGATGAGAATGGAAACATCACCACAGAAAAAAACCAAGATTCAGAACATTATAAGGGAATACTTCTCAAAACTTAATGCTAATGAGTTTGGGAACTTGGCAGAAATGGACCTTTTCCTAGCAAATATTGACATGCCAAAACTAAACCAAGATGACTTAAACCAGCTTAACAAGCCTATATCGAGCATTGAAATAGAAACAGCAAGAAGAGACCTCCCATCTAAGTAGAGTCCAGGACCAGATGGTTTTACAGCAGAATTCTGCAAAGCCTTCAAAGCAGAGCTCACACCAATACTCCTCAACTCTTTAATGAAATTGAAAGAGAAAGTTCACTGCAGAACTGATTCTATGAAGCCATCATAACCCTCATCCCAAAACCAGGCAGGGACTCATCAAAGAAACAGAATTATAGACCCATTTCTTTGATGAACATTGATGCAAAACTTCTCAACAAAATTATGGCCAATCGACTTCAACAATTCATCCAAAAAAGCATACACCGAGATCAAACAGGATTCAGTTCAGTGATGCAAATCTGGTTCAATATATGCAAATCAACAAATATAATGCATCACATCAACAGGAGCAAGGACAAGAACAACACGGTTATCTCAATAGATGCAGAAAAAGCATTTCACAAGATCCAACACCCATTTATGATGAAGGTTCTGGAAAAATTAGGAATCCATGGAACATACCTCAATACAATAAGGGCTGTAAATGACAAACTTACAGCAAGCATTATACTTAATGGTGAAAAACTAAAACCATTTCATCTTAACTCTGGAACAAGACAAGGATGTCCACTCTCTCCACTTCTCTTCAACTAGTATTAGAATGCCTAGCTACAGCAATAAGATAAGATGCAAACATCAAAGGCATCCAAATAGGGAAAGAAGAAATAAAACTCTCCCTCTTTGCAGATGACATGATCATCTATTTAAAGAATCCCATAGACTCCACTCCCAAATTACTCAAGCTGTTTCAAAATTTGACAATGTAGCAGGGCATAAAATTTACCCCCCAAAATCAATGGCTTTTCTGTATGCCAACAATGAGAAAAGCAACTACATTTGTAATAGCCCCACAAAAAATAAAGTACCTAGGAATTAACTTAACCAAAGAAATGAAGGACCTTTATGATGAAAACCTTAAAAACTTGAAAAAAGATATCAAAATAGAACTTAGAAAACGGCAAAAACTCCTATGCTCCTGGATTGGAAAGATCAACATCATGAAAATGGTAATACTTCCCAAGGCTATCTACAATTTCAATGCGATACCTATCAAAATTCCAACCACATTCTTCAAGGTAATAGAAGAGGCAATCCAAAAATTCATATAGAACAATAAAAGACCCCGAAAAGCAAAAACGTTCCTCAACAGAAAAACACTGCTGGAGGAATATCAATACCAAATTTCAAACTCTACTATAAAGCCATATTATTCAAAACAGCATGGTACTGACACAAAAACAGACCTCAGGAACAATGGAATAGAATTGAAAACCCAGAAATGAACCTACAGACCTATAGCCATCTAAACTTCGATAAGGGAGCTAAAAAAATCGAATGGAAGACACACACCCTCTTCAGTAAATAGTGCTGGCAAAATTGGTTAACTAATTGTAGAAAACTAAAGTTAGATCCTTATCTATCAACCTGCACCAGAATCAACTCCAAATGGATCAAAGAGTTCGGAGTCAAAGCAGACACTCTGAAAACATTACAGGATGGGATAGGAGAAAACCTAAGTCTTGTTGGCCCAGGCCGAAATTTTCTTAATACAGACCTGGAAACAAAGCAAATCAAAGAAAGTTTGGACAAATGGGATTGCATGAGGTTGCAGAGCTTCTGCATGGACATAACTAGCAAGATCAATAGAAAGTCCACAGATTGGGAGAAGATCTTCACTAGGCATACAATGGACAAGAGTCTCATATCTAAAATATAATTGGAACTCAAAAAATTAAATCCCCCAACAACAAATCCTCAAAGAAACAACTGCCCAATAAATAAGTGGGCTAGATACTTAAAGAGAAACTTCTGTGAAGAAGAAAGGATGGCCAACAGACACATGAAGAAATGCTCAACCTCCTTAGCCATAACAATAATGCAAATTAAAAAACATTAAGATACCACCTCACCCCAGTTAGAATGGCAAAAATCAAGAACTCTAGTAACAACAGATGCTGGAGGGAATGTGGACAGAAGGGAACCTTACTTCATTGTTTGTGGGAGTGTAAACGTGTTCAACCACTTTGGAAATTAGTATGGAGTTTTCTCAAAAAACTCCACATAGTGCTCCCCTATTACCCAGCAATCCCAGTTTTGGGCTTTTAACCAAATGTTTACAAACAAGACCACACTAAAGCTACCAGCACAACTATGTTTATTGCAGCATCATTTACTATAGATAAAATATGGAACCAACCCAGATGCCCCTCAGTAGATGAATGGATCAAGAAAAGGTGGTATATACACACAGTGGAATTCTATGCCTCCATCAGAAAGAATGACATTGCCCCATTAGTTAAGAAATGGAAAGACTTAGAAAAAATTATATTAAGTGAAATAAGCCAAGCCCAAAGAAAAATAAGTCCCATGGTTTCCCTTATTTGCAATATCTAGTATATGTCTGAGTCAAGCAGAAATGGTCAGATAAGGTGATGTTAGATATGTATTCAAATGTTTTTTTGATATGTATTCAAGATATGTATTCAAATTTTTTTTCTTTCATGCGACTATTTCTAACGCATTTTCAAGATTATTTCTTTGTTGCTTTGTATGTCCCTCCCCCACAGTATGACGCCTGCTTTCACTGTATTTGATGTCGCTATAATTTGTTGAGGGGAAGGGGAAAAACGTCGTTTAAATAAGGATTCAGGTGAACCCGTTACAACAATGAGAAGTACAAGTTTTTATGTCAAAAACGAACTTTACATATTTGGTGGGTGGGGGCAGGGAGGATTGTGGGGGGGGTTGAGGGAGGATAGGAAGGGATGAGAAGGTGACATAGGAGTCTACAATGCTTGATAAGATATGTACTCATTATCTTGCACATGTAATTGTAACCTCTCTATACAGTATTTTCATAAGAAAAAATAAATAAAAATTTAAAAAGCATTGTAGCCTCTTCCTTTCTTTCCCCTTCCATTCCCTTCCCATCCTCCCGCTGCCCCTCACCCAATCCTCCATGCTACCCCCAACCCCGCACCAAAGTTGTAAAGTTCATTTTTCGACATAACGACGTGTACATCTCATTGTTGCAATGGGTCCACCTGTATCACTAGTTAAACGATTTGTTTTTCCCCTTCCCCTCCACAAATTATACTGACATCAATACAGTAAAAGCACGGGGTATACTGTGGGGGAGGGACAAACAAGGCAACAAAGAAATAATCTTATAAATGTGTCAGAAACAATCGCATGAAAGAAATAAAAGCATTTGAATACATATCTTAGGGTTCATTTCCCTAACATCACCTTATCTGACCTTTTCTGCTTGACTCAGACATATATTAAATATTGAAATAAGGGAAACCATGGCACCGATGTTTCTTTGGGCCTGGCTTACTTCACTTAATATAATTTTTTCCCAGCGTTTGCATTTCCTAACAAATGGAGCAATGTCATTTTTTCTGATGGAGGCATAGAATTCCATTGTGTATATATACCACATTTTCTTGATCCATTCATATACTGAGGGGCATCTAGGTTGGTTCCATATCTTAGCTATACTAAATAGTGCTGCAGTATACATAGTCGTCCTGGTAGCTTTAGTGTGGTCTTGTTTGTAAACATTTGGGTAAATGCCCAAAAGTCGGATTGCTGGGTCATAGGGGAGCCATTAATGCTTTCCATTTCAAATTTTTAGAAATCTTTACTGATCCAATGTCATGAAATTTTACATAATATTTTATAGGTTTTTACGTCTCACATTAAGTTTGATAAACATTTTTTATTTTAAATTTTTGTACAAGGATTCAGTTAGTAGTCTAAGATCATTCCTTAAATCTAGAGAGGCAATAGTACCAGTACATCCATTTAAGATTCTATTTTTATTTCATGAAGTGTTGGCATCTTTTTCAATATCTATTGACTATAAAACTACGAATTTATTTTTGACAAATCTGTTACATTCTTCTGTGTATCTGTTCTTATAGTAGAGCTATGTTGTCTTTACTACTGAATATATAACATTCAAATATAATTTGAGCGCTCAAGCTACACCATTTTATAAGATTGTTCTGACTGACCTGTATTTCTTGAATGTACATACCATTTTTTTGAGCAATTGGACCAATATTCTACAGAGATATCTGTGTGTTTGATAGTCACTCATATTTTGCACCTTGTAAAACATAAAACCGGAAATATTATATATAGAAAAATGTGTATAGAGAATGCTTGAAACAACTAAAATTAATTTAGGAATGAGTTAAGATTTAGATAAGTCTATATCATAATATAACTGAATGATAACTAATTGAGCTGTACAACAGAGGAGAGTGAGAGGGGATAGAATGATGGAACACATAGGAGTTTTATGTCATTATTATTGTGTTTCAAAAAGCAAAAAGACTTCAGAGAAGAGAACAAGGAAAATAATCAAAGCGTACTCAATCAAGTTCCTTTTTAATCCATCTAATAGTTTGGACTGAATGCCAGAGAACATGGAAAAAAATAAAATAGAAAATAAAGCATTGTATAGACCTGTTACAATGTAAAGAAACTGTAATAAGAATATAATAATTAAATTCCAAAAAATAAGAAAAAGAATAGGTAAACGCTAAAGGGAAAAAGAATTAAGAGTGAAAAGAAGCAAAGTAAAACCTTTATCAATAACAAATACAAGAGTTTGGAAGTGGAAAGACAGTGGAAATATTCTAAATAAAAATAACATAACAATAAAAATTGCTAACATGGATAGATGATGGATCACATTTTATCATATATAATTTTGAAAAAAACATACTAGGAATGAAAATTTAAAAGTCATAATTTAAAACACTACTTAGATTATAGCTAGACAGTATAGCTAAGTGTCAAAATATTGGCCTAGCATACGTGAAGCAATCGTGTAATCTCCCATGCATTACAAAGTACACACAAAGCACACACACACACACACACACACAAAAGCACATACACACACAACACATACACACATTTGGAATATTGCTATTATCATATTATACAGAGGAAATTATCACAAATAGTAAAAGTATGTTAATACATGAAATCATAATATTTCTCTTACTATATAACAGTTTAGTAGAAATAATATAGTCACAATATACTTGGATTCTTATTGATTAAGTAAATTGAAAATTAAGACATAGAAAATATGAGAACCTCTGTAAACAAGTTTTAAATAATAAACATTTTGAAACATGCATCCTTTTATTTTGACAAAATATTGATGTTACTGGTGTTGTAACTAAAGATTTGAATATGATAACCAGGTGTCAATATCTTGCAAGCGATTTATATATTTCTAAACATTTCCCTCTGTATATTTTTAGAATAAGGTCTCATAGTTTCTCTGGCTCTCCCAAATCACAAACCCAATTTGTACTTCCCACCATAGCTAGAAAATGGAAGCCACAAATCACCATGCCCAGCTCAAACTTTTATTTTTATTCAAGTACTAATATTTACAAAAAAGTGACGAGGTAATGAATACTTTCATAATAAATTATAGGCTTCTTGAAATTACAGCATTTGTTACATGGACAAATATGTTTAGAAGTATAAGAAAATAAATTTGTTTACATTCACCAACCATATAATAATTAAGAAAATAATTTTAAATATTCACATGTTAAATATTTTATTTTTTTTTGGGGGGGGGTCCAGTCGTGGGGCCTGAACTCCGGGCCTAGGCACTGTCCTTTAGCTCTTCAGTACAAGGCTAGCACTCTACAGCTCCACTTCCGGTTTTTTTTTTTTCTTTTTGCTTATGTGGTGCTGAGGAATCGAACCCAGGGCCTCAGGCATGCAAGGCAAGCGCTCTACCACTGAGCCAACTTCCCAGCCCTGTTAAATATTTTAAAAGAAAATATATTTGTCAGAATAATTTACATGTATAAAAACATGTAAAATTAAATTAACTAATCCTACAAATCTGAAAAAAGAATTACCCTAAACAAACAAATGAAAATAAGTAATTAATTCAAAATTGAAAATTTAGAAAATAAAATGAAGTGTGCTCTTGATTTGACTTAAGTCACTGTAAACCCTCTCTACATCAATTTCGTAATAAAATACGTGTGAACAAAGAAAGCAAAAATACCCATTAATCAATAGCAACAGCAAAAACGTCAGTAGTTCTTTTTTTTTTTTTTGAGTGTAAAAAAATTGCTGAAGGATATAACAATGTTCCTTCCATACGAAAGGTACTCATTACCTTACTTAGGTAACTGTAACCCCTCTGTACATTACCTTTATGATAAAATTAAATTGAAATTAAAAATAAACCAAACAATATATCAATTAAGAATTCTTAGAAGCCATTGGTTAAAAACTTTGTAAAACACTGCCTTAAGTACCCAAGGAATATACTGTGATGTTACTATTTAAATACTTAAATTTCACCAGAGAAGCAAAAAGTTTAAAAACTGTTACAAAGTAAAGTAATAAATCAGAATATATTACTAACAATACTAATCATAAAATGAATTTATAGTGGTAGTCAAAGATGTAAGAAATGAGGCAATTTGCTATTCATTTGTATTTAATAATTGAGAAAGAATTTTCTATGTCTTTTTAAATACATCTTAAGTTTAAGGAAGAAACTATTCTGTCACATTATATGATAATCAGATAAAGCTGATATTTTAGCAAAGAACAGATTGTATTAAGCTTTTGGATATTAATATATATACTTCTTTGAGTTGTCGGAAATTGTGGGGATTTCAACTTGGGGTATTGTTCTTCCTAGGCTGGTGTCATATCAGTGGTTAATTTAAGATAGGGGTTTCCTTTCCACAAGAACATGCACCTGATCTTCCTTTTACCCTTCCCATCATCAATGGCATCAGAATTACACACCAATTACTCTAGAATCCTACCTTGGCTGGCCTGGATTCTTCAGTCCTTCCAATCTTAGCATCTAGATAATGCAGGATGATGGAAATGATCCAATGCACCCAGCTATAGATTGAAAAGGACGTCCACTAAACTTTTGGCCTGGGTTCTCTTTTCATGCCTCCTATGTAGTTAAGAGTACATATGGGCCCCCGTGGTGCCAAGGAGTAACAGTATTTTTAAAGCAATTAGACATATATATGACTTAGGTTTGGATTACCTCAGGAAAAGAATAAAAGAACAGTGAAGCATAGAGGACAGGCAGAATTTTATCTAGTTACTCAGAGGCTGAATAAGATTAGCTAGCTAATCAGGAGGGTGAAATCTGAAGACCACTGTTCCAAGCCAGTCCAATCATGAAAATACATGTGATTATCTCCAAAAAACCCGAAGTGGAGCAGTGGTTCAACTGGTAGACCAATATCCTTAGGCACAGAAGATTAGGAATAGTGCCCAGGCACTATCAAGCTTCAACAATAATGAATGCACGCTTGAGCACAAGCACAAGTGTGTGCGCATACTCGCACTAGTGTGCACAGACACACACACACATACACACACACACACACACACACACACACACACACACACACAAATGAGTATTTCAATGTGAAGTTCTTTATTTTATCCCTTGCTGTACTTTATTTCCCTGTATTAGTTCAAAAATTAACAAAATCAGGTAAGCATCTATTTACATACAACTTATGTTTCTCTAAATTCTACTCTCTTTTTGGAAGCCTGCTTTTATTTGACCCAAAAGTAAATTATTCAGGAGGTCAATTCATCTGTCTCAACTTTATAGTGTTAAATGTTTGTGTAGATTCCTCCTACTAATATGATTTTATGAAATCCTGCATCAAGCAGCATATTTCTTTCATGAGAAAGGGGTTCTCTGTCAAACAATTAATAATAGATTTTTCTCCTCCTGGAAAGCATCTGTAGTATTATTATCTTCATATAATTCATGAACTGTCTGTGTATGCCAAAGACTGCTGTGAAAATAAAAAGACACTTCTCATTGCTTAGCTTTCGTAAAGCATTCATAGATATGAAGGTGTTTAAATATTACTGAAATTGCTTTGGACTAAATAATGTTCACCTTGATTATCTTGAGAAAGAAGAATTGGTTTCTCAGCACAATAGGTAAGAACGTGAGTGAAAGAAACAAAAGTAAAAGTGAAGAACAACTCAACACATACATACAAATGAAACAAAACAAATGAAAAAAATTAATTCAGTACTCAAGAACCTGCAGGAAATGCAGAGATTTAAAAAAAAAAAAACAGCTATGATAAGCTTATGAAAATCCTGACTATATGGGAGTCCACTGTTGTGAGGATATTGGTTAAATCCTAGACTGGACAGAAAAATCTGTACACAATACCAGGCATCTGTTATTCTAAATTCTAGGAATAATAACATCAAGTGGACTGAGGCCACCATCATTCACAAGTAGGAAGCTAGATTCTATCTGAAAATTAATCAGGATAACTTATGGCTAGGGGCATGACAAAGTGGTAAGAACACCCATTTAGGAGACACAAGACACTCAATTCAAACTCTAATATTATGGGTATTAAATACTTGGAATAATTGTAACATTTGAGTATTTCAGTGGAGAAAAATCCATGAGATAGAGTAAACCCATGTTGCAATGCTTTCTACTTAAGTGATAATGTTATGTGGTACTCCAGACATAACAGAGTTACCTTGCAAATGAGCGTGGATGTGCATTTGCGTGATAGAGATACTCTACTTACACAGGTGTAAATTAAATAGATATTTTTGGGTAGATTGTATTTCTTGAACTAAGAGGCTGGGTGATGTTCCTTAGCTTTTTCTCTCAAGGCTATCACTCTACTACTTTGAGCCACAGTTCCAATTCTGATTTTCTGTTGGTTGTTTGGAGATGAGAGGCTCATGGATTTTCCTGCCCAGGATGGCTTCAAACCATGATCGTCAGAGCTCAGCATCCCGAGTAAGCAGGATTCCATGCATGAGCCATCTATATTTTTAATAATTTAGTAAATTGTACAGTTACAGAAGTTATAAATTTTCATTATAACCTGTATAATATATATGTGTGTATGTGTATATTAATGCATACGGATAGAAACATTTTAACATATTTTTTGTATCTATAGTAGATTTATGAAATCATTCATTGTTATATAATTAAATGGAAACAAAAGTTATTGAGGAGCAAAACAAAGGGAATTATCACATGTTTCTTGTTGTTAAATGGAATATGAATTCCGAGAATCAGTTTGGGGAAACAATCTTTAACAAAATGGATATTGGCTATTAATTCCAATCGATTCATTTGCCCATATTGTGCATCCTCATACATGAATGTCAAAATCAAATCACACTTTTTTGCCTTGGTATTTAAATCACCAGTTATAATACAGGGCATAGATGAAGTATTCAAATAAAGTTTAAAATAATAATAAGTGATGCTATGAGTTAGAGCTGAAAATGATTTTAAATATGATAATAGCTAAATACATTGCATATTTCTTATTTTACTCTATTGTCATGTCCCTCATTCCCACATTAGGAAACTAGATAGAAGGTTCTATCTAAATTATTTGTACAATTATGAAAAAGGTATTGAAAGAATATGGACACAGTGTGGTTTTAGTCTATTGAGACTTGTAGTAGGTAGTGTGTTTTTAAGGACTTGCAAAACGTTGTGATGGAGATAAAGGGAGAGATGTGCTTATTCGGGAAAATTGGCTGGAGCATTGCTCCCAGAAAGAGAGTGATGAGTTCTTCCAGAAGGATACAGTAAAATCACTTTCACAAACATGTTCACTGCTGCACTATTCACCGTAACCAAGTTATGGAAAAATCCCAGATGCCCTTTGATGGAGGGATGGTTGGAGAAATTGTGCACATATACATAATTGTATTGCACCCATCCATTATGAAGATTGTTACATCATTTGCAAAGAAATGGATAGATCTAAAAATATGTTAAGTAAATAAAATCAGAACCAAACACACAAAGGACCCATGTTCTGTCGCGTATTTGGAAGATGGAACTTTATGCAAGTTTACACAACAGTATTAACAAAAGCATGCTATTTGCAGAAGAGTATTTAAACGATGAAATTTCTTATAAAATTGACCTTTTAATCCAACGAAATAAATATCACAAAACTGTCACTTGGAAGATGTGTGGGGAAGTCAAAGGGAAGGAATAAAGAGAGTTATGGAGGAAGAGTGTGAAAGCATAATATTCAATACAGATAGTATGCAACTATAAATAATAAATGTGGGGTCAGATTTGGAAGGGTATGTGAAAGTTATGAAAAATCCATTGTACTTATAAACTGATTTGTTGAATTGAAATTCCCTCATACAGCTATTTAATATAAATATAATTAAACACAATAGAGACATCTGATCTTAAGCTACGTTCTCTTACACCATGAGCCAATATAATGGTTTCCTCCTCAGAAATTTTCTTTGCAGGTATTTTCCTCATAATGACAGAAAAGTGAACAACTCAATAAATATCAATACATCACATTGCATATCCTAAGTAGACACAATATAAAAATCACAGTAAAAATGTTCGAATTCATCACATGATAAAATATCAGGTAGAAAGTATCAAATGCTGATTATTTTTCCAAGTACTATACTTATGGTATCTAATTTTCTCTGCCCAATAATCCATAAAGTGAAACTGCTTCTATTTTTATTTTTCAGACGATGATAATGAAGTCTTCAGAGTTAGAATTACTACTACAACATTGCACACATTGTAAGTGTTAGGCTGTGGCCCATTCCCACCATATCAAATAACCTCATTCTATTTTATGACTAAAATACCAGTACTTAGTCTACTAATTCTAGGAAAATTTCCCAAAATTACTGTGCACACTCTAATAATATTTCACTTTATCTTTGTTAGAAAGTAGGTAACTAAACTGGAGGCCGGTGGCTCCTGCCTGTAATCCTACCTACTCAGGAGGCTTAGGTCTGAAGATCCCAGTTCAATGCCAGCTCAGGCAGTCAAGTTCGTGAGACTCTTATCTCTGATAAACCTCTAGTAAATCGGAAGTGGCACTGTGGCTCAAGCAATAGAGTGCTTGCCTTGAGTGGAAGAGTGCAGGGACAGTGCCCAAGCCCAGAGTTCAAGCGTCACGACAGACCCAAAAGAAAGAAAAAAGAAAAATAGATTAAAAAAAGAAAATAGGTAACTGTAATATGAAACTCCAAGTCCGTAATAAATTTATACCTCCCTGGTGAAAGGAACTGCTAAAGTATAACATTCTTGAATTCTAGCTCAAAATAGTAGAAATCATATTCTATCCCATGACACAACACTGCACTGCCTTGGGACCCCATCTCTGTTTAAAACAGTCATACTGAAAGAATGACCTACCCAATTACTGATGGAAACAGACTGCAGGCCTTATGGACCAATAATTTCCACATTTTGGCTCAACAAAGTTGTTTACCATTGGAAGTATTCTGATTGCATTTTATACCCAACATTTTGAGAGAAATGTACTACTTTAAAATGTTTAAAGGAAAGACTGATATAAAAATCACCTTTGACACCAGATAAATATTTTACCGTTCATATACCTAAAAATGCAGTCTGACCTGTGATTAATGTAAGGAAAGAGAGGTTAAAAATCATAGGGAAGGGGTGACACTCTCCAAAAAGATATGTACTTAATACGTGATTTAACTGAAACCCCTCTGTACAATAAAACTCCTCTTTACAATAAAAATTATTTTTTAAAAAATTAAAAATTCATATATACCAAGACCTAAGCATGAATTAAAGACCCTCCAACTTGTAAACACAATTGTTTTAAAAAGACATCAACACTACTGCATTTTTAATTCCTTATAATAATGATCATGATAATGAAAAACTATTAACACTTGAAAATAACTTATTTTCATTTTTTAGCTTTTTTTGTTTAATTTTTTTTATTAATACTGTACAGAGGGGTTACAATAACATGGGCAAGATAATGAGCACATTTCTTATCAAGCATTGTAGCCTCCTCCTTTGTTTCCCCTACCCATCCCTTCCCATCCTCCCCCTGCACCCCTCACCAAACCCTTCCCGTCCCTCCCAAAGTTGTAAAGTTCATTTTCTACATAACGACTTGTACTTCTCATTGCTGCAAGGGTCCACCTGTATCCCTATTTTTGAACGAATTGTTTTTCCCCTTCCCCTCCACAAATTTTACCGACATCAAATACAGTGAAAGAACAGGTTTTACTGTGGGGGAGGGATGTACAAAGCAACAAAGAAATAATTGTATAAATGTGTTAGAATCAATCGCATGAATGAAAAAAAAACATTTGAATACATATTTTAAGGTTAATTTCCCTAATATCACCTTATTTGACCTTTTCTGCTTGACTCAGACATCTGCTAGATATTGCAAATAAGGGAAACCATGGGACCTATGTTTCTTTGGGCTTGGCTTACTTCACTTAATATAATTTTTTCCAAGTCTTTCCATTTCAATATAATAATGGCTGTACATGACAAACGTACAGCCAGCATTATACTTAATGGTGAAAAAATAAACCATTTCCTCTTCACTCAGGAACAAGACAAGGATGTCCATTCTCTCCACTTCTCTTCAATCTAGTATTAGAATGCCTAGCTACAGCAATAAGACAAGAAGCAAACATCAAGGGGATCCAAATAGGGAAAGCAGAAGTAAAACTCTCCCTTTTTGGAGATGACATGATCTTGTATTTAAAGAATCCTATAGACTCCACTCCCAAATTACTCAAGCTGATTCAAAACTTTGGCAAAGTAGTAGGGTATAAAATTATCCCCCCAAATCAATAGCTTTTCTGTATGCCAACAATGAGAAAAGTGTGTCTGAAATGAAGAAAGCAACTCCATTTGTAACAGCTCCACAAAAAATAAAATACCTTAACCAAAGAAGTGAAGGACCTCTATGATGAAACCTTTAAAAACTTGAAAAAGGATATCAAAACAGAACTTAGGAAATGGCAAAAACTCCCATGCTCCTGGATTGGAAAGATCATCGTCATGAAAATGGCAATTCTTCCCAAGGCTATCTACAATTTCAATGCGATACCTATCAAAATTCCAACCACATTCTTCAAGGTAACAGAAGAGGCAATCCAAAAATTCATATGGAACAATGAAAGACCCCGAATAGCAAAAACGTTCCTCAACAGAAAGAACACTGCTGGAGGAATATCAATACCAAATTTCAAACTCTACTATAAAGCCATAGTAATCAAAACATCATGGTACTGGCACAAGAACAGACCTCATGAGCAATGGAATAGAATTGAAAACCCAGAAATGAACCTACAGACCTATAGCCATGTAATCTTGAATAAGGGAGCTAAAAAAAATAGAATAGAAGAAAGACAGCCTCTACAGTAAATGGTGCTGGCAAAATTGGTTAACTATTGGTAGAAAACTAAAGCTAGTTCCTTATATATCACCCTGCACCAGAATCAACTCCAAATGGATGAAAGACCTTGGGGTCAAAACAGACACTCTGAAAACATTAAAAGATGGAATAGGAGAAACCCTAGGACTCCTTGGCGCAGGCCAAAATTTTCTTAATACAGACCCAGGAACACAACAAATCAAAGAAAGGTTGAACAAATAGGATTGCATGAAGTTGCAGAGCTTATGCATGGCAAAGGACATAGCTAGCAAGATCAATAGAAAACCCACAGATTGGGAGAAGATCTTCACTAGCCATACACCGAACCAGGGTCTCATAACTTAAGTTTACTTGGAACTCAAAAAATTAAATCCCCCAACAACAAATCCTCAAAGAAACAACTGCCCAATAAGTAAGTGGGCTAAAGACTTAAAGAGAAACTTCTCTGAAGAGGAAAGAAGAATGGCCAATTGACACATGAAGAACTGCTCAACCTCCCTAGCCATAAAAGAAATGCAAATCAAAATAACATTTAGATACCACTTCACCCCAGTTGGAATGGCAAAAATCAACAACTCTAATAACTTACTTTGTTGAGAGTAGGACACAAAACACAAGATTAATCTTAATCATTTTAAAAGACCTTTATTTATACTACAAATTCACTCTTATAACTATAAAGATTCTAAAACTAACTGAAGTGCATAGACACAATGGAAATAATTTAACTTTATCATCTACATTCAAAGGACTGTGTTAATAGAAAAGAGTTATACTAATAATTAGCTTACCAAATTCACTTACATTCTTTTATTCTATTTCATTTAGTTTCATATAAACTGGCTTTTCATAAAATGATGCATAAAAAGCCTATATACCCACTTACATTTTCATATCTTAATATTTATTTCAGAAATGTCTTTAGCTGCATAGTCAATGAACTGAAATAATACTTAAATATTCAGAGGCTTTTCAGAAATTGCAAGACTCTCTCTGGGATGTTATTTTTATTGGAAAAGATATTCAAAAAGCTCTATTTGTTAAAGTTGTGGTATTTACTCCCACAAAACAGTCATTAGTGAAGTTCCCTTTGCATGTACAAAACAACTTCACATATATTCACAATCTGGAGATGACACATGATTTTTGTTTGTTTATGAAAGGAATATCTAACAAGCATAACTACAATACTTATTTTCAGTCAATAAGATGGGGTATTCAAACGTAATATGGGATTGATTATCTCTTAGTGAGAAGAGATATGATCTTACAAAGAAAGTTATTTTCAATAGAAATCCGGAAAGAGTTTATTCACCTTGGATTTCACAGGAATAACCAGAAAGTAATACTTGTTTGGTCAAGTCAGTCAAACTTACTTCATGAGTGTAACTTAAATTTATAACCCATATAAGATCCCAGATACATATTTTGTACTGACAGTCATCATATAGTAATAACTTACTACCTAATTATTTCTGTATCTTCTAACCTAACATATAAGAGCTGAAAGCAGTCTCTTTTATATAACTTAATGTTGTAAATGCTTTGGTTATGATGATGTTATTATTTGACAAATAAAATGTACAGAAGGATGGTTCCAATGAAATGACATGACAGAACACTGATAAATAAAAACATTATAACATTTAACTCTTTTCAGCCTCACCCTGTCCACATTGGCAAGCAACATTGCAACAGCACATGCACACATATACACAACACACATGTGCGCACATGTACACACACATATACATGCATGAAAAATTCAGGGTTTATTGTACAAAAAAGTTTAAATAAAATATTAGTGATTAGGAGAAATGATAATTTGCCTTATTACAAAATAATACATAATCTAGTCACCACAGGTTTTACATTTTACCTACC
This sequence comes from Dipodomys spectabilis, assembly GCF_019054845.1. Lineage (NCBI taxonomy): Eukaryota > Metazoa > Chordata > Mammalia > Rodentia > Heteromyidae > Dipodomys > Dipodomys spectabilis. The sequence goes on from NW_024870847.1 coordinate 800,420, forward strand.
TCTCCACATGTGACCACTTAATTTATTTCTAATTAATTAATTACCTAAATAATTAATTCATTTCTTTGGTGCTAATACTATGGCTTGAACTCAGGGTCTGGCCCTGAGCCAGAATTTGTTATTTTGTTTTGTTTTAGTTTTCTTCAAGGCAAGCATTTTTCTGCTTGTACCACAGCTCCATTTCTAGCTTTTGCTGGTTACTTTCAAATCAGAGTCTAATGGATTTTTTTTCTTAGTCTGGTTTCAAATCACAATCCTCAGATTTCATCTTTCGTATTAGCTAGGATTAAAGACATGAGTCATCAGTGTGGCTTCTACTTTTTTCTCTATACTTATGTAATGCACACATTTAGATAGTAATTTGAAACTGAAAGTATGAAAGCAAGATGTACAATGATGATATTGTCTTGTCAGAAATTCAAGTTAGTAATGTAAAGTTCTTCTTAATACCATACACAAAAATACCATGATATAATGTAAGAGAACTCATTATTGAATATATGAGCTTAGGAGCTTTCTAATAGATCCATTATTTATTGTTACCCAACATTAGAAAAAAAATGTATAATGTAGTAGTAAAATGGAAGTCCTTTGCATGACTACTTAAATTCCTTGTGTTTTTAATGACACTTGATTTCATCTAAATAAGTAGGCCTGTCTATTGTCTTCATGTGATTTTGATGATTGAAAGTGCTTAATGAGAAGTTAAAATGTATTAGTAGTCCTTTGCTATCAATTCTCTTTTTCTTCTTGGAGTATATAATGTTCAAAGCAATAGTTCAGAATCAGCACACACAAAAAAAAGTTCAGAATCATGCTTCCACTTACACTGGAAGCATGATTGGCCTGACTTCTCTAGCTGCTTTCCTAGCCTAGACCTATTCCTTCACTGTACAGGAAAAGTGGGATTCAATTGATTTCAGTCAGATCTGTTACTAGAATTATCAAGGATTTAGATTCTTATCTGTAATTTGGTCAAAGATGTTTCTCTCTATATAGGCTACTAAAAATGTATTTACTAATTTCAAGTAAATACATACATTCTATTCCCATCATTTAAAAAAAATTTTTTTGCTTGCTCAATAAATTGATCAGAGGCATGGATTTTGTTGCTAACTAGGTCATTGCACATCTCTCTTCCTCTCTCCTTCATGGTTGTCATAGATAATATGATTGCTCCATAATTATCCTAATTTAATTTGCTTTTATATTTTTGGTTGCATCATTTCATTTTCTGCTCTGCCATTCCCCAAATCATTTATACAGAAGGCATTATTTCATACTTTCTCATTCCTAGAAGGAGCTGCACATGAAGACACCACTGGTCCTCATTTTCAGTCTTTACCTTTGAATACGGTGTAACATCTTTCCTCTGCTCTCCATCAATTCCCTACACCCTAGTTAGAATAATTTTGAATAGTAAAAATGGAAAAAGAGAAAATAAATCATGGTTAAAAACATAAGCAAGAATTCACCAGATATTTCTGACCAGTTCTATCAATGTGAATTATTAGGGAAATACATGGACACCTCATTCCCACTGGGAAATACATGGACACCTCATTCCCACTGGTATCAAAGTCTCTGGTTAGGCAATTCTGATGAAGATGAAGAAGAGGATGAAAAAGTAAGGAATGGTATCAATTACAAGAAAAAAATGGAGAAGGATCCAAACAAATTTCTTTGGGCTGCTGAAAATGATCGGCTTACTACAGTGCGGCGACTACTTCAAAATGGCCACTCATGTGAATACTAGGGATGACAATGTGTATACCCCTCTTCACCGGGAAGCCTACAGTGGACACTTAGACATTATCTGTGAGTTGGTGGCTCAAGAGGAACATACAATAACTGTAGATGCCTGGACACCCCTGCACAGTGTATATATGTGGAATAATACCAGAGTGGCTTCTTTTTTACTTCATCATGATGCAGATACCAATGACAAAATTAAAGGCCTCTTGTCCCCCTTGCTGCTGAGAATTGAGATAGCAAAGATATTCTGGATCTCCTCCTGTTGAACCATTATGTCAATCCAGGCCTGAAGAACAACTTGGAAGAAACTGCATTTGATATTGCCAAAAGGATAAATATGTATCACTACCGCTTGGAAATTGTGGAAGGCTTTACGAATTGTTCTTCTAAGTTCTAATAGTTCAGTTAAGTTTCTTAAATTTCAAAAATGCCAATCCGTCCTTTGTGTCCATACAAAATATTTTCACAATACAAATAACAGCAATCAATATCTTGTTTTGTGGGGTTTTTTTTGGTCAGTTGTGGGGCTTGAACTCTGGGCTTGGGCTCTATCCCTGCACTCTTCAGCTCAAGGAGAGCTCTCTAGCGCTTGAGCCACAGCTCCACATCTGGTTTTCTAGTGGTTTATTTGAGAAAAGAGTCTTATGGACTCTCCTGCCCGTGCTTTTAACTGTGATGCTCAGATTTCAGTCTCCTGAGTAGCTAGGATTATAGGCGTGAGCCTCCAGCGCCCAGCAACAGCGATATCTTACTGTAAAAATTCATGGATTCCGTGGAATTCTTCCAAGTGAATTGCCTGCCTTTGATGTCAAAATGTATTCAAGAGTTTTTGTATATATCTATAATGAGTTCTGCAGAGTGTGTGATTTCTTAATCAGAAAGAATTTTCTTACCTGTTGAAATCAGTAGTACAGAAACTAAAGTATTTCTGATGCTTGGCTGGAAAAGTATATTTTAAAATATTCTACATTCTATGTTTGTATAATGCCTATAATCTATTTTATCCTCTCCTAGGTATACTCTGAATTCTACATTGTTTTATAATATATAGGTTCATTATTGCGTCCTTTCAGATTGCATTCCATATAGAAACAGTTTAAGATTCCTTTTTTTCCTAGGTCCTTATAGTATTATATTTCTTTGGGATAAAATGTCAAAGTTGTATAATTTCAAAAGTTTTGTAAAGTTTATGCTACATAAAGGCTTTTCTAGTGTGAAGATTTAATACACTGATGTCAAACTAACTTTTAATTATATGAATTACGTGTATTGATACACTTGTAATTTTGTAATCAAGTTTCTAATAACTTTTTTCATTTCTTGTATCTGTAGAATGAAAAATATGGAATATTCACAAATTTTCATATCATCCTTGTGCAAGTGCCATGTTAATCTCTGTATTTTAATTTGGGTATATGTGCTACAGAAGCATGTAGTATCCTCTAAATTTAAGTAGTTAATGAGACAAACTTTATACAGGCATATATCCTTGGTTGCCTAACAATGCTATTGATCTTATTTCCCTAAAATTCTGTGAATATTGGAAAAAAATTATATTGTTCAGTCGATTGCTCACATACGCAATTTTTTTATCCGTGACAATTTTAAGTCTTTTTAATGTGGGATTTAATCGTACTTTCAAGTATTTATATATAGGTCCAAAGGTGATGGCTTTTTCAAGTACTTATTTATCCAACTGAGCATTGTGGAGCTAATGGATTCAAAGTAAGCCTTGCGTAAGAGCTACTTCTAAACTTCTACAACTGAAATTTTCCAAATGAGGTCTTACTGACACAAATGTTTACCTGGTCCTTTACTCTTCTTCCCTGTAGGAACAGACCAACCAGAATATCTTACCCTGAGAGTATAGATTATATTACTTGAACAAAATTAATCTTAGTTACAAGGTATCATAGAGAGAGGAACAGTTCAGACAGAACTTTTCATACTAAAATATAATTAATCAAAATATAATTGTTTATAATACCTACCATTTCAAAAGTAGCTAAAGCCAAGAAGGTGAAAAAATTGTTCATATGCATGATGACCTAATGTCCTGGCCTGTCTATCATCCAACCAGGCAGGAACTTACACTGCTGCCTTTCTATAACCAAATATTTTCATAGTTGCAGGAGGAGTCCATATGTTTCTCCTCAATATTAGGCTTTAAATTGATAATGTATTAATCATAATATTTCCTCTTACCTCCAGGCTGTAAATCTACAAGTGGTAAACCTTTAGGTCTAACTCTATCAAACACTGAGGTAGAGATAATGCAATAATACTTTAAAACAGAGTTGCCTTTGATACACTAACTACAACAGAACAATGTAAAACACGTGCCTTTTCATTATGTTATATATTATTATATATTTTATATTTATATGTGCTGATTTTTTATTTCACACAGTGAAACTTACTAGAATTAGTTGATAATTTGACAAATATATTGATATTTATTTATTCCAATAAAGAGAATTGGAATGTAAATAATTAGGTTTAGAATATATATTAGAATATAAAAAAATAGTGCAATGTCTTCGGCATAAACTTGTGATACCTTCTAAGTGTTCTTGGTCTTCTGAATTCACAGGGTAAAAAAACAATGTTGTTTTCCTCTAATCTATAAGGGATTTTACTCTGCTGCTCTAGTTATTGTTTTAACTCATTATTCCCAAACTGTTTTTCTCCATATTTCTGAAGCATTCCTACTGATTATGGCCAAATTTTGCTGATATGATGTCTAAAAAAATATTATTATTCTGCAGGACCCGTGGGTCCTAGGATCCCAGGTTCCAGTTACCTGCATCATAAGATAATAGTCGCAAAACTTCTCACCTAGGCCTATGTAACATGCCAACAGAAAGTAATTGAAGACCCATCTCAATTTCTCATTTCCTATATTTCAGGACCCCAATTCCTCAAGATGAAGAAATTAGCAGTAAGCAATTTTATAATGCAAGGCAACTTAAAATAGAGGCTGAGATCACAAACTCTGAGAGAAAGTACTGTAATTCAAACTTTCAATTTACAGATGACAAGCCCATATGAGTGAACAAGATCACGAAGTGTCATAAGATTATTTTTAATATCCCTCCCCTATGATTAATGAAATATTTCAATCCAGCATAAGTGGGCAAAAAAATAGTTCCTGGAAGGCTAGATCCTTAATTGGTTTAACAAGTCCCTGAAAACTTAACTTAGAGGTCAAATTTAATTCAGAAAAACATTAATTGAGAAAACCCTTAGTGATTCAAAATATTGGTACTTCAGTAAAACTTGGTTCTCTGGTATAAAAATGTTGTCATTCTCAAACCAATGATAACCTACATTTAATCTCCTGAAAATATATTCCTTTTCAAATAAGCTTTTTAATATCACATTTGCCAAAATAACATTTGACAAGTAGATGATAACTAGGGACATTACAAGTGTTTCAAGTGTATGGAGAAAGTTACAATAGAGTTGATTTATTTACCCACCACTAATTCCAAACAGGTTCAACCATTCATTAAAGTGGAGAAAGAGTACCACCCACCATTGTGTTGTTCAGTAGGTGCCTTCCAGAAATGTGTTAAGTAGATCAGCATCCCATATTTCAAACGGAAACATTAGCACATAAAGAAAATTTCATTACTTAATAAGGTACATTTAATTAATTAATTTATTTTATTTATTTTTTATTTTGAAAATACTGTACAGAAGGGTTACAATTACATGGGCAAGATAATGAATGCATTTCTTTTTTTTTTTTTTTTTGGTCCAGTCGTGGGGCTTGAACTCTGGGCCTGAGCGCTGTCCCTCAGCTCTTCAGCTCAAGGCTAGCGCTCTACCACTTGAGCCACAGCGCCACTTCCGGCTTTTTTCTTTTTGCTTATGTGGTGCTGAGGAATCGAACCCAGGGCCTCGAGCATGCAAGGCAAGCGCTCTACCACTGAGCCACCTTCCCAGCCCATGAGTGCATTTCTTATCAAGCATTGTAGCCTCCTCCTTTGTTTCCCCATCCCATCCCTTTCCATCCTTCCCCTGCCACGCCCAGACCTCCCCGCCACCCTCCCCCCCCAACTAAAGTTGTAAAGTTCGTTTTCGACATAACGATTTGTACTTCTCATTGTTGCGACGGGTCCAACTGTATCGTTACTTAAATGACTTGTTTTCCCCCCTCTACAAATTATACCGACATCAAATACAGTGAAAGCGGGGGTTACTCTGTGGGGGGAGGGATATACAAAGCAACAAAGAAATAAAATTATAAATGCATTAGAAACAATCACATGAAAAATAAACATTTGAATACATATCTTAGGGTTCTTTTCCCTAACATCACCAATAAGGTACATTTTAAAAAGTCACAAATATTTGCCTCATCATATGTTCTTTTATGTTTTCCTTATCTGTCCAATGTAGTAAGAAATATGACTTTAATTCTTTAATATGGTATTCATCATAGATATGACAAACATAAAATCTATCTTGTATTTCTATCATATTTATCTATAGTAGTAAATTTTAGTTTTTTTGTTTTTCCAAAACTTATAGGTAGTAGAAAATATTTTCCCATGTAAAATAAATTAATCACACCATTGTACAAGGTAGTAAAAAATTGGTAGTTAGGAATATATTCTAAGCCATTTTTAAACTTTCTTGTTGACTAAAATTAATCATACAAATGGATGAGAATTAAATTATGTTTAGGTGCTTTACGTCTCCAGCCTTTAAATTGTTATTGCAGATGAATAAGTTATTTAAATCTAAGCTGACACCAGTTCAAGTATATGCAGGATTGTAACTCCATGGAATGTATATTAACCTTTCAAAGTATTAACAGACAGTTTAACAGAATGACTAACAGGAAGTTGAAACCAGAGAGTACGCAATGTACACATGTGATGAAGGAAGTGCAAAATCGTAAATTAATCTTGGAATAGGCGTTAGTTGAGAATCATAAGAGTGACTCTGACCTAGGTGCATTGGACAATTAGATGGATATATTTAATTGTAACACACTTGCACAATCTTCTGTAATTCAGTTAAAAACCACAACCAAAACAAAAACACACAAAAATCACAACCAAACAGCAATCTCTAGAGAGTATGAATATGACCTCTCAAAATTTTAAGCAGTTTATGAAGAGCAGTCTAAAGAGGGCAGTTTGGGGTAGGGGAGAATGGTGAACAAATTTAAATAGTTTGTCTAAGGTTATAAGTCACATACATCTGCTGCAAATGTTATCTTTCTTCTGTGAGTTCTCTTTGTCTAACTGGATACTCTAGTCCTGAGACACACTTGATAGCTTGTGAAGGTAGAATGGAAGAAATAAGATCAAGAACCCATTACTCCAAATGTTTTGGCCTCCCTCCACTGCAGAAGCCAATACGCTTAACTAGTGCTTCTAAGAACGTGTATTCTTACCTTTTCCATTTTCTAAATTCTTTGCCAAACCCGAAATTTTTTAGCTTATGTAATAAGAGATTTGTTCACTATCTCATGTTAATAAGGATTTTATTTTTTGTGAGCCACTTAGAACTGTGAAATCATTTGTTTGAAGTATCCAATCAGTTATTTTTTCTGTGTTTCACTGCTTCACATGCAAAGATATTGTGGAACGTGTTACAAACAGAGAAGTGTAAACCCAATACCTTCTTTCATTGTGGAGGGAACTTTCTCCCTAAATATTTTGATCCAAGTTATCTTTTTCAGAGAATTACTGCTTGGTAATTAAAGGTTAATTCACAAAATTTGATGCCTTGTTTTTTTAAGAACTTTGAATTTAAATTCCACTACAACTTTGTTTCACAGAGTGAGAGTATATTTCCTGCGTAAGGACAATTCTCAAGGAAACCTACAGGATTTACAGCAAGTTTTCTGAGGTTTGTTTGTTTACTGTGAAAAAGAGCCATCTTCACCCACATTGCTCCCTCTCTACCAAGTCTCCATCGATTTCTTTCAATGAAAGCCTATTCTCCCAGGCAATTTTAACTTTTATTGATAGGCTAAGTTGTTAAAAAGTTTTAACAATTAAAATTTAACTGTCATAACTTTAATACTCTTCTGAAATTTTTTATCAGAACAATGAATTCAACATTCAGGTAACTCTTTAGCACCATGGGTGAAGGCAAAACTCACTCTCCTTGTGGAAAAGAAATTCAGTCTAGAGTTCGCAGAGTCTGATTGAAGGCCATGCAAAGGAAAAATATTTCTACATATGTGTAATATATGTTTACTTGTGTATGTTTATTACATATTATGATTTTTATTAATTATTTTGTATTTATTTTATTTTTTACTTGATTTATTTATTGTTTGTTTGTTGTATTTAGTGTTATTATACACATAATATTTAGTACATTTTGTATATCTATTATCAAATTATATACAATAATTTAGGACATTGACTAATTTTTCATTAATACATTTTTAAGTGTTGAAACATGATATATAATTTAATGGAAGCATTTGTCACAGTCTTCACATGCTTAAAGTCTCTCCAAATATGAGCTTTGTCTTATTTGTCTTTGGACACTTCCTATAGGCATTTTTTAGATGATTTATACTCACAAGCCTTTTCTTGAGGATAGGCAATTTGAGGGATAAAATTGCAAGGCTGGGGCTAGAAATGTGGCATATTGGTAGAGCTTGCTCAGCATGCCTGAATGCCAGGGTTTGAATCCTCAGTGCCACATACTCAGAAAAAGCCAGAAACTGTGGAGTGGCTCACATGGTAGAGTGCTAGCCTTGAGAAAAGAAGCTCAGAGACAGTACCCAGCCCCTAAGATTAAGCCCCAGGATTGTCAAAACAATAGGCCAGATGCCTGTGGCTCACAACTGGAACCCTGGCTTTTCGGGAAGCTAAGATTTGAAGACCACAGTCCAAAAACAGCCTAGGCAAGGAAAGCCTGTTAGACTCGTATCTCCAATGAACAAGAAAAAGACCCCACCTGACGATGTGGGTCAAGTGGTCGAATGTTCACCTTGAGCTGAAGGGCTCAGGGACCGATGCCCAGGCTTGAGCTGGAGGCACACAAATGGAAAAAAAAAGTGAGGGTTAATCAAATTACTTTCCTTATTTGCTAATTAGGAGAACATTGTATGTAAAATGAATGCTGGTGTACACCAGAATTGGAGTCAGAGCTCAAGGTTCAATTGTAGCACATCCATATGCCCAGCCTCTCAGATTCTAGCATTATAAACTTATGTCATACAGGGTTCTGAATGGTCCATTGTTGAAAGGCTCTCCAAGCCCCTTGTGATAAGCAGTGGACTTGTATTGTCAATGTCATTACAGTTCTGAACCTAGCAGAGCACCCGTAGCTCACGCCTGTTACCCAAGCTCAGAAGGCTGAGGTCTGAGGATCACAGGGTAAAGCCAGCCAGGACCGGAAAATGTATGACACTTTAACTTCCACTTCTGAAAGGTCAGATGTTCAAGAGCTTCTTGTGTTTCCTTTGGTGATGAGAAGTTCTCGAGCTATAGAAGCAGGAAAAAACATTATTGACCCATCATGTGTTCAAATGAAGTTCTCAGGATCCAAACCCTAGCCCTGTTAGCATGATGAACTCCAGTGTAACACTATATTTGAAGGACAGAAAACAGTTGCAAAAGCCAGGCTAGGTGAAGAGATCTATGCCTGCAGGATTAGGTGACAGAATGTACACACTCAACAGGGATGTGAGCTGGAAAACCACTTCATTCATTCCAGGCACAGACAGCATTGTGGGGAAACCTGAAATATTTATTAGAGTTACACCATGGTCAGGCTTTTCTCTGCCTCTTCAAACAATGACTAATTAACCTTCCTCCCTCAGGTGAAGGGAGCCTCAGCCTATCTTTAGGTTAACAATAGAGCCCCAATTTAGTGGGGAAGAAGGGAGGAACAGAGCAGAAAAACCTTGCCATCTGGTCTTAAGGAATGGGTTTTTGACTCTCCATCTGTCAGATTTGAAGACCCTTCTTCTACCTCTGCCAGTCTTTTCTCCTTCCTTCATTCTCCACATCATTAATGCAAGTCCCCAGTCCAAGGAGAGGCAGGGCCCTTTCTCTTCTGTCGCCAAGCACCTGAGTTAGAACCTGGCTCTGCCCACTTGACTCTGGGGCCCTCAGTTGCCTGAGAAGTGGGAAAGAGACAGTCTTCCTGCTCTGTGGTAGTGTAAAGGCGATGCTGGTGGCCTGGCACACTGCAGAAGGCCTCATGACTGGGACTTATTCCCTTCTTTCCTCCTGACATCCAAGACCATATTCATCTCTCATCTTTCTATGTATCTAGTATCTATCTATGTATCTATCTATGTGTCTATCTATGTATCTATCTATGTGTCTATGTATTTATGTATCTATGTATCTATGTATCTATCTATCTATCTATCTATCTATCTATATTTATCTGCATGCCTGCCTACCTACCTACCTACCTATCTTTTTGCCTGCACTTGGGTTGAACTCATGGCCTGGGCACTGTATGCTGCACTCTACAACTTGAGCCAAAGCATCAATTCTGGCTATTTCTGTGAATGTCTATTGAGGAATTGAACCCAGGGCTTCTTGCATGCTAGGCAAGCACTCTCTCACTACTCCACATTCCCAACCTCCTCTTCTTTTTTTCTTTTTTGAATTGTTTTTGGGTCTGGTCATAGGGCCTAAACTCTGGGCCTAGGCACTGTCCCTCAGCTCTTTAGCTCAAGGCTAGCACTCTATCACTTGAGCCACAGCACCACTTCCTGCTTTTTTTTTCTTTTTGCTTATTTGGTGCTGAGCAATCAATCCCAGGGCCTGGGGCATGCAAGGCAAGTGCTCTTCCACTGAGCTACCTTCCCAGCCCCACCCCTTATCTTTTTCTTCATGGTAGTTTTTACATAAGTATGCTACCATTTTACTTCCCCATGTTTAATTTTCTGAATACTGGTTACTTCTGAGAAACCTGATTTTTTTCTTCCCCTGCCTGGTTTGTGACTGTTCCTGCATTGGCCTCATAATAAAATGTAAATAAAGGCTGCTGTGTGTGACCTGCTTTATCCAGATGTCTGCACAGATTTCTGTGTATGTCTTTTTGTTGCCAGTCCCGGACCGCTGACTCAGGATCTGGGCACAGCCCATGAGCTGCTTTTGCTTAAGGCTAGCCCTCTACCACTGGAGCCATATGGCTCTACTTCTGGCTTTGTTAGCACAGAAGGTGGACAGGTGTCTCAAGGACTTTTCTGCCTAGGGTGACTTTGACAATGATCTTCCTATCACAGCCTTGTAAGTATCAAGGAGGACTGCTGAGAGCGAATGGTGCCTGCTTAATCACTGGTCTTGCTGATGTTCATAGATAGACCAGTGAGTTCCCTATGCTGAGGTTAAGGTGGTGGGAGCTGGATCCCACAGTTGGAATCATGGTCCTGCCACCTCCAAATGGCAGGAGATCCTAAGAAATACATTCCTGTCTAAATGAATACCAATGGAATGTCATGTATGTTATGATTTAATGGGCACTTCTTGAATGATTCTAGGATAAAATTATACATACACACACAAACATATAAATATGTTTGTGGGGGACTGAACTCTGGGCCTGGGCTCTGTCTCTTAGTTCTTCAGCTCAGGGCTAGCACTCTACCACTTGAGCCACAGGGACACTTCTGACTTTTTTCTTTTTGCTTATGTGGTGCTGAGGAATCGAACCCAGGGCCTCATGCATGCAAGGCTAGCGCTCTAACACTGAGCCACCTTCCCAGCCCAAAATTATACACAATTATATTATGGTACTCTGATCCGTTTTAATTAATAAGTTATGAAGCATTTAAACAATCACATTCATTAAATGGAGGCATAATGAAATACCTAAGAATTGGGCGTAACATAGTATAGAGATACCATATTTTTCTGCCAGGACTTTCTTTCGTTAATTGGAATATACCATTTTCTGAATGAAGTTTGATATATGAAACTAGGATATATTATACCTGACCAGAAAATCAATTATTCATACATTTTTATCACAAATGCTTATAGCAAAATGTAGAGGTAAATCCAAATTATGTATATTTGAAGGCAATGCTTGGTTAGTCCTCTTCTCACATTCCCCATTCCCTTGATGAGAGTAATACATATTGTAAGGAAATGCTTAGAAGGTTTTAGAGAAATAGGTTGACTTTAAACCAGTGAGTTACTCTATGTTGTATGTTGTTTACTTATATCCTGAAAAGGTAAGTTCTTACTTCATCATTTTCCTTAGGCTTTATACTCAGATTTAATCTCTGATGGGTGAAAAATAAAGATACAAACATTTTTTAACAGTGGCTAAATTTAGGATGAGGAATCTAGGTACAATGGTACTCATGGAGATACTTCTCAAAAGTCATGGGACCATGATATCAAAATGTTAACCAATGCTAACTTGTGTCATGCTTATGAAATTTTGTGTATTATAAACAGTGGTTATTAGAAATTTTGTAATTAACATCATTTTATTGGTTAGGAACTGAAGTGAGTCATTATAATCAGAACAAAATTTAAGGAGGCATCCTAAATTAGTTACCAAGATATACATCATGTAACACAATGCTTTAAAAATGCAAGCTAATTGAAATAATTTATGAAAAAAATCAACATTTGCAATAAATATAGAATCATTGTGGCTGATTTTTCTTTTACTCCAGTTGCAATACAGCTTACATGATGACTTTTCGGGTTATATGTTTAGTTAGGTTTTGATATTTAATTGGAGAAGTTCTGTTCTTTTATATATTCATTTGTCAGATCAAAGAGGAAATGAATTGCATGCCAAAGTCAACATCCATAATAATGTTACAGATGTATCCTGCTACTTTGCCAAAGTTTCAAATCAACTTGAGGAACTTGGGTCTTTTTATTTGGATCTATCTAAATAGGTATTCAATTTTGTCAGTACTAGACAGATTATTTTCCAGAAACTACTTCTCTCTTTTCATAGATTTTTAATTTAATTTATATCATGTGTTGATGTTTTCCTTTAGATAAGCCACATTCAGTCTTCTACAAAGTATAATTTGGAGTAGTTTCAAATTATATACACTCATGTACACTGCTCAGATTCTGTTATTTACGTATTTTTTCTTGTTAAATAAGTAGGAATTAGGTCTCAATATGGATACTATTAGACTTATTCGTTGCATTTCTGAATTTTTTAAGTATGTCATGACTTTGTTATTTTATTCTTTTAGATATGCGCAGGTCTCACTCCGCATACAGTCACATTTGTTTTAAACAATTTGATCCCTTCAATGGATTTGCTATGTTAGGTTCATTTTGATGAATTTAATTACAAATTAACACAACCGTTTTTCTTAGACACAGTTATCTTTATGGCTCTACTCCAATTTAACATGTAATTGAGGTTTTAGTGCTTAAAAAAACTGGGCACAACCTGTTTTTGTTCCTGGGGGAGTTCTACTTTGTTGGTTGTTTTTCCAGTTGGGGCGACTTCAACATATGTTTGTATTTTATTTCAATTGTTTTGTGTCTATATTTTGTTTCATATAAGGGAAAGTATAAAAAAAAAGAATCAGTGATTTAGAACTTTTCCAAATAGAGTTATTAGAGAGACACTTCAAATTTTGTGACAACTGGGAATGGGCAGGTCTTCATAGTGGACGGGGTAACAGAATAAAAGACATTGTGTGACATAATATGAATTCTTCCTCCTCTTGCCTCACTATTTCCAATAGTATTACTTCAAGGTCTTTAGTGGAAAGAAAATAATTTTGTGTGTATGAACTCTGAATTTTTGGTTCAATTGGGACACACTACACATTCATATTTGATTTTAAATCTAAAATCTTCTTTCTTTCGTTTAAAAATCACAAATGTGAATTTATAATGCTAAAATAACATCTACTAATTTATCTCAAATGGTCCAAACTATTTTCGCTTCAAACTATATGTAATATAAAGGGTAATAATAATTGTGAGTAATAAAGTATGTAATAATTGACTTTGGGGAAAGTCAATTACAGTGGATTTTTGTGAGATACTGAGTAATAGTAAAACATATTTGATTCTATTAAAAATTCACAGTTACATGTAAAAATAATTCATAGTTATAAACTAATGCTGAAAAAGTAAGATAATTTATTGGAAAAATACAGAAGTTTTAATAAATTTGCTTTTTTTTTTAATTGTCTTGAATCTGCGCTTTAGTGGCTCATACCTGTAATCCTAGCTACCTAAAAGTCTGAGATCTGAGGATGGTGGTTCAAAGCCAGCCTGGGCATAAAAAGTCTGTGAGACTCTTATCTCCAATATATCTCTTGAAAACTAAAAACAGCACTGTAACTCAAGTGGTACAGTGGTAACCTTGAACTGAAGAGCTAATGGACAGTGCCAGGCCCAGAGTTCAAGCCCCAAGGCCGACAAAAAAACTTGACATGATTTTTACTTTATTATTTCATGATTTTTTTTATTGTGAAAATACATACAGAAGGTTTATAAGTACTTGAACAAGGTAATGAGTAAATTTCTTATCAATCATTGTTGTCTTCTCCTTTGTTTCCCCTTCCCATCTCCCCTTCTTCCCGCCTAAAGCCGCACCAAAGTTGGAAAGTTCGTTTTTGGACATAATGTCTTCTAAATGTCATTGTTGCAATGGGTCCACCTGTATCCCAATTTGTTTTTACCTTGCCCTCCCCAAATTATACCCACATCAAACACAGTGAAAACAAGGGTTATACGGTGGGGGAGAAGCATGGAAAGCAACAATGAAATAATCTTATAATCATGCTAGAAACAATAGCACGAAAAAAAAACCATTTGAGTCTTATCTTGGTGTTCATTTCACCGAACATCAACCTGTCTGACAGTTTCTCTTTGTATTAGACATATACTAGTTTTTGCAATTAAGGGAAACCATAGGACCTACGTTTCTCTGGGCCTGGCTTACTTCACTTAATATAATTTTTTCCAAGTCTTTCAGTTTCCTAACAAATGTGGCAATGTCATTCTTTCTGATGGAGACATAGAATTTCATTGTGTATATATACCACATTTTCTTGATCCATTCGTCTACTGATGGGCATCTGGTTTGGTTCTGTATCTTAGCTATGGTAAATAATGTTGCAGTAAACATAGTTGTGCTGGTAGCTTTCATATGGTCTCGTGTGTGAACATCTGGGTAAATGCCCAAAAGTGGGATTGCTGGGTCTTCGGGGAGCGCTATGTAGTCTTTTGAGGAACCTCCATACTACTTTCCAAAGTTGTTGAACAAGTTTACAGTCGCACCAACATCTCCTGCAGCTTCTCTTGTTATTAGTTTTATTATAGCCATCCTAAGTGGGATGAGGTGGTATGTCAGTTTTTAGATTTGCATTTCTTTTATGGCTAGGGAGCTTGAGCATTTTTTCATGTGCCTATTGGCTATCCTTCCTTCCTCTTCAGAGAAGTTTCCCTGTAAGCCTGTAGCCCTCTTATTTATTGGGCTGTTGTTTCTTTGAGGATTTTTTGTTGGGGGATTTAATGTTTTGAGTTCGAGGTATATTTTAGATATGAGACCCTGTCTGTTGTATTTCCAGTGAAGATCTTCACCCAATCCGTGGGCTTTCCTTTGAACTTGCTAGCTTTGCCCTTTGTCATGTTGTGTTTCTGGGTCGCTATTAAAATTTCAGCCTGTGCCTAGGAGACCTAGGATATCTCCTATTTTTCCTGTAATGTTTAGTTTTCTACAAATGATTAACCAATTATGCCAGCACCATTTACTGAAGAGGTTGTCTGTCTTACATTCTATTTTTTTAGCTACCTTCTCAAAGATTAGGTGGCTATAGATCTGTGGGTTCATTTCTGGGATTTCAATTATATGCCCTTGGTCCTGGGGTCTCTTCTTGTGCCACTACCAAGCTACTTTGATTACTATCGCTTTGTAGCAGACTTTAAAATTTGGTATTGATATTCCTCCAGCACTCTTCCGTTAAGGATCATTTTTACTATAGGGCATCTTTTATTGTTTTATATAAATTTTTAGATTGCCTCTTCTATTTTCTTGACGAATGAGTTTGGAATATTGATAGGTATCACATTGAATTTGTAAATAGCCTTGGGAGGTCTTGCCATTTTCACAATGTTGATCCTTCCAATCCAGGAGCATGGGAGGCTTTTCCACTTTCTAAATTCTGATTTGGTTTCCTTTTTCATAGTTTTAATCATAAGGATTCTTCACTTCTTTGATTAAGTTAATTCCTAGGTATTTTATTTTTTGTGGGGCTATTTCGAATGGAGTTGCTTTCCTGATTTCAGCCATGCTTTTCTAATTGTTGGCATACAGAAAAGTCATTGTTTTTTTGAGAGTTAATTTTCTACCCTGCTACTTTGCCAAAGTTTTGAACCAGCATGAGTAATTTGGGAGTGGAGTCTGTGGGATTCTTTACATACATGATCATGTCATCTGCAAAGAGGGAGAGATTTACATCATCTTTCCCTATTTGGATTCCTTTTATGTTTCCCTCTTGTCTATTGCTCTAGCTAGGTATTCTAATACTAAATTGAGAACTGCAGAGAGTGGACATCCTTGTCTCTTTCCTGAGTTAAGAGGAAATGGCTTTAGTTTTTCATCATTAATATAATGCTGGCTGGAGGTTTGCCATATACAGCCTTTATTATATTGAGGAATGTTCCCTGGATTCATAGTTTTTCCAGACTCTTCATCATAAAGGGGTGTTGGATCTTGTCAAAAGCTTTTTCTGCATCTATTGAGATAGCCATTTGGTTGTTCCAAACCGCTTGTATTTTTTCCTTGTACTAAGAATACTGACTCATGCCCGGTGTCAGTGGCTCACATCTATTATACTAGCTACTCAGGAGGCTGAGATCTGAGGATCACAGTTCAAAGCCAACCTGGGCAGGAAAAGTCCATGAGACTCTTATCATCAATAAACCAACAGAAACCTGGAAGTGGCACTATGACTAGCCTCGAGCTGAAGAGCTGAGGGACTGTGCCCAAGGCCAGAGTTCAAGGCTCAGGACCACCACCCACAACACCAACACCTCCATCACCACCAACAAAAAGAATACTGACTCCAAAACAATAGTATTAAGCAGTCTGAAAGATAGGCTAAAATCTAACTTTTTATTATTATCTTATATACCAACAGCTTTCTAGTCCAATGAGCCATGAGCCCTCAGAATGTTGACCAAATTTCTTAGTTTATTTACACATTTATAATAAGTAGGTATTTGTATTTTCTCATCTATCTTTCTTTCATTTCACTACAGAATCTGTATATATCCTTTATGTTATACTTGAAAACCAATGCCTTTGGAAGATATTTCTTAATTGGTGTATATTAATTGTACGAAGAAATCTTGCTGAAATACTTTACACACTCCCATATTGATCAAGGGCCTGATTAACCTATTTCTGTCTTGCTCCATTTCCATTGCCCTTTATTTTTCAACTGTTTTCTGTGAATATTTTGTGCTATCTTCAAACACAGTCAAAATGTATTAAAGTGCTGTTCACCCACCGTCATTGAAGATTATACAATGTTGAATAAAAAAGCAAAAATATAAATACATGGAGACATATAGTTTTTGTTGATTGGAGTATACAATTGAGCAAAGATATAAATTGTCTCCTCCCCTTTTTTTGGTCATTCATGGGGCTTGAAATCTGGGCCTGGGCACTGTCCCAATGCTCTTCAGCTCAAAGTGAGTTCTCTACATATTGAGCAACTGTGTCACCTCTCTTCTGGTTTTCCGGTGGTTAGTTGGACATAAGAGTCTTATGGACATTCCTGTTCCAGCTGGGTTTGAACCGCAAACTTCAGATCTCAGCCTCCTATGAAGGTAGTATTACAAGCATGAGCCAGCATCGCCCAGCTTCACAGTTTTATTTATGTGTATAACAATTTCTAAAAACACCTGAACAGGACTCTTTGACTCATTGACAAACGAAAATAAACTGGAATGTAATTCTCAGTCCAATATTAAACTGTAAATGTAAAATTGTTATATTTGTAGAGGAAAGATTATACATCTCAATGGGTCTGTGGGCATGATTAGCTCCACATAAATATTATCAAGGAATATTTAATAAGGGGTAAAACCAAACATTTGTGGAATGACATTCTCTTTAATAAGTGGTGATAGGTTAGACAGTATTGGGGAGAATTAAAAAGTAAACATTGACTACTTAACAGTTTACTCAAATATTAAATTCAAGCAGGATTAAAACGTGGCATATAAAACAAAAAGAGTGATGTAAATGTAAAGCAAAGGAAGATGTCTTGACAATTTTGGAGATGAAGCATTCTGAAATTTGGCATTAAAATCATAGGCAAGGAAAACGATATAGTAGAACTCAATGAAAGTGTAAAAAAATTTGGTCTGTGAAAGCTCATATACAAATAGTGAATAGAATTTGGGAGCAGTAGCTCATTTATCTCATCCTAGCTACTTGGGAGGCTGTGATTTGAGTATTGCTGTTTGAAGCCAGCCCCCACAAATTAAAGTCTCTGAGAATCTTATTGCTGATTAATCAGCAAAAAAGCCAGAAGTGTGACATGACTGAAATGGTAAATTGTTAACAAATTGCAACAAATCTCAGGGACCCTGAGTTCAAGCCCCAAGACCATACATGCATGTTAAAAAGTAATAGTAATAATTCTAATAGTGATGATGATGATGATGATGATGATGATGATGATGATGATGATGATGATGATGATGATGATGATGATAATGATGATGAGGTGTACCCATAGTCAAGGATATAATATTTGCAAATCCTATACCTGAAGAATGCTTCAAATCTAGATTTTACATAAAATTCTCAAAACCCAATGTTTAAGAGAACATCAGTTAGATACCAGCAAAATATATCTTGTGAAAAATAAGCACAAGAAATCATCAGTCATCAAATAAATGCATATTAAAACTAAAATGACAACATAAAACATGCATGAGAATTACTTCCCATAATAAAATAATGACCATATTAAATGCTATCAGTAAACAGAGAAAATGGATGCTGGCAGAAATGTCAAGTGGGAAAGCCACTTCTGAAAACATTTTTACAGGTTCCTAGAATATGAAATAAGCAAATACCCACTGCATAGCACAGTAATTGAGCTCTCCAGGCTTTGTCTCATAGAAAAAAAATGTAACATTCACCCAAAGGCCAAAACACAGAGGATTATAGCAGCATTATTTTCTCTAGTCAAAGAAATGGACATCAATTCAGGCTTTCTTCAGGTGAATGGTAAAGGAATTGTGCTACATTCTCTAATAACAGGACCAAAAGGCAACTCGAGGGAATTCAATACAATATTAAGGCATACAATAACTGGGAATAATCTATCATGTATTTGAAGGCAATCTTAAAAGTTTATTTATTGCATGTTCTAGAAGTCAGAGAAAAAAATATATTGGTTGCCAGGATGAAACACGTTTGGGATGGGAGAAAGAGAAGTAGTGGTTTTAATTATAAAAGGGAAATATGAGTCAAACTTATTTTTGGTAAATAAACATATCTCTAAATATTGTATATTCACATAGATTTGATAAAATTATATTGGACTTAATATGTGCACAATTTAATTAAAATAACTGGTCTGCATAAGGTGCTTGTGACATATTAATGTCCTATTTGTGATGTCATACTAGAAATATTGAAATAAATTGGAAAAAGTATTCAAGGGATTTATCTGTGTTCTTATAACATCATAAAGATCCATATTAACCTCATATCAAGAAAACAGAAGTCAATACTGAATGTTTACATTGACAAATAGTGTGGGTCCAAGCTTGAAATGAAATATACCTTGTTAATTAGAAAGCAGAGATTTAGAAGACTGATATCAAGGCCAGTTCTGAAAAACAAAAATTCATGAGAAACTACAAAAGCAAAGAAAGCTAGATATAGTGTAATTTCTCTGTTTTCTCACGTTTATGGAAGACATAGGTAAGCGATCATTGCTCAAGGGTGGCTTGGCCTGAAAAATAATCTAAAGTGGTTAGAGCCTTAGCAACAAAAATATCTGTCTCATGCTTCCCTTTTATAATTAAACCACTACTTCTCTTTGTCCCAACCTGTTAAAACAGGAGTGTTTATAAACAAAAGCACTGGTCTGAAGCCTCAAAACAAGGACCCAGTCTGTGTGGACCAAACAGTCTCTAACATGAGATTTTATTTAAATTAACAAGCATGATTTTAGATTTTGCAGAGTGGGATGATGCATAATCACAGGTAATATCTGCTATGTCAGGTAATCCAATCTACTCTTTCACTGTTACTCAATAGCCAGGTTTCAACACAAATGACTACAATGAGATTGTACAAATAAGACTACGACTTTTCCCTCTCATGAAACAATATTCTGTCAAATGATTTCTGTCTTCCAGCTGTTCACATATTTCTCACGATCTTTTCTACTACGTTGTCTTCATTATTGATGTTCATATTACCTTTTGTTGCTGTCTTGTGTGTATATGCCATTTTTAGGGATGGAACTCAATGTTTAATGGTCTTTCTTGAAGTTTTTGCTCATGGCTGATGACATTCTTTTCATGAGCAACATTCTCACCTGCTGCTTCTGGCTGGATAATTGGAGACAAGTTTTCACATTTTTGTCTGTTTGGGCTGACATTGAACTAAAGTATTCAGTTCTTAGCCTCCTGAGTTTCTAAGATTCAACACATGAGTGGCTAACACCAATCTTTGCTTTACTGTTATTTTAATTATGTGGTAGAGGAAAGTGGAAGTTTATTTGTGTTAAGTGTGCAATTTTCAAATGCAAGTTTGAATCAAATTGATATAATGTAATTGTTAATCAAATTTAACAGTTAAATCAATAACTATTACACATTCCCACAGAAATATAATTGAAAATAAAAGGCATGATTGTTTTCTTTTTTCTTTCTTTTTTTTTTTAGGTCCAGTCGTGGGGCCTGAACTCTGGGCCTGGGCACTGTCCCTCAGCTCTTCAACTCAAGGCTAACACTCTACCACTTGAGCTACAGTGCAACTTCCGGCTTTTTTCTTTTTGCTTATGTGGTGCTGAGGAATCAAACCCAGGGCCTTAGACATGCAAGGCAAGCACTCTACCACTGAGCCAACTTCCCAGCCCGCATAATTGTTTTCTTAAAACAAGTAATAGAACCATGAATTTCTCTCACTTTACAAATCATGTTTTATAAAACTTTAATTAGCAGACTTCTATGACTAAAAGTAAATCTAATAATTGTGTACAACAAGAAGCAAGGCAATTATAGCTAAGAATAAATATTTCATCACAGCCAGAAGATAAGTTTTAGAGCATTCTCACTAAAAAGAAATGTTACATGCAGAAATTAATAGATATGATGTAGATTGATCATTACACAACGTATAAGTTAATGGGATTACCACTTAATACTTAATGAATATGTAAAAATAATTATGTAGGAAGGAGCCAGAGGCTCATGCTTTTAACCCTAGCTACTATGGAGTCTGAGAGCTGAGAATCATGGTTCAAAGTCAGCCTAAGCAGGAAAGTCCCTGACAATCTTATCTCCAATGAGCCAAAAGAAAACTGGCAGTGGCTCAAGTGGTAGAACACTAATCTTGAGCTGAGGAGCTGAGGGACAGTGTCCAGGTCCAGATTTCAAGCCCCACAACTGAAAATAATTAAAAATAAAGAGTTACAAATAAACAATATTTTGACATAAATGTTAAAATATATATTCTAAAAATTTTCAAATCCTCACTAGATATAATAGTTTATATAAATATATGGAAGTGTTTTCTGGTTTAATTATTGAATCAATTGTGTAAATCACACATTTCTCATTCAATTCTTATTTATAGGTTTATATACTTATATGACATAAGTGTAATGTGATACGTGATAGGCAGTGCTGTTTTAGGAATCCCCCTTGGCATTCTAACATTAACACTTATCCCCTAAAATCGATATGCCCTCCAACCTTGTAAGAGGTTTCATCTCATTGGAGCAGAAAAGTATAAGCCATAATCATTGTTTGGAACAGCTGTAACATTTTACATGTATTACACTTAGTTGAAGAACCAAAACATTCAAGTCATTTTAACCATGTCAGTAATAGCAAAATATCTTCTGAGCTTTTCAATTTCTTAAAAGATGAAAATCTTTAATTATACATCTATTTATTTCTGCCTAATATCCTATATCTTAGGAAGATTTTTTTGTGTAACCATGTGTTCCTGACTAGAAGACCGGAACAAAGGAAATAATGAAAATAGTGAAGGAAAATACTTGAAAACAATTAAAAAAGCAATCACAGACACTCTTGTTTTCACCAGTTTCAATGAAAATATACGTTAAAGTATGACGTTTTTGTTATCAAAGAACAATAATTAAAATTTAATTAGCAGTGAAGAAGGGAACAGAAAACTATGCTTGAAGACAGCTTGACTTTGAAAAATTCAAAATAAGCATAATGGTTTTATCTTGTTTTTCGATGTAATTGCCATAAAAATAGAGAGCAGTACCCAAAGGCAGGAAAACACCTAAGCCAAAGCAGTAAATTTTGTCTATAAAATAATTGTGAGAGTAAAAGAAAAAAAGATGTCTCTGTGGGTATGTCATGTTAAAAATGTGTATACAAGCTATTTATCTTAAAATTAGTCATTTTGCATTATGTTTAGATTCTGATAAAATTTAGACTCTCAACTCAAACAGTGTTAATACAGTTTTATTTCATGTCTCCCAAAAGCAAACAACAAATTACTATTTATTTAAAATTTATTTCTTTTAAATTTCAAAATTATTATTCATTTAACTAACTCTTTTTTTAAAAAGTTGGCCAAGGGAAATGGTTTATTAGATATTTATATTCAGACTCTATAGTAGAAGCCAGAAAGAGAAAAAACATCATATTTTTATTCTTCATTGAGCCACACTGTTTTATTCACCTATATCTGAAAGAATGAAATTCTTTATTTGAAGCATTTTACTTGATATCCCCAATGTATCATTCTTCCTTTATGAATAGGAGAATTTGGACAAAGGATGAGAATTCATACTAGAAAAAGGAGAAGAGGAAAAGAGAAGGAGAAATCTAGATATTTTGTTCTTCCTTGTCTGATTAACTAGATCTGGAGTGATTAAACCCATCTAGATAAAAAGATAACCTCAAAAGTGATCACATAGAGAATACTTATTTATAAAAAAATTGTAATAATTTCCAACAGGAAATGTTATCTATTGTTGTAGTTCTTGTTTCATATTTATTAAATTCTGGTGGGCTATAGTGAACTATCATAAAGATATACAAGAATGGTAAGAAATTAACATCTTAAGAAATTAACATCTTAATATCATATTCTAATATTAGCTTAATTCTTCTTCTTGTTATATGTATGAACTTGCATGTGAGTTTTGTCTCAATTTCACATACTATATTCTTCCAGTATATAAGTTGAAAGAAGACTTCTTCTGGAAATATGCTATTTTTATAACTAAGGGAAACAAGTCAGCTGTTAGACACAGACAGTTATACAGAAATCTTCCCCCAGAAATAGACTTTGACCACTTCTGGTTCATTTTTGTAAGATGAGGTAAGTCACATGACCCATCTTTATATTGCAGAGTAGAGGTAAATCTCACCTACAGGAAGCTGATGCAGGACATAAAGTAATATGCCCATTTATGCAACACTTGAGATAAAGAGGGAAAAAAGAGAACTATAGTACAATCAATCATACTTGCTATCACAAGGCTCTGTAGGAAGGAAGCTATTATGTACCTTTGTTTCTAAAAGTACTGAGATCTTCAAATCATGTATTTTATGCTTGGATGTTACAAGAATTAGAGAACATTTTGATACTGAGACAGCATAAAATCTAAAAGAAAGCTGGAGTAAGCATTTCAGTACTAACTTTGGTTCTCAAGGAAAAGAAACCATTTTATAGACAATACTTTATACTTTCTTACCTAGTATTTTTTCCCAGAAATGGATTTTGATAATATATGTGAATATCCACCAGAATAAATTTCTTTATTTACATGCATCTTGTGCAGACAGTATAGTCAATTATATGTAAGTGCGAGTTTCATCAGTAGCAGTTTTTAAAAATGCAAAAAATGTGGACAGGTGGCCAATATACATATTTTCCACCATCACTTTCTACATCCTCCTTCTTCCTTCCTAGGAATCACTCCCTATCAATAAAAAGGTTTAGATTTGGCTCTTGACCTTGAAAATGGAAGCTGAATGCTATGGATGTCAGAGATGATGGTTAATAGTGTTTTACATAATAATGTCACTTGCAACAGCGGTACGAATCTTGCGGGTCTTAGCACTACTTCCTTAGAGATGTGATAGGAATGTCAACCTTACTTGACCTAGTATTGTTTTCGAATTCCTTTTCTACCACCTGGCCTAAATTATAATACATAGTAATGGAAGGAAAAAGTAATGCTGTCTTAATCAAGTCCCATTGCTACAATGAGATGTACAAGACGTTATGTTGAAAAACGAAGTTTACAACTTTGGCAGGTGTGGAGGCAATCAGTGGGCAAGGATGGTAAGGGGAAGGAAGAGGCCACAATGCTTGCTAAGGAATGTACTAATTGCCTTGCTCATGTAATTGTAACCCCTCTGTACGATATTTTCACAATAATAAACTTAATATAAAAAAGAAAGAAAGTCATTTAGCGTTCCAGGAACGTGGCTTAAAGGAACAGTTATTGCTTAGCATGCATGGAACCCTAGGTTCAATTCTTCAGTACCACATAAATAGAAAAAGAAACACTGGAAGTAGAGCTGTGCCTCAAGTGGTAGAGTGCTAGCCTTGAACAAAAATAAAAGAGCTCAGGAACAGTTCCCTGGCCTTGAGTTCAAGCCCCAAGACTGGCAAAAAAGTCATTTAGCTAGTAAATGCAAAATAAAGAACCCATACTTGGAATATATTATTGCTCATTCTAACTGATATCTAACAATAGTCCTTAATTCATTTATTATACTATATTTGAATACTGTTTAAAAAAACAACGTTGTATTAATAGGTTACCACAATTAATGCCAAGAATGTGCTTAGATATCAGGTTAAGATTAAAGCAGGCTTTTGAGTGGTCACTGCTAATCACAATGAGAAGGGTAGTCTAAGTGAGATTTGGAAATCTTTTTGGTAAGTCATGGCATCAAGAAGGCAGAGACTAATTAATAGTTTTGACAGAAGAGAAGGAATAATTGCAGATGGAAGGAATAAATGATAGTAATAACTATGTTATACCACAAACCGTTCTCGGAAACCATTTTTGGTTATTAAAGAGCTAGTTATCAACTAGGCTTATTCCACATTGCCTTTAGCATTTCAGCCACTTAGGCTAATTCCTAATCTCTGTGTGATAAATTGTATATCCTTCTATGCTGTTCTTTCATACCTGATCTCCATTTCTTTCTAAAAATCTCAGTCTTTTATATTTCTCTATGAACAATTTCTGATACTAAGTCGACAAACACAGACAGTAGAGGATGCTAATGTAAAAGTCCCATAAGACATGAGTCATTAATACAACAACATGGAAAAGGAGGATATATTTATTGCTACCTCAATTTTTCTGAAAAGCTGCAATGTCATAATTTGATTCAAATTTCCATTCTTTGTCTACATAGTGTCATTAATTGCACATAAATGCAAGTATAAGACAGATGCTGGGGGCTCACGCCTGTAATCCTTGCTACTCAGAAAGTTGAGACCAGAAGATTGTGATTCAAAGCCAGCCTGGTCAGGAAAGTCCAAGAGACTCTTATCTTTAATTAACCACCAAAAACCCAGAAGTGGTGCTCTACCAAAAGTGGCAGACTGCTCAACTTGATTTGAAGAGCTGAGGGACAGCACCCAGGATCAGAGTTCAAGCCCCACGACCAAAAAAAAGTGCAAATATGACTTTAAGTTTCCTGAAAAGGAACGATGAAGTCAAAAGTAATCTTCCCAAGCAGAAAAAAATAATTCCAAAATGTTTCAGTGCACCTACTTTTGCTGAGTTATTTAAGTTATGGCTTCTTTGCTGGACATATTCTCTTCTTTTAAAAATTGTCAAATATTAGCTTTATAATAAACTTCATCTAATATTTCTTGGTTCAAAAGAGAAGTCCATACTGTTGATGTCACTTAGATTTATAACTCTCAGTTCAAAGCCAACCCAGGCAGGAGAGTCTGTCAAACTCTTATCTGTAATTAAAAACTAAAAATCCAGAAGTGCAGTTTTGGTTCAAGCAGTAGAGTACTAGCTTATTGGGCATGTGGGGAGGAAAGATGACTCTACAGGGACAGGATCCACCCTCTGGGTTTAAGCACCAGAACCAGCACAAACTAAACAAACAAACAAGCAAATGCAAAAACCCACATGTTTCTTTGGGACCATCTTTAAAGCACTGGTTTGAGAAGAGTCTCCTTTTGCTGATCATACTCACTGGATACTGCTTTTTTGGAATCCTTATTGCTGTA
This sequence comes from Dipodomys spectabilis, assembly GCF_019054845.1. Lineage (NCBI taxonomy): Eukaryota > Metazoa > Chordata > Mammalia > Rodentia > Heteromyidae > Dipodomys > Dipodomys spectabilis. The sequence goes on from NW_024870847.1 coordinate 826,589, forward strand.
GCGAACTCATGACCAGACCAAAGAAATGGGTAACTGACTCCTGCATCAGGAGAATAATCTCAGGAGTTAAATATCTGTGCATAAGTCACTTTAAAACTTCCATTATATTAAGTGAAGTAATCCAGGCCCAAAGAAACATCGGTCCCATGGTTTCCCTTATTTGCAATACCTAGTATATGTCTGAGTCAAGCAGAAAAGGTCAGATAAGTTGATGTTAGGGGAATGAACCCAAAGATAAGTATTCAAATGTGTTTTTTTTGTCTTTTTTTTTTTCCTTTCATGCAATTATTTCTATCATATTTATAGGATGATTTTTATGTTGCTTTGTATGTCCCTCCCCCACAATATAACCCATATTTTCATCGTTTTTGATGTTGGTATAATTTGTGGAGGAGAAGGTGAAAAAATCATTTAACTAGGGATACAGGCGGACCAATTGCAACAATGAGATGTACAAGTTGTTATGCCGAAAAACAAACTGAACAACTTTGGTGTGGGTGGGAGGAAGATCGGGTAGGGGGAGAGGAGGAGTATGGGAAGGGAAGGGAAGGGGAAACAACGAGGAGGCAACAATGCTTGATATGAAATGTACTCATTATCTTGCCATTGTAATTGTAACTCCTTTGTACGGTATTCTCAAAATTAAAAAAATTTAAAAATTTAAAAAATTTAAAAAATTAAAAAATAAAACCTCCAGGTCTTTGTTTCTTTACATTAGAACACTTTTAAAACAAAGTTATTTCCTTTTATTCTATGCTGGCCTTCAAGTGGCATATTGTTACCTTTTGTAATACTCTGAACTAGAAGTTTACAGGCAAGTTTTGTATAAGTAATGGACACACTCGAAAAAGTCAAGGACAGAGTTTCCTTCAGACCTTAGATTCTTTTAATGTAACATAAAAAGGACAGCACAGATTAACTTGAACTTTGTCATTTCTCTGTGTTCAATTTCTCTTTGGGGATCAATTCCCACTTGCAGTAACAGTTCCTTCCACTCACTTCCAGTAACAATCTATGGTGCTGCTCCAGATAAAATGAATGTTTTCTGGCTTCATTGAAATAGCACAAGTATATCTTTGGACATGAGGCAGCATGTGTTTCAGATATAACTTTGTAACGAGAAAATATGGGATTTAAATGGCTTATAAAACATTATCCATGTACACATGGCCATATAAGATGATGTTAAGTGAAATGGACCCCAAGATAGGGACACAACTTGCTTCTTCTTTCTTGCTATTGATTTTAATGTATCTAACATGTAGTATGTAAGTTGTTTTTGTTTCTCCTCTATTTTCATCCTTCATAGGATAACCCCTGTTTTTACTATATTTGTTGTCAGCAACCTGCATATTGCATATAAATTTTTCTAATGTGGGGAGGGGAAGGGAAATAAAAAAATGCTGAATCCAGAAATGGAGAAGGAGAGACTGACCAGAACACATTTGCATTTCTCTCAATGTGCAATGAATGGCAGGGGAGTACTTAAGAAGCTCCCCATGTTTTCAGTTAGCTAGTACCACCTAAATTCCAGCACTAATCTTGATAAACTGATACAGAAGTTAGCTTGTTGTACCAGATTCACAGCTAGAGAGGTAGATGAGAAAGTGGAAGGGCTTGGTGTGAAAGCCACAGGTTGATATGAAGCAGAATTCAAAGGATGCGGAGATGAAGTGAGCTACGTGGAAGGGAAAGGAGAGGCAGCTGAAGAAGAAGAGCACCTAGAGAGAGAAGATAGAGCACGTTTGAGGCCACCTGGACATCAAGGTAACCCATCTGAGGTACAACAGTCTGGTTGTGCAGAGCCACAGAGAGAAGTTGCAAGAACATCAGCAAGTGCTCTTGCCCATTTCTAGGGAGCTCCCAGAATGACAGGGCAAGAATTGGTAGCTTCCCAGAGCACTGCTGCTGAGCACATCTCAGATCCCTTGCTACCATGATAATTGACATTGGAGAGGAGCAGCAAGAGTTCCATGAGGTGATTGCAACTCACTATGTGTAGACTGTTCTGCAGCATTGTGGAGTGTGGTCTCTCAGGATGCTTAGGGCAAAGAACCTATAGCTGGTGTCAGAGAATGCAATCTACTAGGAGTAGACATTGATAGATGGCACGTGCCTGAACACAACAAGCTGATAATGAGCTGCTAGAGGTAGTTTCCCTAAAGATCTAACAGCCAAAACTGGACAGGCAAACCCAGAGCTCTGCATCACATCAGGCCACCATGCCAATTGCTTCTACCATAGTACTGGCTACCCAGTTTGCACACCCATGACCTTGTTACCCTGATTGTGCCCCCAATCCCTCACAAATTTTACTGTTTCACTTTGTCTATGCTTCCTTGTCCCTGCTAAACAGTTCTGGATACCTGTGTTAACCACCCCAACGCTTGCAAAGCTGTTGCAGCTAACCAATTTCCTGACACTGGAACCCAGCAATTACAGTCACAGTTAACCTTTACCTTGTATCCTAGTCTCTACTACTCTTTTTTCTACCCATAATTCATAACATCGTGGTTCCAACCACCTGAACCCTGACATCCCTGTCTCCCCTGTCTCTGATACCCCATTCCCAAACAAAGCAAGGGAAGAATGGGCACAGAAAGTTGACTTGGATACTCCTCTTGCAGGCATATTGGGACAAGTTATTCCTCAGGTATTTAACGTGAGGGACTAACTTATGGTGGAAAGAAAACAGCTTAGTCAAAGTTGACTAAAATCCAAGAATATGGCTTATAACTTATTGCTAGGGAAAGAAGGCCCTGCAGTGAAAGTTAATGAGAAAGAAAATTTTACAAATAGTATTGGGAACGATGCAAAAGGTTGAGGTTAGTCTCTTCTACAAGTGGTCTGAATTATTTTATGACATATGATATGTAACTACATTGCATTTTAAAAATTATATGAAGATGCACATCTATGTGGTATTAATATTAATTGATGGAATAGTTACATAGGATCACGTTAATGATATTCAATAGTTTATGCTCTATGATATGCCCATGGGTCTGCCTTTGGAAATATGTATTGAGCTCTTTAACAACAAATGGTATTTCATTGTCAAATACTACAAGGAGATAATTCGTGCTAGTACCAAAATGAAAGTGGGAACAAGAAAACTGAATAAAGCTAAAAGTTTGAAGTGAGGGAGTCAGTGGTAAGGGGTATGATAAAAGAGAAATTCTTCACCATGGAATCTTGGAAGAATGCAATGTGTTTTATTGAATTACTAACTTTTATAACATTCTTAGAAAGCAAAACATTGTTTTTTATTCTTGCTATTTGGAACCTCTTTAATGAATAGTTTAAAAAATTATCAATACGACTTTGAAAATTCAATGATGTAATTATCAGATTAACATTATACTCAAAATTGCCTTGAGATACAGGCAGGCTGCATTCCTTTTCTATTAAATTAAGGGAATGAGTTTCCTTTTGAATGGTTGGACAGTCTATGACACTTGTTCCAAAACAAGAAAATATACTGGAGAGAAAAAAAAGAGGAGTAGCTCCAGGAAGATGGCAGAGGAGAACCTGGAGGCTAAACAAGCTATCACCTAGAAAGCAGTTTTAGTGTTCCAGTGTACAGTCCTAGGCGGGAGAATTACACCAAGTGTGCCTTCTGAGTACAGAGAGTTTTGCCAGAAAGGGAAAATCCTGGCAAGGAAACAGATCTGAGCACTTGCCTGTAGCTGTGGCTGTGGTGGCAGTGGCGGTAGCAGTGGCCATTGCTGGCATACCTACTAAACAGAGAGTCCTGGACAAATGTGCCAGACACAGCGAATGATCAGATTCTACCCAACACCAGCAAGAGCTGACAAGGAGCAGGTATCTTCATCCTGCAGATCACAGACCAGAGACGACCCAGGAACAAAGACACTGGCATGAGTAGAATCCTTACATAATAACACCTTCTCAGGGAGCAGAGGAGGCAAGGTCACCTTCCCCCCTCCCTCTCCCCACTGTGCCACTCCCTGAGATCTCCATCTTTCATACTGGCAAAGGTATGGTTGAGAATATAGCTCCAACCCAGGACTTGGAGGAAAAAAAAGAGTCATTTAGCAGGTCACAGGAACCTGACCTGACCTGACATGCTCAGCTCCACCCAGGAGAAAGTCACCCAATCCAGGCAGTGAAAACTCAGTCCACAGAGGAATGTCTTTCTTCACTGGGTAAACAGAGCCAGAGGCTTCCCCTCCCTATAGCAGCCTAGACAATCAATTGAAATACAGTTAACATAAACCCTGAGAATGGCTCCATGCTGGGCTCTGTGAGTGTCTCACTAGGTAGCCCCTCAGGGAAAAGCTACTGTTTGCTGAAAGGCCTCAACTCCACCCAGAACCTAGCCTTATCACAGCATCTACAAACACGAGGAAACAGCCAACTCCCTCTTTTGTGAGAAACAAAGCAGAATTACCTCCCACTGAACTAGCCTGGAAGGAGGATCACAAAATTCTGGGTAAAGCAGAGCATTTTTCTGCCTGCCAAACTAACTTAAGAAACCAATGAAGCAACAGGAAAACCAAACACCACAAGCATACCAGAGACTCCACCAAGAGACTAGTTATGGACACAAGGGAGATGCAGGATCTTCCCATAGAACATCCCCCCCCCCCCTCACAGAACACTTTCTTTGTACCTTTTTATTAACTTGTAATTTTTTTTTAAAAATTGTTTTCTATTAATCTTGTTTTTCCTGTTATTATTTTTATTTTAAGTGTATATGTGTGGGCACTTTTGTATTTTTATTTTATCTCTACTGAAATTTTAATCCTTTTTCTTTCTTCCTTTCTCATTCTTTTCACTTTTTCTTCTCTTGATTCTTTTTTGGGTGACTTAATTGCTGTTCTGCTCATCCCCAGATATACCCTTCATTAATTATTAGACCTTATTCCACATCGTTTACACACTTAATCCAGAAATTTATCACTTATTTCAAAAACTCTCAGGCTTAAATTCCTTAATAACGGTATTATCCTTAATAATGGTATTATCTCATAATACCTATATAATATTATAACAATTTTTATTTTTTATTTTTATTGTAAGTATTTTTAGTTCTTCATATCTCCTTTCTACTCCTCCCCTCCTCTCATCCTATTCCCATTCTTCTCTCAATATTTCTTCTTTAAACTTGCATCATTTTTGTGTTTCAATTTTTAAATTTAAAATTTTGTTTTTCCATTTTTTCTTGCCTCTTTTATTTTCTCTTCTCTTTCTCCTATTATTTTGTCCAATCCATTTTCCTCTTTGAGATTAGGACTTGGTTAATTTCACTCTCCTTTTACCTTTCCACAGTGCTCTAATCCTATTTTTTCCCACTTTTCTCCCTAAAAATAATAATTTCTGGTTTGCCAAATTCTACTTTGCTGTTCTTAGCCCATTATTACATTGTTGTTTTACATAGAACAGATTGCATCTGTTGAAATATATTGTATCTGTCCACTTTTGATTTGCAACTACAGGACTTTGGTGGATGCTTGCCTTAAAATAGTGTTCTAGCACAAAACTGGTGTTACTTTCATACCAAATAGAGGCATTCGTGGAATCCATTAAAAGAAAGCTGAAAAAATCAGGGAGACCGAAAGGGAATGTTGAATGGAGCCCAACAGAAGGAATGGGAGTCCAAGGAAACCATAACCAATCAACTAAATGATTTGAGAATAAGCCCTGAACATGAAATGAAGGAAGTAAGCAAGTTCAAACAAGATCTAAAACAAAGCTCCAACAAAGAATTTGAAGCCATCAAAGCCGACTAATTAGAAGGAAAAGAAATAAATAAAACAAAGTAGAAATTCTTGACAGTAGGTTAGACCATGCAGAAGACTGAAACTCGGGGATTGAAGACAGCCTATATATTATAGAGGAAGAACATACAACTATCTATGAAAAAATCCAAGAAATATGATAGATCTATTCAACATTTGGAAGACACCATCAGAAAGCCTAATCTGAGGATAATAGGTGCAGAGGTGCACCTAGAAACAGAAGGTCTAGGAAATTTGATTCACAGGATCCTAGCAGAAAACTTCCCAAACATGCAAAAAGATAGGCCTATTCAGATACAAGAAGCTTTTAGAACCCCAAATAGACCAGACCAGAACAAGACATCACAACTCCACATTATAATATCCACAGGATCAAGTCAGAACAAGGAAAAGATCCTTAAAGTTGTCAAGGAGAAAAGATCAATCACCTATAAGGGAAACCAATTAGAATCACCTCAGATTTCTCAGCAGAGACAATTAAAGCAAGAAGAGCCTGGAATGATGTAGGCCATGCCCTAAAGACAAAGAACTATCAATCAAGAATACTGTACCCAGCTATAATCTCCTTCATGCCTGAAGGACAAATAAAAATTTTCCATACCAAAGAAAAAGTGAAACAATATATCTCTACCAATCCAGCCCTACAAAAGTTACTTAAAGATGTCCTACACAGAGAAAACCAACGAGACCACAATAAAGGCTAAGAAACTGCACCCAAATTGAGAATCCAAGAACCATAGGAAGAACCCAGTGGGCGCAGCCCCCAAGAAGGTGCATAAAATGGCAAGAACTACCAAATATCTCTCAGTACTATCTCCCAACATTAACAAACTTAACAATACAATTAAGCAACATAGACTGTTTAGTTGGATTAAAAAAAATCCTTCTGTCTGCTGCATTCTGGAGTCACAACTTGCTCATAAAAACAAACACATGTTTAGAGTGAAAGGCTGGAACAAAATCTAAGAAGCAAACGGCCTCATAAACAGGAAGGAGTTGGAATCCTAATATCAGATAAAATATATTTCAAATTAAAATTCGTGAGAAGAGATAAAGAAAGTTACTATATACTTATTAAGGGATCTCTCCTTCAGGAGGATATTACAATTCTAAATATCTATTCCCCACAGGAGCACCCAAATTTATCCAAGAAACTGTACTTTTTCTCATATCTCCCATAGATCCAAAGACATTAATTGTTGGGAAATTTAACACCCACTCTCCCCACTAGATATATCAACTTGGCAAAAAATCAACAGAGAAACCATGGATATAAAAATAACTGCATAGATCACCTAGATTTAACAGACATCTACCGAATATTTCACCCAGCAGCATCAGAATACACGTTTTTCTCAGCAGCACAGGGAACTTTTTCTAAAATAGACCACATTTAGGTCACAAAGCAAACTTGCCCAAATACAAAAACATTGAAGTTATACCTTGCATTCTCTCAGACCACAAGGGAATAAAATTAGAACTCAACATCAAAAGCCACCAATGAAAGTCCACATAGAGGCTGAACAACACACTGTTGAATAACCAGTGGGTCATGGAAGAGATCAGAAACGAACTTCAAATGTTTATAATATTCGACAAAAATGAACACTCACAATACCAGCTCCTCTGGGACATAGCAAATTCAGTACTCAGAGGCATCAACAAATTGGAGTGATCCGAAACCAACAATTTACTGAGACATCAGAGCCTCCTTGAAAAAGAGCAGCAAGATAAACCCCAATCCAGTACATGGAAAGAAATAACTAAAATTAAATCAAAATTAAATGAATTAGAATTTTAAAAGCATAGAAAGAATCAACAAAACAGAGTTGGTTCTTTGAAAAATTAACAAATTGACAGACCCTTAACAAATCTTATTAGAAGAACAAGAGAACACACTCAAATAAATAAACTCAGAGATGAGAATGGAAACTTCACCACAGAAACAACCAAGATTCAGTATATTATTAGGAATACTTCTCAAACATTTAGGCTAATAAGTTTGAGAACTTGCTAGAAATGTACTGTTTCTTAGTAAATATAGACATGCCAAAACTAAACCAAGGTGAGTTAAACCAACTTAACTGGCCCATATTAAGCAATGAAATAGAAATAGTAATAAGAGACCACCCATCTAAGAAAAGCCCGGGACCAGATAGTTTTACAGCGGAAATCTACAAGACCTTTACAGCAGAGCTCACATCAATACTACTTCAAGTCTTCAATGAAATTGAAAGAGAAAGTTCACTACCGAACTCATTCTATGAAACCATCAAAACCTCATCCCCAAACTATGCAGGGACTCATCAAAAAAAGAGAACTATAGATCCATTTCTTTGATGAAGATTGATGCAAAACTTCTCAACAAAATTTTGGTGAATCGACTTTCACAATTCATCCAAAAAATCATACATCATGATCAAACAGGATTAATTTCAGGGATGTAAAGCTGCTTCAATATACACAAACCAATTAATACAATAAATCACATCAACAAGAGCAAGCATAAGAACCACATGGTTACCTCAATAGATGCAGAAAAAGGATTTGACAAGATCGAACACCCCTTTATGATGAAGATTCTGGAAAAATTAGGAATTCAGGGAACATTCCTCAATACAATAAAGGATGCATATGACAAACCTACTTCTAGCATTTTACTTAATGGTGAAAAAATAAAGGTATTTCCTCTTAACTAAGGAATGAGATAAAGATGTCCACTCACTCCACTTCCCTTTAAACTAGGATTAGAATGCCTAGCTACAGCAATAAGATAAGATTCAAATATAAAAGGGAATCCAAATAGGGAAAGAAGAAGCTCTACCTCTTTGCAGATGACATGAACTTGGATTTAAAGAATCCCACGGACTCCACTCCCAAATTATTCAAGCTGATTCAAAACTTTGACAAAGTAACAGGGTATAAATTAACCCTCAAAAAACAATGGCTTTTCTGTATGCCAACAATGAGAAAAGTATGACTGAAATCAGGAAAGCAACTCCATTCGTAATAGCCCAACAAAAAATAAAATACCTACTACTTAACAAAGAAAAAAAGACCTCAATGATGAAAACTTTAAAAACCTGAAAAAGGAAATCAAAACCAAACTTAGAAAGTGGAAAGATCAACATCGTGAAAATCGCAATACTTCCCAAGGCTATCTACAAATTCAATATGAAACCTATCAATATTCCAGCCTCATTCTTTTAGTAAAAAGAAGAGGTAATCCAAAAATTCATATGGAAAAATAAAATACCCCGAATAGCAAAAACGATATTTAACGGAAACAACATTGCTGGAGGAATATCAATACCAAATTTCAAACTCTTCTACAAAGCCATAGTAATTAAAACAGCTTGATACTGTCTCAAGAACAGCCCATAGGACCAATGGACTAGACAAGGAAACCCAGAAATGAAACTATAGACCTATAGACATCTAATGTTTGATAAGAGAGCTAAAAAATTAGAATGGAAGAGACAATCTCTTCAGTAAATGGTGTTGGCAAAATTGGTTAACTACTTGTAGAAAACTAAAGTTAGATCTTTATATATCATCCTGCACCAGAATGAACCCCAAATGGGTCAAAGACCTCGGAGTCAAACAGACACTCTGAAAACATTAAAGAATGGAATAGGAGAAACAGTAGGTCTCCTTTTCACAGGCTGAAATTTTCTTACTAGAGACCCAGAATTACAACAAACCAAAGAAAAGTTGGACAAATGGGATTGCATGAAATTGCAGAGCTTCTGCATGGCAAAGGACATAGCTAGCAAAATCAATTAAAAGCCCATTGATTGGGAGAAGCTCTTCACTACCGTACAACAGACAAGGGTCTCATATCTAAAATATACCTGGAACTCAAAAAAATTAAGTTCCTCAACAACAAATCCTCAAAGAAACAACTGCCAAATAAATAAGTGGGATAAAGACTTAAATAGAAACTCCTCTGAAGATGAAAGAAGGATGGCCAATATACACATGAAGAAATGCTCAACCTCCCTAGCCATAACAGAAATGCAAATCAAAACAACATTGAGATAGCACATCACCCCAGTTAGAATGGGTAAAATGAAGAACTCTAATAACAACAGATGCTAGAGGGGATGTGGGCATAAGGGAAATTTATTGCATTGTTTGTGGGCATGTAAACTTGTTCAACCACTTTGGAAAGTAGTATGGAGGTTCCTCAAAAGATTATACATAGAGCTCCCCTATGATCCAGCAATCCGACTTTTGGGCATTTACCCAAATGGTCACAAACAAGACCGTATTAAAGCTACCAGCACAATTATGTTTATTGAACCATTATTTACCATAGCTAACATATGGAACCAACCCAGATGTCCCTCAGTAGATGCATGGATCAATAAAATGTGGTATATATATGTACACAATGGAATTCTATGCCTCTATCTGAAAGAATGACATTGCCCGATTTGTTAGGAAATGGAAAGACTTGGAAAAATTTATATTAAGAGAATAAACCAGTCCCAATGAAACATAGGTCCCATGGTTTCCTTTATTTGCAATAACCAGTATATTTCTGAGATAAGCAGAAAACATCAGACAAGTTGATGTTGAGTGAAATGAACCACAAGGATTCAATTTTTTTTCTTGCAATTGTTTCTAACATATTTATAAGATGATTTCTATATTGCTTTGTATGTCCCTCCCCCACAGTAAAGCCCCTGCTTTCACGGTATTTGATGTTGGTATAATTTGTGGAGGGGAAGGGAAAAAACTGATCTTTTAACTCGGGATACAGGTAGACCCATTGCAACAATGAGATATACAAGTCCTTAGGTCGAAAAACGAACTTTACAGCTTTGATGGGGGGTGGAGGGAGGATCGGATGGGGAGAGGGGGATAGTATGGAAAGGGATGGGAAGGGGAAACACAGAGGCGGCAGCAATGCTTGATAAGAAATGTACTCGTTATCTTGCCCATGTAATTGTAACTCGTCCGTTGGTATTCTCACTATAAAAAATAAACAAATAAAAAATAAAAGAAAAACGAACTTTACAACTTGGCCGGCGAGGGTGGGGGACAGGCAAAAGGGTGTCTGGAGAACAATGGGGGGGGGGTAGGGGCAGATGAGAACAGATGGGAAGGGGAAACAAATGAGGAGGCAACAATGCTTGATGAGTAATGTACTCATTATCTTGCCCATGTAATTGTTACCCATCTGCATGGTATTTTCACAAATAAATAGATAAATAAATAAATAAATAAATACGAAGGAGACTCAAGGCTGCTGAAATGAGCATATTTCCCATTTGGACTTTAATGGGATTTTTCTACAAACAACAAGATTTTCATCTTAACATAATAATTTCAAAATGTATTGCTACAGAATAGATTGTAAATGTAATATTTAATACTATTGGAATACTTGAAGACAGAAAACTGCAATATTCCAATAAATACATAGAAGAAATATAATTTAAAAATTCACTGATCAAAGCAAACCCTGGCGGGAATATCTGAAAGACGCTTATCTGAAAACAGAAATTGGCACTGTGGCTCAAGTGGTAGAGGGCTCCACTTGAGCTGAAGAACTCAGGAATATGTTAACAACCTGAGATTAAACCACAGGACTGACAAAAATACAATTTAAAGAATTGAAGCATTAAGGCTGGGAAGGAGACTCAGTGGTAGAGTGCTTGTCCTGAATGCATGAGGTTCTGGGTTCAATTCCTCAGCACCACATAAGCAGAAAAATGTGGAAATGGCTCTGTGGCTCAAGTGGTAGAACACTAGCCTTGAGCTGAAAAGCTCATCAGGTACAGCAACCAGACCCAGAGTTGAGGCCCTCCTACCACCACCACCAACAACAACAAATTAAAGCATCAAACAACCTGAAGTTGTTATACAGAATAATGAGTGTGGCATTACCAGTTTAAACGACTTATTGACTTTAAACCTAGTTTAAAAAGGGAGGTAGTGGGCAATTTGTGTGTTTGCCAAAACCTGCAAAATTATTTTGCACTTTACCAAGGAGGAAGAAAGGAGGGAATGGGGGGAGGAGGGAAGGTGTTTGGTGACCTTGCCTTTTGGTTCAGTGATTATTTTCTGGAGTCGAATTCAGAGAAATTCGGCTTGCAATCCTAGTTGCATGGGGGGGGGGGGGATGAAGAAGCAATGCCCTGGAAGTGGTTTTGTCCTGTACTTGGCCTAGTTCCAACTATCACTGGATAATCCAAGTCCCACTTCAGGACCAAGAAACCTTGAAGAATACTGATCCACTAGGCAGATGGCCCTAACCACAGCCAGAAAAGGCAAAAAAATGCAATGCCGAGTGCAGCACTGGAAATCTATACCAGGAAGAGAGTTTTATATTTTTTATTGTAAAAATACGATACAGAGGGTTTACAGTTACATAAGTAGGGTAATGAGTACATTTCCTATTGAGCATTGTTTTTCCTATTGACCTTTGTTTTTCCCCTACTCTCCAACTCTTCCCTCCTTGACCATTACCCGACATTGTAAATTTATTTTCGACACAGTGTCCTCTACATCTCATCATCCCAATGGATCAACCTGCATCCCCATTTCAGCATTCTTCTATAACCTTTCCACTCCCCAAATTACAAAAATGTATATAAAAATGTAGAATACTGGAATCAAATACAATGAAAACAGGGATTATACCATGGGAGGATGAACTTACAAAAGAATCACATAGCGCATTATAAGTATATTAAAAACAAAAACAAGAAAGAAAAAATCACTTGTGTGTCTGACTTGGAGTACCTTTCACTTAATGTCATCTTATATGGTTATACGTCCATAGCCTTTGATCTTCTCTGCTTGTCCTAGACATGCACTAGTCCTTGCAAACAAGGGAAACCATGGGACGTATGTTTCTTTGGGCCTGGCTTACTACACTTAATATAATATTTACCAAGTCTTTCCATTTCCTAAAAATTGTGACAACCTCATTCTTTCTAATGGAGGCATAGAATACCAGTGTGTGTGTGTGTGTGTGTGTGTGTATCACATTTTCTTGATCCATTCATGAACTGAGGAGCATTGAGGTTGGTTCCATAAACATGGTTGCACAGGCAACTTTGGTATGACTTTGTTTGTGATCATTTGGGTAAATGCCTAAATGCCCATAAGTGGGATTGCTGGGACATAGGGGAACTTTACATGGAGTCTTTTGAAGAACTTCCATACTGCTTTCCAAAGTGGTTAAATAAGTTTACACTCCCACCATCAATGAAATAGGGTTCCGTTTTAGCCACATCCCCTCCAACATGTTGTTATTAAATTTCTTGATTAGGAGCCGGGAAGGTGACTCAGTAGTAGAGTGTTTTGCCTTGTATGCATGAGGCCCTGGGTTCGATTCCTCAGCACCACATAAACAAAAAAAAATTTCTTGATTATAGCCATTCTAACTAGAGTAATGTACAATCGCAATGTTCTCTTGATTTGCATTTCTTTTGTGGCTAGAATAGTTGAGCATTTCTTCATGTATCTAATGGCCATTTTTATTTCCTCTTCAGAGAAGTCTCTCTTTAAGTTTTTAGCCCACTTAATTATCGAGCAGTTGTTTCTCTGAGGATTTGCTGTTGGGGGATTTAATTTTTTGAGTCCAAGTACATTTTAGATATAAGACCTTGTCTGTTTTATAACTCGTGAAGATCTTCTCCCAGAACGTGTACTTTCTATTGATATTGCTAGTTATGACCTTTGTCTTGCAGAAGCTCTCATGTTTCATGCAATCCGATTTGTCCAACCTTTCTTTGATTTCTTTTTTTTTGACTATTGTAATATGTTTATTACATACAGACTGTATCATCATCCTGTAATAGTAAATTACTTGTTTCATAAAGAGATGAATTAAGGAATGAATTTCTTAAACTTATTTTTCTTTACTCTTTGTTTCTGGCTCTCTATTAAGAAAATTTCGGTATGTGCTAAAATGCCCTAGAGTTTATCCTATTCCTACATGTAGTGTTTTCATGGTGTCCTCTTATATTTTGAGGTCTTTGATCCATTTGGAGTTGATTCTTGTGCAGGGTGATATATACGGATGCAGCTTTAGTTTAACAGATGTTTAACCAATTTTGGCCAGACCATTTACTCAAAAGGCTGTCTTTCTTCCATTCTCTTTTTTTTAGCTCCCTTGTCAAAGTTTAGGTGGCTATCAGTCAGGGGCTCATTTCTGAGTCTTTAGTCCTATTCCATTGGTCCTCAGGTCTGTTCTTGTGCCAGAACCAAGCTGTTCTTATTACTATGGCTTTTTAGTAGCATTTGAAATTTGGAACTAATATTGCTCTAGTGCTGTTCTTTCTGCTAAGAATTGACAAACCTACAGCCAGCATTATACTTAATGGTGAGAAGTTAAACCCATTTCTTATAAATTCAGAAATAAGATAAGGATATCTGTTCTCTCCACTCCTTTTCAACTTAGTATTAGAATGCTAGCTGGGGCAATAAGATAAGATGCAATCTTAAAGGGATCCAAATAGCAAAAGATGAAGTAAAACACTCCGTCTTTGAAGATGATATGGTCTTGTATTTAATGAAACCCATGGACTACATTCCCAAGTTACTTGAGCTGATCAGAAACTTTGGCAAACTAGCAGAGTATAAAATTAACCCTCAGAAAATAAAGGCTTTCCTGTGTTCCAATAACGATAAGAGTACAGCTGAAATTAGGAAATCAACCCCTTTTTAATAGCCGCACAAAAATAAAATACCTAGGAGTTAACTTAAGAGGTGAAGGACCTCTATGATGGGACCTTTAAAAACCTGAAAAAGAAAATTAAAGCAGAGCTTTGGAAGTGGGAAACTTCCCATTCTCCTGGATTGGGAGGATTAACATCATAAAAATGGCAATACTGCCAAAGGATATATCCAAATTCAATGTGATACCTACCAATATCCCAATGTCACTCTTCAATGAAATAGAAGAAGCAATCCAAAAATTCATATGGAACAATAAAAGACCCCAAATTGCAATTTTGTATTGCAACCTTGATTCTACAATGTCAATTATGAATTTTAACTTTCTTCCCTCCCTTTGGATACAGCTCACAAACACCCTGCCTCTAGCTCCTAGACACTTAACTCTTAGCTCTGGACAATTGTTCCTAGATAGTGAGTTACTTCATTGTATTTTGAGCACATAAAACTAGCACATTTTGACCTTATGAGAAAGCAGCCTTTTTTTCCCTCTCAAGTTATTTCCTGATAGGCATTTTTATAGAGAATCTGTTTTCATTTATAAATGAAAGACTGGTAGGAAACTATGTTCATAATCTGGCTCCTTTTCTCGCACCTCAACACCTAAAACACAAAGTTCACAAAGCATTTACAAGGAACAATATAAAAACCAAACATTGAGAATGCTCAGATGCAGAACGTTTTACAATACCCAGAATAACTCTGCTGTCTGAGGGAGGGGATGTCTGTATAAATTAACAAACAAACCCAAAAGAACAGCCAGGAGTACCAGACGTGAGTGTCCCTGGCTGCTACTTCATGGACAAGGATCATGGAAGGGCTTCCTGAGCCTGCTGGAGAGTGCATGGAGGAATGTTTCCTTGCCAGCC
Organism: Dipodomys spectabilis; assembly: GCF_019054845.1. Lineage (NCBI taxonomy): Eukaryota > Metazoa > Chordata > Mammalia > Rodentia > Heteromyidae > Dipodomys > Dipodomys spectabilis. Next base: position 841,920 of record NW_024870847.1, read on the forward strand.
TGAGTACAAAAATTTGGCTTCACCTGCCTGGGTCTGTCTTTCTTGTTTTCTCCCCACAGCAGAGCAGAATTGTCCCCTGCTCTAAGGAGAATAAATACTGTACCAGCCAATCTGCAGAGTGGCTTCTGTTTGGTCTGCACATCTTCCTAGGTAGGCGCCCCCTGCCCCACGGTGTGTGTATGCTCCCAGGGGCTGATCCTCAGGGCCCAAGCCCACGGGGCAGGCATGTGTTAGATGTGAGTCAGTGACACTGTGTCATTCACACAGCAGCTGCCGGGTTTCTGCCCTAGCTGAACAGCAGGTGCACCCTGATCTTCTCCCACAGTCCCAGGTGAGGTGCCCGCAATGGCCCGATATGGGCAGGCTGCCACTAGGATCCTACTTCACCAGACAGACCAGCATGCCAGATGAAATGGCTGCCACCTGAATTATTAATTATTTTATGGAGCAGTATTAAACAAAGTGATACACATTACTGTATGATATGTAATACTATATCCTTGAGTCTCTAGTCCAAAATCATTGAACTTTATACTAGCAAGAATGGATCTTATTGTTTCTATTCATAAGGCCATAATGGAAAACTGAAATAAAAGTACAACAAAACACTTATCCATAAACACGTGATTGAATCTCAGAATTTGAAAAAAATTGTAAGTAGTGCAAATGAAATTATACAATAGTTAAATACACACAAAATACATTACATTAGTTACATTCAAATGTAAAATAAGTAATTACTGACAGAATTCCTACTGTATATGAAAAATATTACAATGATTTAGAAGGTTGAAGTGATATAGGTTATATATTTTGTTTTTATAAAGCTTATTTATATTTCCAAGTTCTGTTTATCTCAGTGAAGGAAAATGTTAGAAAGTAGATATATGTGGCACCTCTTGCTTGTAGTACCACGAAGGGGAGTGGCACTTCCTAATGGGAGTCCTGAGATGAAACCCACACCCAGCCCACGTAGACCCATCAGAGGTCCATGTGGGGACGCTAAGGGGTTCTAGGACACCGCATTGCTGCCGCAGCAGGTGCAGGACCTTTGCGGTGGTCTGTAGCCAACAAGGTTCCATTAATGACCAAGCCAAGCAACCTAGACTCAGGTGCCAAAGCCAGGGAGGAAGGCAGGGCAGATGCCAAGTCCTGCCTTCCATCTGTGCAGCCTACATTTCCAAGGCCATGTCCTTTCCCCTGCTTTGGAGAACAACAAGGGTAGGGGATGACCCCATTGCCTCCAAATGGAGTATCCCTGGAATGGCACCCAGACCTGGGCCCATGTGGGCCAGAAGGGCGAAGGAGGAGGCTACACAGCAAAGCAAGAGGGCCTTCATTCCCTTGGTGCTGCAGCTGGTGTGCTGCAAGTCCAGGCTTCTCTGGCACTGATTGGCATATGTACAGTTGGTCCTGTACCAGAGTCCACAAGGACCAGAAAATGGAGGTCCACAGAAATGCTGAAGGGTCTCCAGGTTGCTGAGCTGCTGCAGCTGTCACAAGCCAGCTGGCAGAGGGGCCAACACATGGCTCCAGTACCCAGACCCCCTTAAAGACTAATGAGGTAAACCACGGCTGGGCTGCCTGTCCCCAAGGGGGCAGACTGCATGCCCAGCCTTCCTTTACCCATGGACTGTGCAGTGTACAAACATGATGTCCCCCACACCGCACTCATGGGGTCAGGCAGTGACCCCAGAACAGAGTCTCCCTAGGATGAGCCATGCACTCAGGAGCACAGAAGACCAGTACCGTCACAACTGGAGGAGGAGAGGGCAGCAGTGGCCTCAACTCCAGACCCATGGCTGCCAGCTCTTGGGTGAAATGGAGCAACTGAGACTGGGAAGTTAGGTGGGAAGGGTAGGCGGGGCTCATCTGGCATTGCTGGGGAGCATGCACACACATCCACTCACTGCACATCCACCATAAAGGAGTTGGCCACACATCTCAACGGGTGACCAGAGGAGGCACCCACACCCACAGGGACTACAGAAATAGAGTTTCACTTGGTGACTTGGAAAGGGATCCAGGGCACAGCCTTGGAGCAATGAACAACTAGCAAAAACAAAAACAAAAACAAAAACAAAACAAAAAGAAAAACGAAAAAAGTCCAGTAAATCTTTTAATCAATGATAGCCTATTATACATTATATTTTCCTTTTGTACTATATTTTTGTATAGGGCCCTCTGAATTAAGCAGAAATCTCCAGGATTTCTTCATGCATAGTAATACAAATAAATATAGCTTCTATTCTTTTTTAATTAAGGGAAGATGCATTTAGTTCTTTCCATTGTTTGATTCATGAAAAAGAACTCCTGAAGTATATCTGTAAATCACCGAACTCAGCATTTCTTCTCAACTCCTCACTGAAGAAAGAGAATAAAATGACTGAGCAACAGGTATCACCCATATTGTCATTGTGCTAGCTGTCTTTCTGATTAGAAAATAACCTTGCCATGCACATGCAAATCACTTATGCAAAATGTTTTCCAACAATTCTTGCTGTTATATTGCATTTATCTTCCTCCTCCTGTCTCCTCTCCTGCTGCTCTTCCCCAGGGTCCTGTTTCCCTCTTCCTTCTCTCCTGCCTCTACTTTCTCCCTGTCCCCTCCTCTTCTCTCTCCTGCTATGCCCTTCCTCCTCTCTTACCCCTTCCTCCTCCTTTCCTTTTCTCTTTCTCTTACACTTTCTCTTCTACTTCTTTATGGTCCTAGGGGTGGGACACACACTAAGCAGATGCTCTCCTGCTCGCTACAGGCCTCCAGTTTGGACTTCATTTCAATGACACTCTATTTCTTTGGTGCAAACCCAACAAAGTCTTTTGATTCAGGGTTCAATTCATTGTACATATTCTACACCATGAATATGTGCTACTTCATACAGTGTGGCTAATAGGTATGGATTATGTATTGGGCTTCAGTTAAACTCATCAGAAATAATGTGATCCTGTTACTCCCACATTAATGAACTGGTTACTTCATATCTTGCACGAGTACTTTCATATTGCTCCCAGTTTAATGAACTGTCACTTTGTGGTAGCACCCACAGTATCACTAACCCAAGGATTACTGGGGATCAGGAGATTAAGTCCAGAAAGGAAAATCCATGAGGTATTTATCTCAAAATAACTACTAAAAAGCCAGAAGAAAGCCTTTGGCTACGTGGATTAGAGCCATACTTCCACAGAATAAGCTGACGACAGGACCCAGGCCTGATTTGAAGACCTGTGGTGGGTGCATACACACACTCACACACACACACACACACACACACACACACACACACACACACACACAAACAATTTCCCAGCTAGAGCAAGTATTTGTTTTCTCAATAACATAACTTAGTTCCAATCTTATGTGTTTGTATATTTTTGAAAGTTTTATCATCAACTTACCTAATTTTAATAAATGACACCCTGTTCACTATTATTTAATCCTGGTTGGAAAATATTTTAAGACACATTTTCATGTAGAAAATTGTTTTTTCCCCAACTCGTGACTGTCTTGGTTTGTAAGAATGAAAGAATTGTGCCTTTAATTCATTAGTTCAGAAATTAGAAAAGTAACCCTAACCCTAAAACCAATTGCCTTTGGATTCTAAAAGCCACAAAAGTACATTAAATTTATACATCCTGTCTTTGATTCAACTCATCTTTCTCAAAATAGTTTCTAGTTTTACTCAATACCTTGCCATTTTTCTAACACAACATTCAGGGTAACCCTCACACTAATCATCCCTTAATCCTAATATTATTAGCAGTTTCCTATTTCATTTTCATCCTAATTCGATCTTGACTTGTTATTCACAGATTTACTTTCAGTTTGACCCTAAATTTTCCATTTCCCTGATGCTAACACTCAGCCCAGCTGGAACTGAAACCTAATTTTCAACCTAATAATAGTCCAAAATTAATATTAAAAATGCTCTAGTTTTGATTCATTGTAATGAATATTCCAGTTTGCACTCTGGAAATGAGTTTCAATTTGCCCTAATTTACAACAAATTTCCTGACTCTACCTGTGAAGTTATCTTCTTCTCTAACATGAACCATTATATTACTTGTCCTCAAATTCTCTTACCAGGAAAAAATACTGTAGTTTCCATGAATCCTACATTTTCCTGAACCACTGTATCCTAAAACAATTTCAGATTTACATATCATCTAGTCTTTTACTTAACGCTAACTCTCAACCTAAACCTGGCTGGAAAACTCTCATTAATCATTACAAGAATTATCACTGAGGAGGGTTCCGGCCGGGAAGATGGCGGAGGAGAAGCTGGAATCTGAACAAGCTCTTACATAGAAAACAGTTTCAGAGTTCCAGTGAACAGTCCCAAGCCAGAGAATCACACCAAGTGTGCCATCACAGGACAGAGAGTTAGCCAAGAGAGGGGAAGCCAAGCAGACACATCTGAGCGTCTGCCAGCAGCTGCTGCTGCGGCGGCGGGGGTCGCAGCGGCGACCGCAGCCGCGGCCATACCTGAGCGCTCACACAGAGAGTCCGGGATGAAGGAGCCAGACGCAGCGGGCGAGCAGATTCTACTCAACACCAGCAAGAACCGACAAGGAGCAGACAACTTCATCCTGCACTTTGCAGACCAGAGACGACCCAGGATCCAAGACTCGGCGTGAGTAGCCCCACTTCCTCACTCCTTCCCAGGGAGCAGAGGAGGGAAGGCCCCCCCCCCCCCAGCACCGGTGATCTCCATCTTGGATACCGACAAAGCTCGGAGGAGCGGCTAGCTCCAGCTCAGGCCTTGGAATAAAACGAGTCATTAACAGGTCACAAGAACTTAACGGCGAAGTGACCTCACAGACTCAGTTCCATCCAGGGAAAAGTCACCCAGCTCAGGCGCCAGCCATTGGAGTGGCTCTCCTCACCGGGTAACCAGAGCCAGAGGCTGCCCCTCCCTCTAGCAGCCACCACAATCAATTGAAAAACAGAAACCCTGAGAATGGCTCCAGGCTGGGTGCTGTGAGTTTTTTTCACAAAATAGCCCCAGGGAAAAGCTACTGTTTGTTGAAAGGCCTCAACTCTACCCAGAACCTAGCCTCATCACTGCATCCCCCTCTTTTGTGATTCTCAAAGCAGATCACCCTCCCAGTAAACTAACCTGGGAGGGGGAATCTCAAAATCTTGGGTAAAGCAGAGCATTTTTCTGCCTGTTCCAACAAACTGACTTAAGAAACCAATCAAGCCACAGGACCTCAAGCTGACCAGAGACTCCAACCACATTCTGGTTACAGACAAAAGGGAGATACAGGACTCTTCCCACCCCTCCCCCCCCCCAAAAAAAAAAAATCAAAGACCTTTTTTTTTTTTTTTCTTCTTCTTCTTTTCTTTTTTTCTTTTTTTTTTGTTTTTTTTTTCTTCGTTTTTTGTTACCTTATATATATAAAAATTTTTTTTGCTTTTCTAAAACTTTTATTAATCTTTAATTTTTGCCTCTTCTGAAAAAATAATTGTTTTCCATTAACTTTTTTCTTTTTCTCCTCTTATAATTTTTATTTTAGGAATACGTGAATGTGTGTTTTCCTTTCTTTTCTTGTCTTCTTTCTCTTTTTCTTTCATTCTTAATTATCTTTTTGTTTTTTGTCTAGCTCTACTGAACTTCTGATCTTTTCTTCTCACTTTCCTATCCTTTCCATCTTTTCCTCTTTGTTCTTCTTTATGTGACTTAACTCTTGTCCTGCACATCCTCAGATAAACCCATAGTTAACCAGTAGACCCTACCCCCCATAGTGTACACACTTAACCCACAAACTTATTACTCAATTCAAAACCTCTGAGACTTAAATTCATTAATAGCAGTACTACCTCTTTATACCTATATAATATTTTAAGCATTTTTTTAAAGTTTTCCACATCTCCTCTATGTCCCTCCCTTTCTCTCTACATATTCATATTCCTCTATAAATAGATGGTCTTTTAATCTCTAAAATAACATTAATTTTTACGTTTCTATTTTTTTTTCTGGTCTCTTTTCATTCCCCTTTCCCTTTCTTCTTTCTCTCTCTCTCTCTACTTGCATCCTACCCAACCTATTTCCTGCACTGTGATTAGGACATAGTTAACTCTCCCTGTGCCTCCCCACACCAATCTATCCCTATTTTTTACCCACATCTCTCCCTAACCCTAATAATTTCTGATTGTCCAAATTCTTCTCTGCGGTTCGAAGTCCTTTAACATATAGTTGTTGGATGTCGAATAGATGTATCTGTTGAACTAGATTGTATCTGTAGACTATTGACTGTACAAATGCAAACTTTGGTTGATGGTTGCCTTAAGATAGTGTTCTAGCACAAAACTGGTGCTATCTTCATCTCAAATGGGCAGAGTAAGCCAGAAAAACACAAGAAAAATGGCAAACTCGGGTATCTCAATCCCCAATCTTGATAATCGGGGGTTAGAACAGATAATGAATAATCCAGAGGAGAGTTCCCAAACAGCTCTACAAACACTGCTGGCAAACATGATAAATGAAAAGTTTGACAATGTACCAAGGACTCTGTATGAGCGTGACAGGGAGAGAGAGGAGGCATCCCAGAAGTTTATACAGGAATATCATAAGCGTGAGGAAGCTACTCAAAAACTGATACAGGATTTGCGTGAACAACTTGAGAATACTCAAAGAGAAAGGGAGGAATGGCGTGAGCAGGCTGAAAACAAAGAGATCTGCAGGAATCCCACGAACGGGAGGAAGCTAATCAAAGAGTAATACAGGAATTGAGAGACCAGGTAGAGAACACACAAAGATCACTAAAGGCATTCATGGAATCCATTAACAAAGAGCTGAAGGAAGTCAGGGAGACCACAAAGGGAATGCTGAATGGAACCCAACAGAAGGAATGGGAGCCCAAAGAAACCATAACCAATCAACTAAGTGATTTGAGGACAAACACTGAACACCAAATTAAGGAAGTAAAGAAATTCATACAAGACCTAAAACAGAGCTTCAACAAAGAACTTGAAGCCATCAAAGCTGACCAACTAGAAGGAAAAGAGATAAAAAACAAAGTAGAGAGTCTTGACAGCAGGTTAGACCATGCAGAAGATCGAATCTCAGGGATTGAAGACAGCCTAGATATTATAGAGAAAGAACATACAACCATCCAAGACAAGTCCAAGAAATATGATAGATCTATCCAACACCTGGAAGACACCATCAGAAGGCCTAATCTAAGGATAATGGGTGTAGAGGAGCACCTAGAAACAGAAGTTAATGGTCTAGGAAATTTGTTTAACAGGATCCTAGCAGAGAACTTCCCAAACATGAAAAAGAAAAGCCTGTCCAGATACAAGAAGCCTTTAGAACCCCAAATAGACCAGACCAGAATAGGACATCCCACCTCCACATAATAATCCACACAGGATCAACTCAGAACAAGGAAAAGATCCTTAAAGCTGTCAGAGAGAAAAGGGAAATCACTTATAAAGGGAAACCAATTAGAATCACCTCAGATTTCTCAGCAGAGACAATCAAAGCAAGAAGAGCCTGGAACGATGTATGCCATGCCCTAAAAACAAACAACTATCAACCAAGAATACTGTACCCAGCTAAACTCTCCTTCATAACCGAAGGCCAAATAAAAACCTTCCATAGCAAAGAAAAATTGAAACAATACATCTCCACCAAAGCAGCCCTACAAAAGATACTTAAAGATGTCCTACACATAGAAAACCAACAAAACCGCAATAAAGGCCAAGAAACTGCACCCAAACTGAGAATCCAAGAACCATAGGAAGAACCCAGTTTTCGCAGCCCCCAAAAAGGTAGATAACAAGGCAGGAACTCCCAAATACCTCTCAGTCCTATCTCTTAATGTTAACGGACTGAACTCTCAAATTAAGCGACATAGACTGTCTAGTTGGATTAAAAAACAAGACCCTTCTATCTGCTGCCTGCAGGAGTCACATCTTGCCCGTAAAAACAAACACATTTTCAATGTTAAAGGCTGGAACAAAATCTACCAAGCAAACGGACCTCATAAACAGGCGGGAGTTGCAATCCTAATATCAGATAAAATAGACTTCAAATTAAAATTCGTGAAAAGAGATAAAGAAGGTCACTACATACTAATTAAAGGATCTCTCCTTCAGGAGGATATAACAATTCTAAATATCTATTCACCAAACAATGGAGCACCCAAATTTATCAAAGAAACACTACTTTCCCTCAAATCCCATATAGATCCAAAGACATTAATAGTTGGGGATTTTAACACACCACTCTCCCCACTAGATAGATCAACTCGGCAAAAACTCAACAGAGAAACCACAGATCTAAACAGCTGCATAGATCAACTAGACTTAACAGACATTTACCGAACATTTCACCCAGCAGCATCAGAATACACGTTTTTCTCAGCAGCACATGGAACGTTTTCTAAAATAGACCACATTTTAGGCCACAAAGCAAACTTGTCTAAATTCAGAAACATTGAAGTTATACCTTGCATTCTCTCTGACCACAAGGTAATAAAATTAGAACTCAACACCAAAAGCCACCAAAGAAAGTCCGGTATCACATGGAGGCTGAACAACACACTGCTGAATCATGAGTGGGTCATGGAAGAGATTAGAAAGGAAATTCAAATGTTCATGCTATTCAACAAAAATGAACACACAAATTACCAGCTCCTCTGGGACACAGCAAAGGCAGTACTCAGAGGCAAGTTTATAGCTCTGAGCTCCTACATCAACAAATTGGAGAGATCTGAAACTAGCAATTTAATGACGCATCTAAACCTCCTTGAAAAAGAGCAGCAAGATAAACCCCAATCCAGTAGACGGAAAGAAATAATCAAAATTAAATCAGAATTAAATGAATTAGAATCCAAAAAAACTATAGAAAGAATCAACAAAACAAAGAGTTGGTTCTTAGAAAAACTTAACAAAATTGACAGACCCTTAGCAAATCTTATCAGAAAAAGAAGAGAACACACCCAAATTAATAAACTCAGAGATGAGAATGGAAACATCACCACGGAAACAACCAAGATTCAGAACATTATAAGGGAATACTTCTCAAAACTGTATGCTAATAAGTTTGAGAACTTGACAGAAATGGACCTCTTCCTAGCAAATATTGACATGCCAAAACTAAACCAAGATGAGTTAAACTATCTTAACAGGCCCATATCAAGCATTGAAATAGAAACAGCAATAAGAGACCTCCCAGCTAAGAAAAGTCCAGGACCAGATGGTTTTACAGCGGAATTTTACAAGGCCTTCAAAGCAGAGCTCACACCAATTCTCCTCCAACTCTTCAATGAAATTGAAAGAGAAAGCTCACTACCGAACACATTCTATGAAGCCATCATAACCCTCATCCCAAAACCAGGCAGGGACTCATCAAAGAAAGAGAACTATAGACCCATTTCTTTGATGAACATTGATGCAAAACTTCTCAACAAAATTTTGGCCAATTGACTTCAACAATTCATCCAAAAAATCATACACCACGATCAAACAGGACTCATTTCAGGGATGCAAAGCTGGTTCAATATACGCAAATCAATTAATATTATTCATCACATCAACAGGAGCAAGAATGAAAACCACATGGTTATCTCAATAGACGCAGAAAAAGCATTCGACAAGATCCAACACCCCTTTATGATGAAGGTTTTGGAAAAATTAGGAATCCATGGAACATTCCTCAGTACAATAAAGGCTGTATATGACAAACCTAGAGCCAGCATTATACTCAATGGTGAAAAACTAAAGCCATTTCCTCTTAACTCAGGAACAAGACAAGGATGCTCACTCTCTCCACTTCTCTTCAATCTAGTGTTAGAATGCCTAGCTACAGCAATAAGACAAGATGCAGACATAAAGGGGATCCAAATAGGGAAAGAAGAAATAAAACTCTCCCTCTTTGCAGATGACATGATCTTGTATTTAAAGAATCCCATAGACTCCACTCCCAAATTACTTAAGCTGATTCAAAACTTTGGCAAAGTAGCAGGTTATAAAATTAACCCCCAAAAATCCATGGCTTTTCTGTATGCCAACAATGAGAAAAGTGTGGCTGAAATTAGGAAAGCAACTCCATTTGTAATAGCCCCACAAAAAATAAAATACCTAGGAATTAACTTAACTAAAGAAGAGAAGGACCTCTATGATGAAAACTTTAAAATCTTGGAAAAGGAAATTAACACAGAACTTAAAAAATGGCAAAACCTCCCATGCTCCTGGATTGGAAAGATTAACATTGTGAAAATGGCAATACTTCCCAAGGCTATCTACAAATTCAACGAAATACCTATCAAAATTCCACCCTCATTCTTCAAGGAAATAGAAGAGGCAATCCAAAAATTCATATGGAACAATAAAAGACCCCGAATAGCAAAAACACTCCTCAACGGAAAGAACACTGCTGGAGGAATATCAATACCAAATTTCAAACTCTACTATAAAGCCATAGTAATCAAAACAGCTTGGTATTGTCATAAGAACAGACCTCAGGACCAATGGAATAGAATTGAAAACCCAGAAATGAACCTACAGACCTATAGCCATCTAATCTTCGATAAGGGAGCTAAAACAATAGAATGGAAGACAGACAGCCTCTTCAGTAAATGGTGCTGGCAAAACTGGTTAACTACATGTAGAAAACTAAAGCTAGATCATTATATATCACCCTGCACCAGAATCAACTCCAAATGGATCAAAGACCTTGAACTCAAAGCAGACACTCTGAAAACATTACAGGATGGAATAGGAGAAACCCTGGGTCTCCTCGGCTCAGGCCGAAATTTTCTGAGTAGAGACCCCGAAACACAACAAATCAAAGAAAGGTTGGACAAATGGGATTGTGTAAGGTTGCAGAGCTTCTGCAGGGCAAATGACATAGCTAGCAAGATCAATAGAAAGCCCACGGATTGGGAGAAGATCTTTACTAGCCATACAACAGACAAGGGTCTCATATCTAAAATATACTTGGAACTCAAAAAATTAAACCACCCAACAACAAATCCTCAAAGAAACAACTGCCCAATAAGTAAGTGGGCGAAAGACCTAAAGAGAAGCTTCTCTGAAGAAGAAAGAAGGATGGCCAATAGACACATGAAGAAATGTTCCACATCCCTAGCCATAAAAGAAATGCAAATCAAAACAACATTGAGATATCACCTCACTCCAGTTAGAACAGCAAAAATCAAGAACTCTAACAACAACAGATGCTGGAGGGGATGTGGACAGAAAGGAACCTTACTTCATTGTTGGTGGGAATGTAAACTTGTTCAACCACTTTGGAAAGCAGTATGGAGGTTCCTCAAAAGACTCCACATAGAGCTCCCCAATGACCCAGCAATCCCACTTTTGGGCATTTACCCAAATGACCACAAACAAGGCCACACTAAAGCTACCAGCACAACTATGTTTATTGCAGCATTATTTACCATAGCTAAGATCTGGAACCAACCCAGATGCCCCTCAGTAGATGAATGGATCAAGAAGATGTGGTATATATACACAATGGAATTCTATGCCTCCATCAGAAAGAATGACATTGCCCCATTTGTTAGGAAATGGAAAGGCTTGGAAAAAATTATATTAAGTGAAGTAAGCCAGGCCCAGAGAAACATAGGTCCCATGGTTTCCCTTATTTGCAATATCTAGTATAGGTATGAGTCAAGCGGAAAAAGTCAGAGAATGTGATGTTAGGAAAACGAACCCTCAAATATGTATTTTAATGTTTTTCTTTCATTCATGCATGTGTTTCTAACGCATTTATAATATTATTTCTTTGTTGCTTTGTATGTCCCTCCCCCACAGTGTAACCCCCGCTTTCACTATATTTGATGTCAGTATAACATGTGGAGGAGACGGGGACAAACAAGTCGTTTAAGGATTCAGGTGGACCTGTTGCAACAATGAGAAGTACAAAATGTCATGTCAAAACCAGCTTTACAATGTCGGTGGGGGGGAGGGAGGGGGAGTATGATTGGGTGGGGGGAGGGGGGAGGCTGGGAAGGGAGGTGAAGGGTAAACAAAGGAGGAGGCTGCAATGCTTGGTAAGAAATGTATGCATTTCCCTGCCCATGTAATTGTAACCCCTCTGTACAGTATGTTTTCAAATAAAATAAAATAAAAAAATAAAAAAAAAAAAAGAATTATCACTGAGAAATAAATATAATGATAATGCTCTAGTTACTATTCAGGCTCACATTTTTGCTTCTACTTGTTAGGGAAAACTCAATTTTATAGTAAAACTTTCCTATTCATAACACTAATCATAATCAGAACAAAATACTGACCCTGATTTTAATCCAAATAATATGTCAATACTAACACTAACTAGTTAGTGTTACACTATTTTTTATTCATCCTATTTGATTCAAATAAGCCTTCCAAACATAGGTTTCAATTTTTTTCCAATATCTTAGTCATTTTCTAACCCTAAACTTAATCGTAACTGGAACATTGAGAATAAATATAAGCCTAATTGCAAGCAGATTCTAATATGAATAGCAATACTCTAGTTCACATTCATTCTAATTCTTACCAGGCTTGTATTACAATTTACCCTCAATTTGACCCTCATTTTTTTTCTCCTTCACTCTAAGCCTAACAATGGCTGGAATCCTAACCATAACCTTAATACTAAAGGTATCCCAATTCTAAAATTTATGAAAAATGCTCGTTTTGTGCAATCCTACCTGAAATTCCATTGTAATCCTCGAAATAAATTGCAGGTTTTCCTAAACCCTACAGATTTTCTCACTCTTATCTCTGAACCTATCTTGTTCCATAACAGGAATCATTATAACCATTGATCTCAAATCCTGATATTATGAAATACATTGTACTTCCATTATCCCAGATTTTCCTGAATTCCTAGAACCTAAAAAAGTTCAGCTTTACTTAACATTTAACACATTTCTTTTTTTATTCTTTTTGTTGGTCGTGGGGCTTGAACTCTGGGCCTGGACACAATCCCTGAGTTCTTTAGCTCAAGGTGTGCGCTTGTACCACTTGAGCCACAGCACCACTTTCTGATTTCCTGGTAGTCAATTGGAGATAAAATTCTCACAGACTTTCCTGACTGGGCTGGCTTTGAACTGAGGTCCTCAGAATTCAGCTTCCTGAGTAGGTAATGAGGCTGACAGAGGGATTACTGTTAAATGTGTAAGGTAATGAGTACATTTCTTGTTGACCATTGTTACCCCCTTCTATGTTGTTGTCCAACTATCCCTTCCCTCTCCCATCTCCATCACTCTTCTCTCCCCATGGTGTAAAATTCATTTTCAGTACAGTGTGCTGTGAGTATTATTGTTGCAATAGGTCATCCTGTGTTGAACCTGAATTTGATATTTCTCTAACCCTAACTCTAATTCTGTCTGGTATCCTAACTCTAACCATAATAATAATGATAGTTCAATTCAGAAGTTAACAAAAAATATTCGTTTTTGTTCATCCTGTTAATCTTCTGTACATCTTGCATTAAGTTGCAGTTTAGCTTAAATCTTCCAAATGAGTTTATATGTGCATATATAAAAATATAATTTTATGTAAAAAACTTGATCTTTGGAGGAAGGAGTAACAAAAAGGAAATAGAGGGAGTATAATCAAATGTTTTAAATATATTATGGAAAGAGAATTACGAAACTGCCACTTCTGAAAATTAATAACCATTAATAAAATAACTAAAAATTAGTAAATAACACACAGCCTTCCAGTGTTCTTGAAGAGAGCCATGATATGTCTTGTGAAAGAAATACTTGTTCTAAGCTTTGTTCATGCATAATTTATATTGTTATTGGCCAATTATTTAACTTAATGAATAAAACTTTATCAAATAGGATTCCATGTAAAAAAATATAAAAGTTACCTAGTAATTGTTTGAGAAAAAGTTATAGTCATGAGTTGTAAGAATCTTTCTATTTCCCTACAAAGCAATGGTTTAGGTTTACTAATCTAGTATTTGTAGTAAGTTTAGAGAACATAATAGGCATGAAAAACAATGAACTGTACATCTTCTTTCTTGGATGAGTGATATTTTAAACATTGTCTTTTATTCAAATTAATACTTTTGTTTTCTTTTCAAAATAAATGCCATTTTATCTACTTTCAGAACAAGTACTTGCCCTGCAATTAAATGTATTAGTATATTCAGATATTTAAAAGCTAAATTTTCTATGTTTGTTATGTAGCTCTACATATTCAGAATGACATGATTTTTCTATTCGTAAATGTCTAAACTCTGGGATTTTTTGCTTCATCAATATAAATTATCTCATGAAGATTTTGTGAAGGCTCCAGTAACTAGTGTGGTCAAAAACATTTCATGAATTCTAAATTTTAAATCTAATCATTTTTAGCCTTTGATTATATCAGTTATTGACTCTTCAGTACAATTAAAATAAATACTACTTTTTAAACATTTCACTTACATTTTAAATAATATTAACATGGGTCAAACAGAGACTAATCATTTCAAACTCACCATATTTGATGATCTCAGTGTGAAGAATGTAGAGTGTATAAGAACCTTATACTCAATAATATTTTTGGTTAAATTAAATTAAATTATATATCTAGATTTCTAAATTGCAGGTAAATCACATGGAAATAAGGAAATAATAAAAAATAATTACTTTGGGATCATTTTCTTCTTAATTTTTTTATTATGAAAATATCTTACAGAGGGGTTACAATTATATGGGCAAAGTAATATTTCTTATCAAGCATTGTTTCCTCTTCCTTTGTTTCCCCTTCCATCCTTACCCATCTCCACACTCTCGCCAGCCAAAGTTGTAAAGTTCATCTTTCTACATAACGTCTTGTACATCTCATTATTACCATGGGTCCAACGGTATCCCTAAAATTATGAAACAAAAATATCTCCAGGAAATATATTTTTCAATAAAATGTTTCAATCCTTAGGTAAAGTGAATTATACTTCAATATAAGGTTTATCTCAAAATAGAAATTCTGCAACTAATCTAAAGTATGTATTCATGCAAAAAATTCTGTGACTTCTCGTCTTATTATGTGATTTTAATTATATTTTTATTGTGAAATGAGCCCTACTTATATTTATTACAAACTTCTGTAACTATACAAATCATGCCTGTACATGGTAATTTACATAACGTAATGCACAAACAAAATTATCTTTTTTCTTGTCTCCCACAGGGAAGCATGAGGTGCTGAAGTATATTAAATTAAAGCACTCTAAAAGAGAGTCTATATGGGATGGAAATTTGCAACATGAGAATGGGAACATCAACACTTTCTACTTGGATGAACAAGAATTCTTGTTTCTACAGTACTTTCTTCCCATTTAATCACACAGGGAAAGCCACAAAATTTGAAGTTCATATGAAGGAATGACATTCCTAAAAGTTGTGGCAACCCTGCTCAAAAGCTCAATCTTATTACAAATTCTTTGTGCTTGCTGGCTGATCTATTTCTCTATCACAGGTTTCATATTATTAAGCATATTAGTAATTCAGCTGGAATTACATGGCAGGAGACTCCTGAAATTACATCTATTGCAGTGTAATATTTAGAAGAGAGGAAAAAAGATTATATTGATCTCCAATTCCTCCCTTTGGCCTTCAATGTAATAATCAATTGTCAAAACAATCGTGTAAGATGTTAGTTTATTTTCCCTATTTAATTAGAGATTAAGCAAGTGTTTTTTTTTGTAGTAAAGTGATGACAGTATTATCACAGCTCTGATATGAGTACCTCCTCCCTAACAAGTAGTGCTCTATGGACTCTACATATGGAAGCCACACTAAATTTTCTCTCTGTCTGTCTCTCTTTCTCTCTATCTACTCACACACACCCACCCACCCACACACACACACACACACACACACACACACACACAAACACATAAAGCTGCCACCCCGACACATCAGAAATCAGTTCCATTCCTCTGTAATTATAGTTGATTGATGTTTGCGCTCCCTTGCTTTTCTTTGCTTCAGGATCTTGCGTGGACCTGTATGTTTCCCTGAGATCAAGTCCCTTGTTCTTAGTATACTATGTATCTTTGTATGTTTCAAGCCAATTAAGAGTACCCTGAATACAATATCTTCATACTTGACATTCAAGTCAAACTCCATGAATTCATACTACTGTTCCAAGATACTAGAATGTATTGGATCTAGAGATAAAAAAACGCCCACCTTGTTATTTTAGAAGGAATTGAAATCATGAAATAGAAGAATATCAATCAGGAACTGAGCTAAGAGAACGGGAGTATGTGGGAAAATGTAGAATGCTGTATGTGTGTTAGAGATACAGATTAATAGGCTCATTTATTGAAAACTTGTCATCCTATATTGAAAGCTCAATTTAAGCATACAATTTTCCTGTTACTTTGCTTACCTATCACTTCTGATCACAAATTCTCTTATGTTTATAGTATCTTTGAATAAATCACACGATTTGCAGGTACTTAACACCTTAAGGAAAGACAGTCTGCTTCTACATTTTTCATTCTATGTGACAAACGCTTATTTTTTGTTTCCCTGTTTGCTGAATAAATGTATACCTGGAAACAGGATATTGACAGCAAATCTCAGTGTAATTTTCATTTTGTAAATTTCAAATATAATATAAACTTTGTATTGACTAGTCATTTTTAAAAAATGAGTGATATTCATGAACACAATATTTTGATGTCTTTATGTTATTTGAGAATTGCTATGGTAGTTCTTGTGTCTAATTGACTTAACCATTATATTATTCATGTATAAACATTGCATTGCACTTTTTATTTTTATATATAAAATAATCCCCAAAGGTTTATTTTAAAGTGATAATAGGGGAGTTGTCTTCATGTTCCAAACTTTATATTTACTTCAGTAAAAGTACTAGAAACACATGATGTTTACAGCAGCAATTTAAAAGCTGAGAATGCATTTCTAAAGAGAATCGATTTATTGATGAAAACATAGAATAGAGTAAAAAAAGGTTTCTTGCTTGAGACTGCATAAATTTCATATGAATGTAGCTGAAGATGAGACTCACAGATAAATTAATATTTGTATTACTGAGATTTACATCACAATATAATCAATATAGGCATTTTAAGGAATTGGTCATTCAAAGCCCTCGATACATAATGGATGAAGAATGGAATTGAATATAGCAAAGGGAAAACAATTCAACATGCAGCTATTATGATTTTATAATACTAATATGGAAGTAATGGAGCTTTTACCTTTCTGAAGAAGAACGTTTAGCCAGTAATTTCAATGTAAGTCATCAATTGTAATGAGTCTAAAGTCTTTACTCCGAGATACCCAAGAGTACCATACTCATCCTCTGAAGAGTAAATAAGTAATTATTTTCATTAGCTTTGCTTAATATTAATTTACTTGTAGTAAATAGGTTTAAATGTCTTCTCTTTCTCTCAATTTAATAAAATATATTTCTGTCTCTTTCTGTTTCTTCTTACAAGCTTGAAATCACTATTTCCAAGTAGTATAAGCAGGAAAACAAAATAACCTGATACAACAATCACAAATCCTAAATTATGTGAAAAAATCCACAATATAAAAAATAAATATGAGGAAAAACAATGACAGAATAACAACAGAAAATTATCCTAGAAATCTCTAATGAAACAGAAATTTAGGGTCCTAGCAGGTACTCCACATCTAGAGGGTCACATCAAATCAGCTATAATTATAGATATGCAGCTATAAATATAGACATAATTATAGACATACAATTCATAAGAAGATTTTATACTGTCTTCACAAGAATTCAGAAATCTATGAAAAGGTGCCATCCAGGAACACATTGGGCAACACATTCAAAAGCACATGTGCAGTGTGGAAATAAAAGGCAACATGGAAAAAAGCAGGAACAGAAGTGTACATTAGAGAAAGCCACATCCATACACATAGACATTTCACCATGCCAGTGGACAGTCCAAATGGTCACTGGAACCACAAATATTAACATCACAACATCTCACCACAACTGATTTCTATTCTTACACTGAATGGACTCGACAAAAATGCAATTCCAGAAAAACAAATCACAACAGGAAACCAAACCAAGACCCTGCAAATCAACCAAGAACATAGAGAGTCACCTATTAATATCATAGATCCCCCAAAAGAAAGCCTCCAAATGGACAGAACAAATCAGAAAAATACAAGAAAAGTGATGTCAAATTAGTATAATTCACAGTAAATAACCAGGCATTAAAACAATCAAGGACGTAGAAGATAGTTATCAAAATGTATTACAGATGCTGCTGAAAAATGTGATTAATGGAAAGATAGAAAACCTCTACAAGGAAATTTGTGAACAAGATGAGACCAACCAGTCATTAGCAAAATAATTCATGGAGACTTCAAACAGAAAGATAAATAAATTCTGAGAAGGCAAGGGAGCCCAAGAAAAAATGGATGCCTAGTTAAAAGATATGAGAGAAGACACAGCTAAGAAAACAACCCTTACATCTCCCCCAACCAAAGAAAAAATTTACAGAAAGTCCGTACAAAACCTAAAACAAAGCTTTAATAAAGAGACAGAACCCCTAAAAAATGACCAATTGGAAGACAGTGAAATCAAAAACAAAGTAAAAAGTCTCCACAGCAAATAGATGAGATAGAAGATAAACTCAGGGTCAAAGACAGAATAGATCTAATAGGAAAGAGGAAATAATCATTTAGAACAAATCCAAGAAATAAGAAATGATCTTGCCAGAACTTCAAGACTCAGATAGAAGATCAAATTTCGGGGGGATAGGAATCAGGAAGGAGAAGAGCAAGAAACTAAATGGATGGGAAGCATATTACAGAATTCTAGCAGAGAACATGCCAAACATCCAAAGAGATAGGCTCATTCGGAGAAGAGAAGCCTTTAGAAACCAATCAGAATTCTAGAACTGAACAATCCACCATGATATCATAATCCATTAGAGGATTATTAAAGATCAAGGAAGGATTCTTAAAGATGCCATAGAGAAAAGATTGATTATTTATAAAGGATATACAGTCAGAATAAATACAGGTTTCTTAGGTGATATGGTAAAAAGGAAAGCCTGGCATTACATATGACAAACATTAAAGGTAAACAACTACCAACTATGAATACAGTCCCAAACCAACTCTCCTTTACATTTAAAGGATATATAAACATATTTCATGACAAAGAAAACTTGAAATAACCTATGTCCACCAAATTACCAGGAAAGAATATAATCAAATATATACTACATAGAGAAGATCAAGAAGAAGAGGAACTGGTTATATAAAATGCTCCCTACCAGAAAACGAGGTAAATATGTTAAGAGTAGATGAGGCACAGCTCCTAATAACAGGTGTATAACATAGCAGGACTTATCAGATATTTGTGTCTTAACCCTCAATATCAATGGACTTAAATTTCCAAATAGAATACATAGATTAGATAGTAGTATCAAAAACCAAGATGCATCATCCATTTAGTATCTGTGAGAGACACATTATCAAACACATTCTATGAAGCTAGAATTAGACTCCTCGCGAAATCACATAGGGATTCACCAAAGAAAGAGAACGATGAATCAAACTCTTTGATAAGCATTAATGCAGAACTTCTTAATAAAATTCTCATTAACAATTTCAGCAACTAACTAAAAAAATCATATGGTATGATCAAATAGGATTCATCTTGGATACGATTTGATTCAATATTCTTGTCAATAAACATAATACGAACCATCAGCAGAAGCAGGGACAAAAAACACATGATCGTTAATAGGGTGTAGAACTAGTTTTTAACAAGCTCCAATACCCCTTTATGATTAAAAGGTCTGAAAACCTAGGAATGCATGGAACATTCCTCAATATTAAACTGAGTATGTATATGACAGAGATAATTAGCATTTAGCTAAGTATGGAAGCATGAAGACATTAACATGAAGAATGAGAAAAGGATGTTCACTCTCTACTACTCTTCAATATGATAGTGGACTTTCTTGCAAGAGCAATAGACAAAAGAAAAACATAAAGCAGATCAAAATAGGGAAGAAGTAAAACTATCCCTTTTTACAGATGAAATGACCCTGTATTTAAAGGAGCCTATGGATTCCTCCCTCAAGTTAGTAAAGGTGATGCTAACCTTCATCAATGTAGCAGGATATAAAAACCACAAGAATCAGTAGTTTTTCTGTTACCAACAATGGGAAGATCCACGCTGAAATCCAAAAAACAACCTCATATACTAGCCTCAAAATCAAATCAAATCTAAACAAAACAAAACAACAACAACAAAACTAGGAATTAATTAACTAAAATTGTGAAGGACCTATATGTGAAAACTTTAAAAATATAAAAAGGGAAATTGAAGGAGATTCAAGGAAATAGAAAGTCTGTCAATGTTCCTAGTTGGAAGAATTAACATTTTGAAAACTGCAATACTTCCCCTAAACAATTGGCAATGCAATACTCATCAAAATCCCAACAATATTTTCAATGTAGAAGAGAAAGCAATGCAACTATAATATTGAATTACAAAATTACAGATGAAACAGAATGCTTAGAAATGAATTCATAGGACTATAGTAATCTTACACACACACTCACACACACACACACACACACACACACACACACACAATGGAATTATATTCACCCATCAGAAAGATGACTTTACACCAGTGGTAAGGAAAATGAAAGGTTTGGGAAAATTATGTTAAGAGAAAAGAGAAAGGAATGCAGACTCAGAGCAATATAGTTTTCATGGATTCCTTCATTTATTGTAGCTAGAAGATGCATACAAATCTTTAAGTAAAAAAGACAGATTCTACCTCGTCCATCAGAATGGACATTACTAAGAAAACTAACAATAGCAAACGCTGGCATGGATGTAGCCAATTGGGAACTCGATTACTCTGTTGATTGGAAATTAAACATGTTCAACCACTGTGGAACGCAGTAAGAGTTTCCTGAAATGAGTAAATATAGATCTCCCTTAAGACCCAGTAATTCCCCTTATGGGTAGTAATCCAATAGATAACAAACAAGCTCACATGAATGCTACCAGTATAACCATGTTCAGAGCTCAGGCCCAGAGTTCAAGGACTGGAAAAATGTTACCACTGCTGGTATTTGTTTCCGCAAATATGAACCGTTCTATATAAGATACCAAATCAATCTATTTGCAGTAGCTAGATTAGGACTTAAATGTAGTGGGTGATAAAATGGCTCCTTTGTTGAATGTTAGCAAGAGATGTAGGTAGTCCATGAAAGGGAGATTTTCTGTTGTTGCTGATTGAGGGGCTTGAAGTCTGGACTTGGGCACTGTCCCTGAACTCTTCAACTCCAGGTGGGTGCTCTACCACTGACAGTGCCACTTCTGGTTTTCTGATGGTTAAATGGAAATAATATTCTTTCTTGCCCAGGCTGGCTTTGAACCGTAGTCCTCAGATCTCAGCTTCCTGAGTACCTAGGATTACAGCTGTGAGCCACTGCCATGATTTTTAGAAAAGAAAATCCACCTCTTCACCTGTGTCTAAACCTCAGATATTACTATTAGAACATGTCACCTTCACCTCATTTCATCAGACATTTGTAAATTCTCTCTTTTCCTTCATGTGGTAATACTGTAGTCAATATCAACTCAGCTGGGGGACTGGATCAATTGAAGGTAATTGCTAGCACCTAATTTAAGAACTTTTACATCAAAAGAAATGAAACCCTCATTTGGAATAATTGTTTTCTCTTTTTATTACAAATCTGTGCTTGATTACTTCCTAATGTGATATTGGACTTCCTAATAGAGTGATGAAATTTTCTTTCTTTTCAACCTTCTCCCACATCTGGTCAAATATTTAAAAATTCAAAGATTTGCACTGATAATTGATTAAGCTGACTTCTAAGAAAATGTGCATTTTTTGAATTTGGTCTTCTGTCTTGTTCTTACATGCACAAGGGTTCTATGATTTATTTGTTCTACAAGGAATTCTACTTTCCAATCTTTGTGTGACCAATTTTAGTCTCTCTGATCAGTCTTTCAGTCCTTTCTCTGGAGTCTCATTTGAGTCTGCCTCATAAAAAATATATTAATTATCAGCTAAATGACTCTCAGCTTCTGTTTTTTGCCTGACTTCATATAGGCTGTCATAGCAACCCTGCCTGGCTGTGCTTACTGGAGTGTGTGTGTGTGTGTGTGTGTGTGTGTGTGTGTGTGTGTGTGTGTGTGTGTGTGTGTGTGTGTGTTTTGTTTTAGATGTCTAGGATTACTATTCAAGGTAGTAGTTTCTCTGGGCCCTGTGATGCCCTGGTCTAGAGTCAATGGGTTTTTCTCCTAAAGATACAAAGAACAATTGACTAAATGCCTGTTAATTGTCTCAAAATGAGGCAATCAGGCATCCTTGCAAAGCCATCAATAATGCTTTGTAACCACTTACCGAAGTCATCTATCAAGATGGCTTTTCAAGGTTGACTGCGAAAAATGTTCATTTCCAAGTAGGCACCACAAAGCAGATCATATTCCTGGGATCAGAAATTTGGAAGAAAGGTTCCCATTCCTTCCTTCTCTTATGATAGATCAAACAGTAATATTTTTCAGTTGTGGCCAGCCTGGATCACATATTCCCAAGAATATTCTGTAGTGTAAAAGAGGACCAACTCTCAAAATAATGGTGTAAATACTTGTCTACTACAGACTGATTTATCTTGCTTTTATCTATTGTTATTTTCATTACTTCAAACACATGGATAATTTATATTGGGATTAGAGAAAGGATTAATGGAATACACATTCAGTTTACTTTCATATATCCAATATAATACACTTAACCCATAATGGACAAATAAATCCAACTCCATAAACAATGTCAGGAATATAAAATAAGCCATAATACATATAATCTGGCACACAAATTCAGTCTCTCTGTAAATATTTATTCGGTATGAAATAATAAAAATTTAATTAATGAATATGACTTTTAAGAATCATCTGAAATAGTCCTCGTGTATATAATTGTAAATAATTTTATAGATGTAACCTAGACAAGAATTTAACATGCATGTAGAAATCAAATTTCCACAATCTAAGCTATATGAGAGGGGTCATACCCTCGTGTACTATGCAGTGTGAATTTTACCACAGTGCTGAATCGTTCCAACTAATACCAACAGTCATGTGCAATAATTTATTATTTGCTATTAAGATGAGTGCTAAATGTAGAATACACTTTGAATTATTACATTAAATTACAGAAATGAAGGAATAATGATATGTTATTTGTTTAAACTCTAATGCTTCTCAATTTTACAATTCATAAATATATTATTAAAATTATTTTCACTTTCTTCTTTTCTATAGCTGCTGAAATTAAAATTATATATTAAACATTCAATATTAAGAAATCAATAATAAATAAACTATTTTTAAAATGATATACTATTAAACTGTGATTTGAATTTTACTTCAAACAAATTGTGATCTAAACAAGTCAATAGAATTAAGGGTGATCATTTTTAAAATTAGCAGCTTGTTTTTTTTATTTTATTTTATTTTTTGGGTCCAATCATGGGGCCTGAACTCGGGGCCTGGGTGCTCTACCTCAGCATTTCAGCTCAAGGCTAGCGCTTTACCACTTGAGACACAGCACCACCTCCGGCTTGTTTATTTTTGCTTATGTGGTGCTGAGAAATCAAACCCAGGGTCTCAGGCATGCAAGGCAAGCACTCTTCTACTGAGTCACCTTCCCAGCCCAGCAGCTTGTTATTTGTTTCCTAATTGTGTCATTTGTTATTCTTGGTCCAAGTCATCTTTTCATCTTAATTGTTTAGTTTTCTATTTTATCTCTATTGGTTTGCTGATTATGCATTATGTTTAACCTTCTTAATGACTGACATGAGGCTGAAAAGCTGTATGCTAGAATATTACTTGCTATGTTAATGTAAAATTACTGCTTTCCACAGCTGTTCTACTCTATGATACTGCAGTATTTCCCCCAGTTCCATCTCCTGTATTGCTGCTCTCATATATTTCATTTTATTTTTTATTTAAATTTTATTGTCAAGGTAATGTACATATGGGGATATAGTTACATAAGTAAGGTAATTAATTTATTTTTTTTTCTAATTTTTTACCCTTTTCCCTATTTTTCTCCCTCTTCGCTCCCAGCACCCTCCCCTCCCCCAAGATTGTTTACAGCATATTGTCTTGTGAATACTATTGTTGCATAGGTTCCCCCTTTGTCCTTTGTCTCACCATTTTGGTTTTTTTTCCTTTCCCTTCCCTAGTTCAGATCAACATATTTAAAATGCCCAAGGTATAAAAATCAAATACAGTGACTACAGGGGATAAACCATAAGTGGGGAAAACACAAAAAGATCAAAAGAAATCACATAGTTCATTAAGAACAACCACAACAAAGAACATGTCTTGTAGTTCAGTTCACTTGGAATCAACTTATTCGATCATATGTACACAGCTATTGAGCTATTCTGCTCATCTACTAAGATTATTCTTGATGTACACAATAATGCTCCCTTATTACCCAGTAATCCCACTTCTGGGCATATAACCAGGTGATCAAAACAAGGCCACAGTAAAGCTATTACTGTGTATTACAGTAATATTTACCAAAAATGACACACACACACACACACACACACACACACACACACACATATAAACACATACACACATATAAACACATGTGCAAAACTATGCTTCCATCACAGAGAATGTGACCACCTCATTTGTAACAAAATGGAAGATCTTGGAAAAAATCATATTAAGTGAAGTAAGCCAGACTTAAAGAAACCTAGGTTCCATGGTTTCCCTTATTTGTAATAGTTAGTTTACATCAAGGATAATCTCATGTATTTTAATTTGACATTTTGTTCTATGTTGAGCGTGCAACAGTATTGCTATATTGTTTGTTATTATTTCTGCAAATAGGCAGGTATACTTAAAGAATTATATTAATCTTACCATTATTGAAGGAAGAAAAACTAAAAGAGTAACCACTACTAGGAAGAACAACTCCTACTTACTTAGTTTCATTCTTATGTAAGGCCAATGTTGTCCCCTGTATCTTCATGTTGTACATTACAACTCTGTACCTGGTCATAATGTATATCTAGTATCTTATGCATAAATTCCCCAGAAGTTCCACTTTGCTTTACTTTAAAAAAAAAATCTGTCTTAATGTTTGCGAATGCTGTGTGTGTGTGTGTGTGTATGTGTGTGTGTGTGTGTGTGTGTGTGTGTGTGTGTGTGTGTTTCCAAAGATCAGAACATAACATTTTTCTTCATTTCGAATACATCTTTCAGGTCATTGTAAGTTGTGGCTAATGGGAGAAATCTCTTGTTATGTTAAGGATGAAACAAAAAGATATTTGTGCATGTACAACAGTTGCTTTATTAATGTAGTTGAACACAGAACTTCAATTTATATGTTGGCTGTTGTGAATAATGTGAATAACAATGAACTACAGATATATTTACGAGTTACCCAGAGAAAAATAATCACATGATTGGTGGATCAGATGATATTTCAACTACGATTTCTTTAGAAAACCGCATACTACTTTCTACAAGGAGAATATTAACCTGTATTTTGACCAAGGGTGTAGAAAATTTCCTTTTCTTCACACTCTCACCAACATTATTATCTTTTATTTAAAAGGTAATAAAGGGCAAGTTTTTATTATCCTCACTACCCCAGACTGGCTTAAGACTGAAATCCAACCACCTAAATGATTGGAATTACATACCTTTACCACCACACCTGGTTCCTTTGATTTATTTTGATAAGAGTTCTAATAGTTATAAAGTAGTATCATAGTAATTTTGAATTACATTTCTCTAATGACTTCTGCTCACAAAGCATTAAGCCAGCACAGAAGTTGTATTAAACACAAATGTGTAAACCCCGGTGATATAGAGTGGTTTATGGAAAATATGTCTATTCGAACTTTTGTCCATTTTTAATCGTTTCTTGTTAATCTCATCTTTAATCTCTCTATACAAAAATAATTAATTCAAGGTAGTAAAAAGGAAAAAATTAAGCAACTCCTAACATTTTTCAATTTTCAATAACATGATATTGCTTAAATCATTTTCTGTTTATGCTTGAGACTATATAACAATTTAGTTAGACCTTCTACATAGCTATATGTATTTTATTCATTTTACATTGATAGCTTTTTCTAAAGCCTGCGTGTCTAATTTTGGTGTCTTTCAGTCTTAAGTAGTTCAGATTTCAAACTGAAGAATAAATGGAAGTAAACAAACAAAAAATACAGTTCCTCTCATCTGATAATGCCTCTACAAGAATGAGAAAGAGTTCATCATTCTAAGGACCCTTAATTCTTAAGATAACATTTGCTATAATGCTAATGTTATTACCATTTTAGTGTTGGGAAAAATTGTAATTAAAGGCAGTAAGTGCATGGCCCAAGACACACAGTGAGGAAGGAAATGAGTCAAGTTTTCCAAAAGTCTTTCAGCAATACACAAAAGGTAGATAAACTCTCTCCATTCTCTGACACTCTTAATTCAATATTCATATTGTCCAAGAAATAATAGCATAGCAATTATTGCCATGGTGAATGTTTTCTGTTACATTTTTCTTCAACACAGACTGTGTTGGTGACATTGGGTTAACATGCACAGAGCTGAGCTTAAAAATTATGGTTCAAGGAGAGGCAAATATCTTCTGTCCCATAGTTCCAGTACTGTTTTTAAAAAGTACTAAATCTTTTATATATCATCACTTACTGTATTTTAAGATTTCAAGAATGAAAAAAAAATACATATAATCACTCCAAAATGCTTTACAACTAGGAGATGATAAAACAGGCCTCCGTGAAGTAAATTTTCTTCTACTTTTAAAATTATTCTGAATGCCTTGTACTGGTTTGTCACACCTGTAAACCTAACTACTTGGGATAACTACTCAGGAGCCTAAGATGTGTGGATAACATTTGGAAGCCAATCAGGGCAAAATAAATTCATGAGATTATTTTTCAAAAATTTTAATGAACTAACAAAGGGCCAGGAATGGAGATGTAGATCATATAGTAGCTCACCAATCTAGAGAGAAAGACATAACGAGACCGTGAAGCCCTGATTTTAAACTCTGAGCATGCCAACACGCAGGAATGCACACACACTCACTTTTTCAAAATATCTTCATATCAGTGTTTTGCATTAATTTCTTTGTTAATGATATTATATGGGTAAAATAGGCAAAATAAACTCTTCCATCTAAAAACATTTTTATACCTTTTTGTTGTAAAAATACTGTACAGAGGGGTTATAGTTACATGAGCAAAGTAATAAGTATATTTCCTATCAAGCATTGTTACCTCCTCCTTTGTTTCTCCTCCACCATTCCTTCCCTTCCACCTCCACAAGTACACTCCTCACACCCCCAAGCCCCACCCAATGTCCCCAACCTAAATTGTAAAGTTTGTTCTTCAAAATAATGTCTTGTGCATCTATTGTTAGACAATGGGTCAAACTGTATTCCTACCTATTTAAGCATGTTGTTTTTTCCCTTTCCCTCCCCAAATTAGAGAAGTGTATATACAAGATGCAGGTGTACCAACATCAAACAAAGTGAAAATAGGGGTTATATTGTTGGGGAGGAACGTATAAAAAACAAGAACAAAATCACTTCGTACATTATAAATATGTGAGAAACAACAGCAAGAAAGAAAAAACCACTTGTGTCTCTATCTTGGGGTCATTTAGCTTAACATTTATTTATCTATTCATATATACATAGCTTTTCAACTTTTCTGCTTATCGCAGACATACACTAGTTATTGCAAATAAGGGATACCATGGGACCTATGTTTACTTGGACTTGGCTTACATCAGTTAATATAATTTTTTTCCAAGTCTTTCCATTTCCTAAAAATTGGGCGATGCCATTCTTTCTGATAGAGGCATAGAATTAATATATATACACATATATATGTATATATATAGTATATGTGTGTGTACACACATATACACACAGAACATT
Source organism: Dipodomys spectabilis (assembly GCF_019054845.1). Classification (NCBI taxonomy): domain Eukaryota; kingdom Metazoa; phylum Chordata; class Mammalia; order Rodentia; family Heteromyidae; genus Dipodomys; species Dipodomys spectabilis. The sequence continues at coordinate 869,891 of NW_024870847.1, forward strand.
TTCCTTTTTTGTTTTTTAGAGCAACTTAGTTTTCCACCTTCACCATTTTTTCAAATGTTTTTATTGTGGTTAAGTGGTTACATAATTTCCCAAATTTCACAATATTGTGGGATAGTGATGCTTAGTTAAAGTCACAAACACATTCTAACTTTGATGGAGCAAATTGTCTATCATGGTCTACAACACTTATGAGGTCTATGAGCTTTGCAATAGAGTTATTTCTTCGATAGGTATACTTTTTTGTTTTGAAATATGTATATTTCTTTTGTTTTGCATAGCATCCGCTGTTCCCTCTTTCCCACTTGTTCCCTCCCTCCCTTCAGTGACATTGAGTTGCTTAGTTCATTTTGTTCAATGTCCAGTGCAGCTGATGGACCCCACGTTGTATGTTTTTCCCTGATTCCCTCTAGTTCTGTGTCGTCCTCCTGGTTTCCCTTCAGTGTGCAAATATGATCAGCAGAATGGGGTTATTTAGTAGTGATTCAATCAGATGAGTGGAAGTCTTTGGTTTCTTAAGTGTTGTAATTTTGTTGTATCACTTTACATTTTGGATTTAACCTCCACTTACCATGGAGACCATTTGCTGTTTGTCTCTTTGCTTTTGTCTTACCTCGCTCAACATGATTTCCTGTAGCTTGATTGATTTCCCTGCTAATGCCATTATTTTGTCCTTTATAATGGCTGGAAAATATTCCATTGTGTATAGTTACCATAGTTTTTGTATCCATTCATCTCTGGTGGGACATATGGATTGTTTTCATGTCATGGCTATTGTGAACAGTGCTGCAATAAACATGAAGGTGCATGTGTCCTGGAATATTGGTACCTGTTGTTCAGGATAGATGCCTAGAAGTGGTATGAGTGGGCCATAAGGAAGGTCAATATTTAGCTTTCTGAGGACTCACAAGACTGCTTTCCAACGTGGTTGTGTAAGTGTACGTTCACACACACACACACACACACACACACACACACACACACACACACACACACACAGAACGTTTTCTTGATCCATTCTTCTACTGAGGGGAATCGGTGTTGGTTCCATATCTTAGCTATGGCAAATAATGCTACAATAAACATTGTTGTGGTGGTAGTTCTAGTATGGACTTGTTTGTGATCATTTGGGTGAATGCCCAAAAATGGGATTGCTGTGTAATAGGGGAGCTCTATGTGGAGTCTTTTGAGGAACCTCCAAACCGCTTTCCAAAGTGGATGAACAAATTTACACTCCCACCAAGAATGCAGTAGGCTTCCCTTCTGGCCATATCCCTTCCAGCATCTGTTGTTGTAAAAATATGGAACGATTCATTAATTTGCATGTCATCCTTGTGCAGGGACCATGCTAATCTTCTCTGTATGTTCCAATTTTAGTGTATGTGCAGGCAAATTGAGCACAGAACATTTTTTTATATATAAAGTGTAATTGATTTTCTTAAACTAGACAATTTAACAAAAAGTAAGTTCAAAAGAATTGTGAAATTTTACAACCATGTATTTCTTACATAGGCACACATTTAAGAACAAAGTCAAGATTGACATGCCAAAAACAAAATAATTCCAGATATTTGTTGTTCATGAGTTGTGTAGGAGGAGGAATTCAATTATTCTACACAAGGCACCTGTCATAATGTTCATTGCAGCAAATGTTAAGGTTTGTTAAAAGTTTTAATGTTTTAAATATGTTTCATTTTAGGATTTGCTTATATACGGCAAAATTAAGACTGGTTGGCAGGTCAGAAAATTTTTCGATAAAGTATATAATATTTCTGGTAGCATGTACTAGTAAGTATGTACATTTCAGAGTTTATAGAAACTTTACTAATGAGAAGTTGCAAAGACTGTGTAAAGAAGCAGAGTGAAGAGTTAAGGTTTTAAGTAGACAGTTTCTGTTAAATCTTTAGGGCTCCCTTACGTTATATGTTAGTGATGAACAAAGAATGATATAAGCCACATACAAATGATGAGATGAACTATAAATACTAATCTTAGTGGGTAAATTTAAAGGCTACTCATAGCTTTATCCAGTTTTGAATGTACAGGAATATGAGAAAATAGTAAAATCTACTCTGTACTTCTCAAATACTGAAAACCCTGGTAATGGTTTTGTTTTTTATTTTAGTAATCATTAACATATAATTATTGTTTTCTTTATTTATAGCATTTTTCCTTGTTGTAATAGAATACAACTTTTTGTGAGTCGTGATTAAGAAGTACTTTGAGAATATTATTGGGATGGCCACACCATTTTTTATAGGTGCATGTGAATTTACAAAGAGCAAAACTAAAAACAAAATATTGATTAAAAATTATATCAAGTAGAGTCTGAATCAGGAGTGTTGATAAATGTCCACACCTAAAATCTTAACCCTAGGCTGAAGTAGTGGTATTACAGAGTTGACGCCACAAAATTGAGAAACTGTGTTTTGTTTTGTTTTGTTTTTTGCTTTGGTTTTGTTGGTTGTGGGGCTTGAACTCTGGGTCTTGGGTACTGTCCCTCAGCTCTTCAGCTCAAGGCTAGTGCTATCACTTGATCCACAGCAGCACTTTCATCTTTTTCTGCTTATGTCGTGCTGAGGAATGAAATCCGGGACCTCATGTATGCAAGGCAAGCACTCTACCACTGAGCCACCTTCCCAGCACCTGAGAAACTGTGATTTAAAAAAATCATCTGAACAATATTTGCTTTCTGCTTTGGGTTATATAATGAAATATGTGAATATATTTTTATATTTTTGTGAATTGTCATACTTCTAAATTTATACTAACTGCAGCCAGTTTATCCTTTTCAAAGTCAAGGAATATTTCTGAGAGTTTGCTTCTGTGAAGAATGTTTTTGCATTTATAATTTCTTCTGAGCCATTTTTATTTATTATCAAAATCACTTTATACTTTATGTTGATGAGTTATCACACATCAAATATCTTCAAATGTACATGTAGAGTCTCAAGATAGCAGTATGAATATTCTCATACACCTCTTGTTTATCTGTTATGCACTTTAATATTATGATATTTTTCTCTCTCTTTCATTCTCTCATTTCTGCTCTTTCTCTTTCATGCTCCATGTCTGCTACTTAGAATTTCTGTTGGTCTACTATTGTCCTTCAAGATCCACTGGTTTTGTGGGAACATGATGGGGACCATCAGTTACCCTTGCATTCTTTAAGAGTTATAACAGTGACGTGAAATTATTCTTTGCCGTTCTAAATGGCAAAACAACAGATTTAGGAATTCCTTTTCACTTTTAGTACTATTATAAATTTTATCTCATATGAATCATTGGGACTGATAATGTACTTTTAGCCTGGGACTCAAAAGTTCTTTTTCTTTTATTATCAGTAAGTAACAAAAACAAAGCTATCCTATGGGAAAGTAGGCTGAAGTTGTTCACAGGGATGAAAAACAAGTTAATGGGGGAAGTGAGTACAAAGGACACCCCTCATATAGCACAGATCCTTAGAGCAGTTTATCATGTATACTTTGTGATAAGGACAATGTGCTGGGAACTCTAGATTAAATCACTCAACATCTGATATTTATGTATGCCCATGTATTTATATATGTATATTTATTTATATATGCATATATGTGTACATCGGCCCATATATGTACACATGAATGTTACTATACACACAAATACACACATACATACACATATGCACAAATGGAAAAAGACACATAGATATAGCCAACACAAGTTTCACTAGTTGTTGAATATGCCTTAGAGAGAATACTTGGAAACAAATGTGTTGAAGATGTATTTGTCTCTAAGAGTTCTTTTACCACTCCTCTTATCTCTTCCAACTGGTAGCTTTAGAGAGATTCAACTTGATAAATGCAGTACAAGTGATAGCAATTCACTCGAAAATCTCAATAAGTATAGGTAATATTGTGTCTCCCTGCTTCCCATGGAATGCTTGCTCTTGTAAACACTCTCAACAGCCAAAGTAGTAGGACAATATCCTTGTTAAGAATAAAATTATAAGGCTTTAAATGGCATCTTTCCTTGGGCTCTTTTCCAACAGCCAGCATCAATTCCTAAGCAGATGAGTGACTCCCCAGAAGACTGGAGCGCAGGTCAAAATTTAACCAACCCATATGAAAAGTCTAGTGAGCAATTCTGACTGAGGTCATGCCGATGTCCTGGGCACGAAAATGAGAAAAAAAGAAAGTTTTTTATGTATTAAAATTTGAGAATAATTTGTAACCTGTTAATAAATGTGTAGAACACAATTATACTAACTGACAAAAGATGATGTGTATTTCATTTATGTGCTTTTGGACTTGGAAAGTGTATTTAAGTGTTTCTACACAGTAGAATCAGCATGAAACAAGCCAGCATTTCTTCATTTAAGATGCAAGGAAAGGATACAGGTTGACCCATTGTAACAATGAAATTTGCAAGATACTATTAGAGGGGGGTGGACAGAGGTGTTGGGGTTGTGTGAAGGTAAGGAATAGTAGGGGAAAAACAAAGGAGGTGGTAAAAATGGTCAATAAGAAATGTACTCATTACCTTACTTATGTAACTGTAACCTCTCCGTACAGTACTGAGCTTCTTCAGTAAAAGTGCAGGCAAAATTGGTTAATCACTCATAGAAAACTAAAACTATATCCTTATATATCATCCTGTACCGAATCAACTCCAAATGTATCAAAGACCCCGGAGTCAAAGCAGACACCCTGAAAACATTACAGGATGGAGTAGGACATTCCCAAGGTCTCCTGTGCAGAGGCTGAAATTTTCTTTTTTTTTTTTCATTTTATTTTATTTTACTTTTTTTTGTGAACATACCGTACAGTGGGGTTACAATTACATGGACAGGATAATGCACACATTTCTTATCAAGCATTGCAGCCTCCTCCTTTGTTTACCCTTCACATCCCTTCCCAGCCTCCCCACCAACCCCCCAAACAATCCCCTCTCCCTCCGCCACACACCAACATTGTAAATTTCATTTTCGACATGACAACTTGTACTTGTCATTGTTGCAACAAGTCCACCTGTTTCCTTAAACTACTTGTTTTTCCCCATCTCCTTCACAAGTTTTACTGACATCAAATATAGTGAAAGCAGGGGTTATACTGTGGGGGAGGGACATACAAAGCAACAAAGAAATAATCTTATAAATGCGTTAGAAACAAATGCATGAAAGAAAAAAAAACATTAAAATACATATCTAAAGGTTCATTTTGCTAACATCACATTATCTGACCTTTTCCGCTTGACTCATACATATACTAGATATTGCAAATAAGGGAAACCATGGGACCTATGTTTTTTGGGCCTGGCTTACTTCACTTAATATAATTTTTTCTAAGTCTTTCCATTTCCTAACAAATGTGGCAATATCTTAATAGAGACCCAGAAGCACAAGAAATCAAAGAAAGTTTGGACAAAAGGGATTGTATGAAATTGCAGAGCTTCTGCATGGTGTAGGACATAGCTAGCAAGATCAATAGAAAGCCCATTGATTGGGAGAAGATCTTCGCTAGCCATACAATACAGAAGGGTCTCATATCTAAAATATATGTGGAACTCAAAACATTAAATCCCCCAACACCAAATCTAAAAGAAACAACTGCCCAATAAATAAGTAAAGACTTCAAGAGAAACTTCTTTGAAAAGAAAAGAAGGAAGGCCAATAGACACATGAAGAAATGCTCAACCCCCCAAGCCATAAAAGAAAAGCAAATCAAAACAACATTGAGATACCACCTCACCCCATTTAGAATGGCTATAATCAAGAACTCTATTAACAACAGATCCTTCAGGGGATGTGGCCAGAAGGGTACCTTACTGCATTGTTGGTGGGAGTGTAACTTGTTCAACTACTTTGGAGTAGTATGGAGGTTCCTCAGAAGATTCCACCTAGAACTTCCCTATGACCCAGCAATCTACCTTTTGGGCATTTACCCAAATCATCACAAAGAAGACCATACTAACTCTACCAGCACAACTATATTTATTGCAGCATTATTTAACATAGCTAAGATATGGAATCAACCCAGATGCCCCTCAGTAGATGGATGGATCGGGAAAATGTGGTATTTAACCAAGTCCTTATCTTAGAGAGGGAAATGGTTTGGATAGAATGATAGGAGAGAGATTACAAAAAAAACGAACAAGAAAAAATGGAAAAACCAAAATTTAAATTTAAGTAGTGAAACACTTAAAAATTATGTAAGTTTAAACAACTGATATTGAGAGAAGAAAAGGATAAGATGAGAAGAAAGGATGGATTGAAAGGAGAAATGAAAACTAAAAAATAAAAATTCTTAAAATTAGTTACTTGAAAATTATATACATATAAAGAGATAATACTACTATTAAAGAATTTAAGCCTAAGAGGTTGTGAATTGAGTAATATTTTTCTGGATTAAATGTATACACAATGGGGTATTACGTCTAATAATCAACGACGGGTATATATCTGGGAATGAGCCGAACAGAAATTTAGTCAATCAAAAAATGAATGAAACAGAAAAAAATGAAAAGAATACTTAAAAAGGACCAAAAGTTTAGAAGCTATAAAAAAAAGCACACACACACACACATATACACCTAAAATAAAAATTATGGGAGGAAAATAAGATTAATAGAAAATAATTTAAAAAATTAAATTTTTTTAAAAGGTTCAAATAAGAGTTCTTTGATTGCAACAATGAGCTGAAGAGTGTAGGACCAGCACCAAGGCCCAGAGTTCAAGCCTCAAGACCGACCAAATAAACAAAACAAAACAACAACAAAAAAACCAAAAACTCTCTGATTCTATGACAGCATAAATTTTGTGGGTAATGGTTAAGACCAGGTTGCCATTCTAAAAAAATATATATATCACCCCCAAAAAAGAGGAACAATAGGAAATATATAGCAGGAAACTTACAAATCTTAATGGACTAACAGTCTGTCAGTTTGTTTTAACTTTTTATCAAAAATGAAAGTAATACTTTATAATATTTTATTAAGGCTTTAAATTTCTTTGACCTTGACATTTAAGATTCACTTTAAAAAGAAATTCAACAGGTGACAGTGTTTTCTCCTTACTTTTCCAAAGAAATGATTATTTCATCATTATATTGTATAGCACAATATAACCAGAAAGCATTTGTTAAGGAAAAAAAAATTCCCATTCTTTGTTTTGCTTGTCTGTATTTAAAGCTGCATACCATATCCTACCCACCCTATTGTCTGTCTTCTCATATGAAACATTTCAGTAAATGTGTCAGCCAGCAAAGTTTTACAAAATAGCATGCTTTCATTCATTGTGCTTTCCAAAATATATCTCACAAATGCCAACAACAAAACACAACTTGAAACATCTGTGGATTTTTCTATTTAAGGTGCAAAGTAATCACTTTCCATAATCCTTAGAATCAGTTCTTCACAGGCATTAAATGCTCTTTCACTTCCATGCTTTAGAACAGCAGCATGTAACAATGGTGTACATGTTAATTTGTTCACCATATCTGGTTTGTTTACAGCAAGGACTGTCTTCATGGAAGATAGTAATAGATGAGTTGTGCAATTATGTAGTTTAAAAGGGCTCTGAGTTGGGGATAGAGAATATCCATTTATGTGACTAAATAATTAAATTAAATCCTATAATGTATACTTCTTCAATTTTATGGCTAAAATGTTCTACATTCTAGGTATTTTTAAAAGAAATATTTTATGTTGTTTCCTTGGTGACAACATAATTGGAAGACTTAAAATTTTCCTATACCATGGCCATCTGAAATGAGATGGATGTACTTAGGTTAACATAAAGAAATTTTGGGACAGCATTAATGTTTGAATCTTGGATGGGATTTGATTGGGAATTATGATAGGCTTTCATAGTATGAGAAGAAAAACAAAAGACCATACTAATACTTTTATCTGCCACATTGTTTTATTAGTTTATTCAAACACACACATATAAACACACAGATACACATTATGAAGACCCAGTCAGTCTGCAAGAGAATATTTTAATAGGAACTCCATAAAATATTTAGTCTGCTGAGATCTGATTAGAATTTATAGAAATATCTAGTGGCTTCCACCCCTGGACAAGTTATTATCATTGGTGAAGATGTTGCCATTTGATTTTAGAATGCCCCAGAAAGACCTATGTGTTAAAGAAAAATGACATTCCAATTCCTCCCAGACTGTGGAGCATACCTGAATAGTTCTTCTGGAGATTAAGTTCTTCAGAGTGAAACCCATGAGAAAATAGACTCTCATCTTCTTTCTTCTTTTATCTTTTAATCATTCTAGGTAAAAAAACATTTCTCTTTGACATACTCCCCTCCTTGACATTGTCTTGGCACTGGCCACCAAAGCAATGAAACCAGTTGAAACATTCAATCTTGTAAATCTGAGTAAGCCTTTCTGCTTAATAAATGGACAATATCACTTATTATGGTAGGTTATAAAGCTGACCAAACGTTCTTGTCTTTCTAACAATGTAGAGTATATTAAAATATGCTTCATTATAAAATATCTAACTCCATGTTGTATATTGTGTTTTTTTTCTGTTGATCCTAAAGCTTACAATCAGGACCTAACTGTAAAACTGCTTGCAATAAATAATCACATTACTTTTAAGATTCTATAATTTAACTTGTTTTCCTACAAATTTATAGAATAGTGTAGCTATGGAAAATCAATAAATATTGAATTTTGATATAGGATTACCTATCACTGCAAGTTTTGTCAAAATTTATTTACACTGAAATGATTGCCATTGATATTGTTCTCAAGATTCCAAATGTTTATACTTTCAGCTGACCTTTTACAAAACTCATACCCCAAACATAATTTTTAGTTTGTTCATGCAATCATAGGAACATAAATATATGGCACAAAATGTTAATTAATTTTATCTGCTGCCATTAATGGAGTATACCTAATAGAATTAAGTACATACCCTCAGGGAAATAAGATACTTCCTTCTAAATGCAGACTTGCAGGCAGACAGAGAGACACCCACACCCACACACATGCACACATACTCACACACACACTCACACACACACACACACACACACACACACACACACTTACCACTCTGACTCAGGTTAGATTCCAGATATTGGGTATCAGACAATGATCAATTAATCAAATTTTCTTGTCCAGACATAAAATACATTCATAATTCCACACATACAAAAACACCAGATCATTCAAAATCGTGAGAATATTTAACACAACCACCCCGCTCTGGGCCATCTACTCCCTGATTTCATTCATTCATGTCGATGCATTTTTCATGTCATAATTAAAAATCTTTTTGTATCTCTCTGATTAGCAGATAATATGTTATCATATATGGGAAAACGTAGGTAAAATTACATATGAAAATTGCATATGAAATAATGACATTCCTAAGGATAAAACATGCCCGCTTTTCAGTTTGGTTGCCAAAATGGAACTTTTAGACCTTTTGAATATTTAACTTTAAATCTGAACCTTCAAATTTCACTAGGATTTGAATTATGTTACTTACAACATTAATGTAAAATAAAAGCATTACTAAATAGAAAGAAAATTATAAGTTTATCACACCTTAATTCCAGAATTGACTTTATTATAAAAACAATTACATTTATATAACATGATAAACATCCTGAAACAAACTATAAGGTATGGAAACAGAAGACTCTGTTTTTTGTTTAGTGTATGTTGTTGTTATTTATAGTTTGTGATGATTCTGTCTTCTTTACCTTATGCATGGTATATTCATTATACATCTTCAGAAAGGTGGGGGTGGGCACAGAGCTTTAGGGAAAGGGTGAAAAAATGAAGCAGTGGAGTTCTTTGAACATTGATGAAAGTGAACTATTTAACACATGAGAGGGGAAAGAAGGAAGGGAATGGGAAAATATGAGGGAACTGAAGACATTGCATAAAAGGAAATGTACCCATTACCTGACTCAAGTAATTGTAATCCATCTATAAATCAACTTAACAACAGAATAAATTTATTTTAAAAAGTCGAACAAAACATTGTTTCTTAGAATCGTACAAGTATGTTTTGTTCACTGGTTTGAGCTGGTTGAGGCTATCTCTGAAAATAGCTACATTTACATTCATTGGGCGAATTTTTGAGCTACTAGTAGTTAGAAGTCAATTATGATTGTATGTTTTTCTGAGACTCTAATTCATTTATTTCTTTAATCTAATTTGTATGATTTCTATCTACCAGTTTTTGAATTGCCTTGTTCCTGTTTTTCAAGGACCTAGTGGTGTATTATTAGTGCTGAATTAAGATTGTTCTAATTTGTTGATGTATATACTCAAAGCTATAAATTTTCCTGAGTATTGCCTATGTTCTTGTGTCCTAGAGGAGGTAATATTTTGTCTGTTCACTTCCGGTTATTGTTGTTTTTCTGTTTATGTTACGTAGAAATAGTGATATCAGGCTTGTATGAAGAGACAGTAATGATATGAAATATATATTATTACATTGAAAGAAAGAGCAGACATTTTAACCTTTTTGCTTCAAGTAAATTAATATTAAGCAAAGCTTATTAAAATAATTACTTATTTAGCCGGGCGCTGGTAGCTCACGCCTGTAATCCTAGCTACTCAGGAGGCTGAGATCTGAGGATCGCGGTTCAAAGCCAGCCCGGGCAGGAGAGACCGTGAGACTCCTATCTCCAATAAACCACCAGAAAACCGGAAGTGGCGCTGTAGCTCAAGTGGTAGAGCGCTCGCCTTGAGCTGAAGAGCTGAAGGACAGCGCCCAGGCCCAGAGTTCAAGCCCCACGGCCAAAAAAAAAAAAAAAAAAAATTACTTATTTACTTTTCAGAGGATGAGTATAGTACTCTTGGATATCTTGGAGGAAAGATATTAGACTCATCACAGCTGATGCGTTATACTGAATTTACAAGCTAAACTTTCTTTTTCAGAAGACTAAAGCTTCAGTTCTTTCATATTAGTATTATAAAATCATAATCCCTGCATATTGATTTGTTATCCTCTGCTATTTTCAATTCCATTCTTCCTCCATTATATATCAAGGGCTTTGAATAACCAATTCCTTAAAATAACTATATTTCCTATATTGTGATGTAAACCTCAGTGATATGTATATGAATTTATCTCTCAGTCTCATCTTGAGCTGCATTCATATGAAATTTATACAGTCCAAAGCAAGAAACATGACTATTTACTCTTTTCTATGTTTTAATCAATAAATCTATTCTAATACTTTAATTGAAATATATATAAAGTTTTTAACATGAAGACAACCCTCCCCATTATACTTTAAAGTAAAACCTTGAGGACTATTTTATATATAAAAATACAAAAGTCAAGGCTGGGAAGGTGGCTCAGTGGTAGAGTGCTTGCCTTGCATGCATGAGGCCCTGGGATCGATTCCTCAGCACCACATAAGCAGAAAAAAAAGCCAGAAGTGGCGCTGTGGCTCAAGTTGTAGAGTGCTAGCCTTGAACTGAGGAGCTGAGGGACAGGGCCCAGGCCCAGATTTCAGGTCCCATGACCGGACCCCTCCAAAAAAAGATTAAAAAAATAAAAAAGTGCAATGCATATGTTTATACATGAATAATCTAATGATTAAATCAACTAGACGCAAGAACTACCATACCACATCAAGTCTCAATTTACTTAAAAGCACCAAAATGTTAGTGTTCATGAATATCATTCATTGTTAAAAAATGACTAGTCAAAACAAAGTTTAAAATATATTTGAAAAATGAAAATTACACACAGATTTGCTGTTAATATCTTGTTTCCATGGATACATTTTTTTCAGCATATAGGGAAACAAAAAATATGGGTTTGTCACATAGAATAAAAATATAAAAGTAGACTGCCTTTCCTTAAGATGATAAGTACATGCAAATCGTGTGATTTATTCAAAAATACTATAAAATTCATAAGAGGATTTATGATTGATCAGAACTGATAGGTAAGCAAAATACCTGGAAAACTGTAAATGTTAATTGTGCTTTCAATATAGGAAGACAAGTTTTCAATTCATGAGCCTATAGAAGAAGATTTTTGAATCTGTAACACAATCCACTTTTAACTGCTAAAAGCACTTGCTTAATCTCTAATTAGAAAGGGAAAAATGAATTAACATCTTACATGATTGTTTTGACAATTATTTGGTATATTGACGGTCAAAGGGAGGAATTGGAGATTAATATAATCTTTTTCCTCTCTTCTGATTATTACACAGCAATAGCTGTGAATTCAGGAGTCTCATGCAATGTACTCACAGCTGAATAACTAATATGCTTAAAAATATGGAACATAGGATAAAGAACTAGATCAGCCAGCAAGCTGATAAGATCAAACTTTTGAGCAGGATTGCCACATCATTTAGGAATGCAATTCCTTCATATGAACTTCAAATGTTGTGGCCTTCCTTGTGTGATTAAAAGGTAAGAAAGCACTGTAGAAACAAGAATTCCTGTTCAGCCAAGTAGAACATCCACATGTTGCAAATTTTCATTCCATAAAGACTCTTTGTTAGAGTACTTTCATTTAGTATACTTCAGCACATCATCCTTCCCGGTTGGAGACAGGAAAAAAGATAATTTTGTTAGAATATTATCTTACATAAATTAGTGTGAACAGGGATGATTTGTATAATAACAGATGTTTGTAATAAATGTAAATAGGGATCATGTCTAGAAGTCACAGAATTTTGGGCATGAAAACATACATTAGATTAGTTGCAGAATTTCTATTTTGAGAAAAACTTTATATTAAAGTATAATGCACTTTACTAAGAGTTGAAACATTTTATTGAAAAATATATTCTTATATATATTTTTGCTTCATAATTTTAAGAAGAAAAATGATCCCAAAATAATTACTCCTTTATTGTTTTCCTGTTTCCATGTGATTAACCTTCAAATTAGAAATCCAGATATGTGATTTAATTTAACCAAAAATATTTATTGAATATAAAAACCTTCTACTCTCTACATTCTTCACACTAAGATCACCAAATATGTTGAATCTTAAATAATTAGTCTCTTTTTGACCTATGTTAATACTATTTACAATGTGAGTGAAATGTTTAAAAATAGTACTTATTTTAGCTTAATTGCTCTGAAGAGACTAAAAATGATATTATCAAAGCCTAAAAATTATTAGATTTAAAATTTAAAATTCAGGAAGTGATTTTTCCACTCTGCTTACTGGAGCCTTCACTAAAACCTCATGAGACAATTTATATTGGTGAAGCAAAAATATAAGGTTAGACATTTATGAATAAAAATCATGTCATTCTGAATACGTAGAGCTACATATAAAACAGAAAAAATTAGCTTTTAAACATCTGAATATGCTAATACATTTAATTGCAGGGCAAGTACTTTTTCTGAAAGGAGATAAAATTGCAATATTCTGAAATGTAAATCTAAGTATTCATTTGAATAAAAGACAATGTTTAAAATATCACTCATTCAAGAGAAGATGTACTGTTAGATGTTTTTCATGGCAATTATGTTCTCTAAACTTACTACAAATACTAGATTAGTAAACCTAATTCATTCCTTTGTAGGGAAATAGAAATTCAGTTTCCAAAAACGCATGACTATAACTATTTCTCAAACAATTACAAAGTAAATGTTTTATATTTTTTGCCATGGAATCTTATTTCATATATTTTTATTCATTTAGTTAAATAATTGGCCAAAAACAATATAAATTATGCATGAACAAAGTTTATCTAACGTAAGTATTACTTTCACAAGACATGTCATAGCTCTCTTAAAGAACACTACAAGGCAGTGTACTTTTTATTAATTTTTAGTTATTTTGTTAATGGATATTAATTGTCAGAAGTGGCAATTCCATAATATATTTAAAGTATTTGATTATACTCCTCTATTTCCTTTTCATTACTCCTACCTCCAAAGATCTTTTGTTTTTCACATAAAATTACATCTTTATATATGTGCATATAAACTAATTTGGAAAAGTTAAGCTAAACTGCAACTTAACTCAAGATGTACAGTGGATTAATAGGATGAATAAACTTTTTTAACTTTTGAATTGAGCTATCATTATTATTATGGTTTTATGGTTAATGTTAGCATCCCAGAAAGAATTAGAATTAGGATTAGAGAAATAGGAAATTTAGGTTCATCATAGGATGAACCATTTCAACAATGGTACTCACAAGACACTATGTTGAAAATGATGTTTTCCTTAATGCTAACACTAATCCCAGCTGGAACTGAGACCTAACTTTCACCCTAATTATAGTACAATTCTAATGTTTAAGAAAAAGACTCTAGTTTTTAATCATTCTAATGAATACTCCAGTTTGCACTCTGGAAATGAGTACAGTTTGCCATAATTCCCAACAATTTCCTAACTCTACCTCTGAAGTTATCTTGTTCCCTAACATGAACCATTTTATTACTTGTCCTCAAATTATCTTATCAGGAAAAATACTGTAGTTTCTATTGATCCTACCTTTTTCTGAACCCCTGTACCCTAAAACAGTTTCAGATTTACTTACCACCTAGTCCATTACTTAACGCTTTCAACCTAAACCTGGCAGGAAAACTCTCATTAATCATTATAAGAAGGATCACTAAGAAATAAATATAATGATAATGCTCTAGTTACTGTTCATTGTCATATTTTTTATTCTTCTTGTTAGTGAAAACTCAATTTTATAGTAAAAACTTTCTTATTCATAACAGTAATCATAATCAGAACAAGTATTGACCCTGGTCTTAATCCAAATTATATGACAATAACACTAACACAAGTTAATTAGTTTTCACTCATCCTAACTTGATTCAAATAAACCTTCCAAACATAGGTTTCAATTTTTTCCAATATCTTAGTCATTTTCTAACCTAAACATAATCTTAACTGGAACATTGAGAATAAACATAAGCCTAATTTTAAGTAGAATCTAAGATTAATAGCAATACTCTAGTTCACATTCATTGTAATTCATACCAGGATTATATTAAAATTTACTTTGAATTTGAGCCTCAGTTTTTCTCCTTCACTCTAACGCTAACCATGGCTGGAATCCTAACCATAACCTTGAGACTAATAGTATCCCAATTCAAAAATTTATGAAAAATGCTTGTTTTGTGGAATCCTAACTGAAATTCCACTTGCAATTCTTGAAATAAATTGCAGGTATTCTTAAACCCTACAGATTTTCTCACTCTTATCTCTGAATGTATCTTGTTTCATAACAGGAATCATTATACCCATTGATCTCAAATCCTGATATTATGAAATACATTGTACTTCCATTATGCCTGTTTTTCCTGAATTCCTAGAACCTAAATAACATTCAGCTTTACTTAACATTTAACACATTTCTTTTTTTCTTTCTTTTGTCCGGCATGGGGCTTGATCTCTGGGCCTGGGCACTATCCAGAGTTCTTTAGCTCAAGGTGTGAGCTGAACCACTTGAGCCAGAGCACCACTTTTGAGTTTTCTGGTGGTTAATTGGAGATAAAAGTCTCACAGACTTTCCTGTCTGGGCTAGCATTGAACTGTGATCCTCAGAAATCAGCTTCCTGAGTAGCTAGGATAATAGGCATGAGCCACAAGCTTAACCCATTTCTTTACTCTGTCCTCAACCACAGTTAACCAGAAACCTAATCCTAAGCACAGACTGATTTAACACCAACTGGTTAATGTAAGGAAAATTATTTAGAATTTATTCAATCGCACATTTTTTTGCTTCTATTTCTTAGTGGAAAACTAAAATTTACCCTAAAGCTTATCCTTCCCTTACCCTAACCAGAACAAAAAAGTATCTCACTCTTTAAACCAAATTATATCTGAATCTTGAAAGTAACACAGACATTCGTTTTCATTCATTCTAACTTTGATTCATTCTTCTTAAAATATGTGACAGTTTTACACAATATCTTACGTGTTTTTTTCATTCCAACCCCAACTCTAACTAGATCACTTTGCCTAAGCCTACATATAACTGAATCATCATGTTAGCAAGCCTCTTTTTTCACATTTATCCTAACTCTTGCTCAGAGTGTAGGTCTAAATTTTACTTGCAATTTGAACCTAAATTTTTTAAGTGTTTTTCGATTTCCTGTCAAGTTTTATATTTCATTATTTTAAAAAATTATTTTGTTGTTAGGATGATTTAAAGAGAGTTTAGTTACATGTGTAAGGGAAGGAATACTTTAAAGCAAATCTTATCTAATATTAATATAACTACTCTGGCCTGTTTATGAGGTCCATTTTTAATTTGTAAAGATGATGTACAGAAGGGATCCAATTACATAAGTCAGATAATGAGCACATTTCTTTTTCAACAGAGTCATCTCTTCCTTCATGTTCTTCCAGTTTTTCCCTTTCAACCTCCCTCCCCCATAAGTTGTATAGTTCATTACAAGATAGTGTCTATTGAGTGGCATTGCTACATTTGTTCACCCTTTGTCCCACCATTTCTGTGTTTCCCCTTGCCCTTTCCAAACTTACATATAAGACCAAAGGTGCAGAAATTAAAACAAAAAAACAGCATCCGAATTCAGATGGAAAAAGCAAAATAATAAATAAAAACTCTCATTATCATTTCTTGGAGATGAATATGATGAACATTATTTTATATGATAATATTCATATACCTATTGAGCCTTTGTGATCCTCTCCAAAGGGCATCCTACTTTGATCTTACTGTATAAACGTTCAGAATTCAATGTAATTTATCATATCCAAATGTAATGTTTTCTCTTTTACCATCCAAGTGTTTTAAGTTGTAGAATTAGAGGCACATTCTAATACAACAAATGAGGGAAATTGGGCAACCTATATTTCTTTGAGTCTGACTTTCTTCACTTAATATAGGTTTGTTCCAAGTCTTTCCATTTCCTTATGAATGGTGCAATATCATTTTTTCTGGGTGCATAGAGTTGCATCATACTGAAGAGTTTCTTCATGGGAAAGGAAAAATTTAGCAGGGTATATAGAAAGAGAATAGTATGGAAGATTTTTACTAACTAAGCATTAGACAAGGGTTTATATAACTAACTCATATTTACAGATCAAATTAACAAGAGCCCAATTAATATATGGGATAATGACTTAAGGAGAACTTCTTAGAAGAAAAGTAACAATGACAAATAGACATATCCCTCTCCATGAAAAAAATGCAAATCCAAACAACACCGAGATTCTTCTCACTCCTGTTACAATGCCATTATGAAAAAACGAACAATTACAGATACTGATAGGGACGTGATCCAAAAGAAACGCTATTACACTGTTGGTGGAAATGTAATCTTGTTCAACGACTTTGGAAAACACTATGGAGGTTGCTCACAAAACTGAATAGAGAGCTCCCTATGATCCAGCAATTCCACTTATTGCCATTTATCCAATAGAGCAGAAGACCACACTGAAGGTGCCAGCACAATCATGTTCATTGTTGCACTATTTTCTGTAGCCAACATATGGAATCAACCCAGATGCCTCTCACTGCAAAAAGGGATCAAGAATTGTGTGCGTGTGTGTATATGAATTATATATATATATAATTTTATTGATCACTATTTACAAGTATGCCTGTATATATACATACATAACCAAATTTTATTCATCAATCAGAAAAAAATAATATTGCACCATTCTTTTTTTTGGGGGGGCAGTCCAGTCATGGGGCCTGAGCTCTGGGGCCCTGGCGCTGTCCCTCAGCACTGTAGCTCAAGGCTAGTGCTCTACCACTTGAGCCACAGTGCCACTTCCGGCTTTTTTCTTTTCGCTTATGTGGTGCTGAGAAATTGAACCCAGGGCCTCATGCCTGTAAGGCAAGCGCTCTACCACTGAGCCACCTTCCCAGCCCCTATTGCACCATTTTAAGGAAAATGAAAGACTTAGAAATAATCATATTAAGTGAAATTAACTGGAACCAGAGAAAATTAGGTTGTATGATTTTCCTTATGTTTGGTAGACAGAAGGTGCGTATAAATGTAAAAGTAAACATACTGGCTGATATGCAAGGAGGTAAACGTATTATCTGAAGTGTCAGAGTCCATGGCAAGTGAAAATAGTATAGTTCTCTTAAAAGATTAAGTCAAAACCCAACAAAATAAATACCAGTAAATGTGTACTACAAGAGAGGACAGTGGGGGGCAAGGTGAGAGGGGTAGGAAATTGAAAAGGATAGAATACAGGCAAGAATCCATTGCATACTTCCCAGAATTGAAATATACAAAACAATGGGTAGTGTGAAATGGGAGTAAAGTTGTTGAAGTGGTAACACAATTCCAGGTGTATTGTATACATAAAATGTTTTGTTAAATGGCAAGTAATACCATACAAAACATAATATTGAGATAAGTAAGGACTGGGTTGATTGGGAGGGGTGGATGAGAGTGTTGAAAGGGGTGACACTGTATTCATAAACTGTTTCAGTGAATGGCAACTCCTTTGTACAAATACTTAAAGATAATAAAAATATTCCAAATGTTAATTATGATAGTTGAATAGAGCATTGAACCTCAATTCAATTCCCATTTAATAATATTTGTAACCTGGAGGTTTGGAGAATAAAGTTCAAATAATAAAACATTATGAATAGTTTTTTAAAAAAATTTGAAATTTAAATCAATACTACTTTGCTTTTTGTTCTCTATTGGGATGTTATAAGAAAATACTTCAAAATAAGTGGATTAAATACATCAAGATTATATTACCCATACTCTAGAAGCTTGAACATTGATTATAAAAATGGTTATTCAAAGCAAACCTTTGTCTTACAGGGGTCTACTTTCTGGTTCATTATAATCTGTTTGCTGACTAGTTATATTGAGCTTCTTTTATCAGGATCATTATTGCAGGGTCATCTCTGAAAGTCTGATTCTAATGTCACCAGATAGGGAAATAGAATTTCAATGCGTGTAATTGGAAGGAGTTACAGTGTCCAATACATTATGCAACTTTTTCTTTAACTCAGTGTAGTGTATCATTTCTATATTATTTCAAAGATAATAATAACTTAAGGACAAACCTATATCGTGTAAATTATGTGAATGATTCTTACAATGGGAATAATTGTAGTGATGACAAAGTGAAATATGATTGTTTTGTGGCTCTTGTGTCACATCATAGGTAATCATGTAAACATGTTCAGCCTTTCTAAGGCCCTTCTGATGTATTTGAACAATCTCCAATGAGTTAACTACTTCCAGAAATACAGATCTCCTTAGATTTTAATTGCTGTCTGCTATTAAGACTCCCACAGACACCAAATCAGAGTATGCTAATTCCTCTGATAAAATATATAATTGTTATAATTAATATAATACGAAGACTGTAATATTAATAACATTATAAATACTAGTGTTCACATTATATAATATATTGACATACTTTGGTTACATCAATTTTTAGAATATTTATAACAATGCAAATAGTTATTTGATGATGTATAGAAAATGAAAAAAGATTTGTGTACATATTTACTAGACATGCAAACAGATTCATCTCGTTGTTTCTGATCCTTCCTTTGTTGGTTTCATTCACGCATGGAAAACATGCAGGGAAGTGACAATTGTATCCTTGTGTTTACAAAACTGTTAACTTACATGAAGTTTATGTTGGGCTAAATAACAGATTTTATAAATTATATTGTTTTTGTCCCTTCCTTCCTTCCTTCCTTCCTTCCTTCCTTCCTTCCTTCCTTCCTTCCTTCCTTCCTTCCTTCCTTTCTTCCTTCTTTCCTTCCTTCCTTCCTTCCTTCTGTCTTTCTTTCCTCCCTTCTTCCCTCCATCCCTACCTCTCTCTTTTGCTCTCTTTTCTTTTCTTTCCTTCTTTCCTCCTTTCTTTCTTTCTTTCTTTCTCTCTCTTCCTTTCTTTCTTTCATTCTTTCTTTTCTTCGATTCTTCCTTTCTTTCTTTTACTCATAATATGTCTCAAGTGTATACATAAAATACCAATGTGTTATGAGTAATTATAAATATTAACTAGATTAATGTTAATTTTAATGACCTATGTTATATCTTAAAGCAAATTGTACTAAAAACCACTTCATAAAAGTTGCAGGATATGAAACAAATATTACTATTCATGATATTGTTTATTTCTTCAAACTAAAATAAAAATTTAGACATAATGTGCATGTGTGTGCATGTGGGTGTATGTTATTCTTGTGATTTGAACACATGGCCTATATCTTAGTTTTTTTCACTCAAGGATAGTGTCCTTACGTTTGATCCACAACTCCACTTCTGGCTTTCTATGTGTGTGTGTGTGTGTGTGTGTGATTAATTGAGATGTGTCTCACAAACTTTCTTGCCAAAGCTGGCTTTGGACCCCAGCTTCCTGAGTAGCAAGGATTACAATCTTGAGACACACATATTCAGCATAGATATAATATATCTAAGAACAAAATAAATTTATTATTTGAATTCTAGAGGTTCAATTTAATAAATTAAAATTTAGATATTTATTTACTTGTTAAATATGAACCTGCACTATGGAAAAATACTTTTCATTTTTATGAAAAAAATATACACTTGAAGGTTTAAATGACAGAATCTTTGGACAAATTGAAATACTCTATTATTCAAAAGCAACAAAGGGATCATTAATCAAATTTCTCATGTAAGATAAAATCAATAGGCTCTCTCAGGATGAATGGAGCAATTTGTCATTAACTTTGATTATTATCTACTGCAGTTATATGATTTTCTCTTCTTTTACCCTAAAATTTTTACATAAAAATGCAGATTCATATATTTTTGAGTATACAGAAATCATAGTTAATGGTCGTGTATTTCTCAGGTTTGAGTACCAAGTCATTTCAGACAAAAATTGAATTTCATGTATTTTATATCAACAGTGATTTTTAGAAATTGAATCAATCTTAATATGAGATAACTAAAGCAAGATATTACATGACTTTTCCAATTATTCCTATAAACTTGAATATAACTTATTTTTGAATGGCAGGAAATTCATATTATACCTACTCTCTATAGAATAATTAAGAAATAAATGATCGTGATAGCATTCATTTTTCCTTCACTAGAAAGAATGAACCTCGCTATAGACGACAAAATACTTTCAATGGAAATGCCTTAAAATTATGAAAAGTTCAAGTCATTGTAAGTTGAATGCAATAGTCATTTTTGAAGGTCACAAAATGAAATCTCTTGAAGCTTCTTTATCTGTTAAATAAAATGTATTTGCATTCCAAATTTTTCATTCATCTCTCCAACATTGGTATAATCAAACCAACTACATGTCAAATAGCTTATCTGATTAATTCAAGTAAATATTTAGGAACAGAAGTTATCACACTTGTATAGAAGTATCTACCCACCATCCTAGAAGTTAAATCTGAAATCATAAAGATTGGGATTAATAATTAGCTTTCACTCTGTTGCCATAAATAGATGGTGAACCTTTTCAGGTGGGCACAGTTGTAGAGGTATCGTAACTGAGAACTTGTGATCAAAGAAGATGTTAACATCAAAGTCCTTTCCTCCTCTTCCTTCTTTTCCTTCTCTGTCTCCTTCTCCTTTTCCTTCTCCTTCTCCCTCTTCCCTTCCTCCCCTTTCTCTCTCTCCCACTCCTATTCCTCCTCTTATTTACTTTCTGTCTTCCATGAATACACATACTCAATCACATATTTCTGACATTGGGTTCTGTGCCACCACCAACCGAAAGCATGTATAAAATGTATAAAATCAGATGCCAAGATTAATCTTTCCCCCTTATTAATTAATTTTATAAAATAGTTTGTCATATTAATAGGAGACTGACACCGCATGCTCTCATTTATTATAAGGGATAGGATTTACTGGAAAACAATCTGACTAACATCATCCTAATGAATCACCCTAATTGGATCAATATTATATTAGGACAAATATATTTAAAATATCAGATATACTCCAAAAAGAGGCAAAAAATTCACCTCTATGGTTTGCTATGAAAAGAAAGCAGAATTCAGTCTGTTCCTCAAGGAAATTGACCTATAATTGGCAGCATTGTCAATTTCATAAAAGATTTAAGAAGACTGAAGAACAAATTTCAACTCTAACTGAGATAAAATTTACTTTGTCCCTGTAAACAATCTTTGTATTCTATCTATGTTTGGTCCACAAAATGACTTGTATTTTATTTTAATCATATTTTAATTCACTTTAAGTGGTTGCATGGGAGTTGCTGTTTGACCATGCAGTTTACGAATAGTGTTTAGTGAGTTATTTTGTTTTCTTTCTTGTCTCCTGAGGTTTGAACTCTGGGTCTGGGTGCTGTGCATGACCTCCTTTTGATGAACACTAGAATTCTATCACTCGAGGCACAGTAGGACTTTCAGATTTTTCTGACATTTAGTTGGGTATAAGAATCTCACAGACTTTTCCTACCTGGGCTAGCTTCAAACCTCAATCCTCAGCCTCCTGAGTATCTAGGATTACAGGCATGAGCCGTTAGTGCCTATCTTAATACAATGCATCTTTTTCTTTTTGACCAGTCCTGGGGCTTGAACTCAGGGCCTTGGCAATGTCCACGAACTTCTTTTCCCACACTGGCACTTCTGTCTCAGTGCCAATTCCAGCTTTTTTTGTTAATGGAGAAGTGAGGAATCAAACCCAGGGCTTCACACTATTCCCCTAAGACTACCACTAAGCCAAATTCCCAGCTCAATGCAATGCATCTTGATGATCATTATCCCTCATTCTTTTCAGTCCTATCTCATTCCTCAATTTACATAATTTTGTAGAGTATTCACTAACTTGCAATATCATAGTGACTCAGAAGATATATCACAGATCATATTTTATTGATAGTCTTATTCATCAACATATTAAATGTACGCATTATAGAATTCTGTGATTTTAAATTCTAAATTATCACTCAGATACACCCATTACTATTCTAAATTTTTTCTTAAGGTTAATGCAAATGCAATCTGTAATTCTTTGATAAAGTACAATGATTAATAGACTGTTAAAGAGTTGGGCTATGAATATCACTTTCAATTCTAGAACATTTTATCATCACTACCCTCTCAAAATACGCCAATATCTATTATTAGTCACTTCCTGTCATCATTTCAACCTACCCTCCACTTGAACAACCATTAATTCATCGTCTACCACTACGGCTGTGTCCATTATAAAAAGCTCATATAATTAGAAATTGAAATCTATTTTATCCATTCCTCCCAAGCAAAATTATTTTCCAAACCAAGTCCATATAAATTTTTCCCAGGGATATACCATATTGATTTGTATGTGTGTGTAATTCTATGATGCCCTCCATGGCATTTCAATATTTTATTATATGTTATTATAAAATGGTTTCTTATGTATATAATTGTACATGTGTTTCATTGGACATATGTTGAAATATATTTTGTATATGAAATTGTGATTCAAAATGCTGGATCATAGAGGCAACTCTATGTGTAATATCTTAGATTGCCAGTATGTTTAACAAACTGACTATATCACTTTAAGTGTCAAGCACCAATATATAAGGATTCCAATTTCTACATATTGATTGTGCACTGCTATTCTATTGTTGTTTTTTCTATTTCCACAAATCTCTATATGCATTCAATGTATAGGTATGGTATGATTTTTCCATGTATTCTTTGGATTTTGGTATATTATTATAAAGATATGTATTTGGATTTTTGATAACATATTCAGGATAGTTAAAGCTTTTCATAGGCAGGATGGCTAAAGTTTTTCATAGACATTAATATATTTCTTATTCAAGTCTCTTTAAACAAATATATATGTATACACACTATGTGCATATGAATATATTCATACTTATATGTGTACATACACAAATACCTATATATGTATACATATATACAGATGTGTACATACATGTATATAGACATATATGTTTATTATTATTTTCATATGTCTGTATGTTAGCATTTTACTTTATTTGCCAAACGTGCCCTTTATTGATTTTACTTTATTTTATTGTTAAAATGTTGTTCAGAGGGGTTACAGTTACATGAGTAAGGCAATGATTACATTACTTGTTGATCATTATTGCCCCTTTCCTTCCTTGTTGTTGTCCCACTATCCCTTCCCTCCCCCAGCTCCCACATTCCTTTCTCCCCACTCTTCACAGCATGAAGTGGTAAGGTTGATTTCCAATATACTCTTATTGGTATCTGTGTTGCAATGGGTCATCCTGTGTCCTTGTTTCAGCGTTTTGTAATTCCCTTTACCCGCCCCAGATTAGAAATGTATATGCAAGATGCAGGGTATCAAAATCGAGTACAGTGACAACAGGGGATATTCCATAGGGGAAAGAACATACTAAGGAAACAACAATAACAAAAATGAATAAAATGACATTGTACATTTACAAAAGTAACAATAGAGACCAAACTTCCAAACATGTCCCTTATTACCAAGCTAGTTATTGCAATTCATGTCCTTATCATTTTTGGAACTTCACTAAAATGTTTTGTAGCCTTCCATGTGGACTTATATGTTCAATTTTTCCTAAATCTATCTACTCATAAGATACCAACCAGCTCTCTTCTGAAGCCAAAAAGGCAGCCTTCTACAGCTTGGTTCCAAATCACTTGTATTTTTTCTTTGTACTAAGAATACTGATTCCAGCCCAGTGCCGGTGGCTCACTTTATAATTGTAGCTACTCAGGAAGCTGAAATGTGTATCGTGGTTCAAAGCCAGCCTGGGCAGAAAAAGTCTATGAGACTCTTATCTCCAATAAACCACCAGAAAACCAGAAGTGGCGCTATGGCTCAAGTGGTAGAGATCTAGCCTTGAGTTGAATAGATGAGGGACAGCGCCCAGGCCCAGAGTTCAAGGCCCATGACCACCACCAGCAACAACAACAACAATAAAGAGAATACTTACTCAAAAGGCAATAGCATTAGCAGTCTTAAAAATAGGCTCAAGTCTAACATTTTAGTCTTATGTTAGATACAAAGGGCTTTCTATTCTAATGAGCCATGAGCCCTCAGAAAGTTGACCAAATTTCTTAGTTTATTATTACTATAAGTATTAATATAAATATGTATTTTATTTCATTTCACCACAAAATCTGTATTTATCCTTTATGACATACTTGAATACCAGCGCCTTTGGAAGATATTTATTAATTGGTGTATATGAATTGTACAAAGAAACCTTATTGAAATATTTTACACACTCACATATTGATCAAGGGCTTGATTAACCCATTTCTGTCTTTCTCCATTCCAATTGCCCCTTATTTTTCATCTGTTTTCTGTGAATTTCTTTGTACCAGCTCCACATATCGTCAAAATGTATTAAAGTGTTGTTGACTCACCATCATTGAAAATTATGCAATGCTGAATATAAAAGCAAAAATCTAAGTAAATAGAGACATATACTTTTTATGGATTGGAGGATACAATTGAGCAAAGATATTAATTGTCCCCACACTCCTTTTTTGGGGTCATACATGGGGCTTGAAATCTGGTCCTGGGCACTGTTCCTCAGCTCTTCAGCTCAAAGTGAGTGCTCTACCCTTTGAGCACTTCTGGTTTTCTGGTGGTTAATTGGGGATAAGAGTCTCACAGACATTCATGATCCAGCTGCCTTGAACCGCAATCCTCAGATCTCAGCCTCCTATCCAGCTAATATAATAAGCGTGAGCTAACAGTGCCCAGGTTCACAGTTTTATTTATAAGTTTATGAACATTTCTAAAAACACCTGACCATCACTCTTTGAGTCATTGACAAAGGAAAATAAACTGGAATATATTTCTCTGTCTAATATTAAAGCTATATTAGTGTAAATTTTTTATATTTGTAGATGAAAGATTATACAGCTCAATGTGTCTGTAGAACACCAGATTAGAGCCACTTAATTTTTATCAAGTAATATTTAATAAGAGTATAAAACCAAACAATTGTGGAGTGACATTCTCTTTAATAAGTGGTAATAGGTTAGACAATATTGGGGAGAATTAAAAAGTGAATATTAACTCAAAATAACAATTTATTCAAATATTAACTTCAAGCAGGATTTGAAGGTGGCATATAAAAGAGTGATGTAAATGTATAACAAAGGAAGATGCCTTGACAATTTTGGAGATGAAACATACATAAATTTGGCATTAAAATTGTAGGAAAGGAAAAGTTGATATAGTAGAACTCAAAAATGTATAAAATAATTAAGTCTGTGAAAGCTCATATGCAAGTAGTGAATGGAAGTTGGGAGCAGGAGACTCGTGTATCTGAACCTAACTACTTGGTATGCTGTGATGTGAGTATTGCTGTTTAATGGCAAACCACAAAATAAAGTCCCTGAAAATCTTATCTCTGTTTAATCAGCAAAAAAGCCAGAAGTGAGGCATGACTGAAATGGTAAATTGTTAACAAATTGCAGCAAATCTCAGGGACCCTGTCTTCATGTCCCAGGATCATACATACACGTACAAAACTAATAGTAATACTACAACAGTGATGATGATGACGATGATGATGATGATGATATGATGATGATAATGATGATGGTGATGATGATGATGATGATAATGATGATGATGATTATAGGGCACATGGGCAGCAAAGATGGTGCTGAGAGGGAGTTGAGTGGGCAGAGCCCAATTTGCTTTTGTTCAGTGCATACCCAGCCCGTGGAAGCTTAGGTTCATGATCGGGTGTGACCTTGACAGTGATTGGTTCCTCTTCTTCCCTTGCCATGCCACCTGCTCTTTTTTGCTTTAAAAGGGCTGCTCTGTGTTATAAAACGAGTTTCTTCCTGCTTGACTTGACTCCCTGCTGGGTTTGATTGTTTCCCAGGCTGAGGGAGGCTGGGTAATGGGTGATCTGCCGAACTTACATTTCCTCGGACCCCGGCCGTCTTTCGCGGGATGGATGAAGACCCAAAAGATGATGATAATGATGATGATAATGATGATGAAAATAATGTGGATGAAGTGTACCCATAGTCAATGATAAAATATTTACAAATCCTATTCCTGAAGAGTGCCTCAAATTATACTCTACATAGAACTCTCATAAACTAATGTTAAAAAGAACATCAATTAGAAACTAGCAAAATACATCTTGTGAAAAATAAGCCCAAGAAAGACATCATCAGTCATCAAATAAATGCACATTAAAACAAAAATGACATCATAAAACATGTATGAGAATTACTGCATATATTACAATATCGCCCATACTAAATGCTATCGAGAAACAGAGAAACTGGATGCTGGCAGGAATCTCAAATGGGAAAGCCACTTCTGAAAACATTTTGACAGGTTCCTAGAATATAAAATATGCAACCACCTAGAGTATAGCACAGGAATTGAGCTCTTCAGGCTTTGTCTCATAAAAATAAACTGTAACATTCACCCAAAGGCCAAAACACAGAGGATTATAGCAGCAGTATTTCCTCTAGTTAAAGAAATGAAAATCAATTCAAGCTTTCTTCAGGTGAATGGGAAACGAATTGTGCTACATTCTCTAGTAACAGAACCAAAAGGCTAATCGAGTGAATACAATACAATATTAAGGCATACAACAACAGGGAATAATCTACCATAGATTTGAGGGCAATCCTAAAAGCTTATTTATTGCATAATCTAGAAGTCGGAGGAAAAAAAAATGTTTTGGTTTCCAGAATGAAACAGGTTTGGGGTGGGAAAAAGAGAAGTACTGGGTTTAAATATAAAAAGGAAGCATGAGACAGACTTATTTTTGAGAAAGAAACGTGTCTGTAACTATTCATATAGAGTTGATAAAATTATATTGAACTTAATGTGTGCACAAAATCATTAAAACAATAGAAGTCTGCGTAATACTTGTGAAATATTAATGTCCTTCTTTTAATCTCATACTATAAATATTTAAAATAACTGAAAAAACCTGTTCAAGGGATTTCTCTATGTTCTTCTTATAACATCATAAATATCCATACTAAACTCAATTGAATTGAATGATATCTAGAAAACAGAAGTCAATATTGAATGTTTACAATGAAAAATAGTATGGGTCCAAGGTTTAATTGAACCACGCCATGCTAATTAGAAGGCAGAGATTTAGAAGACTGATATTCTGGGCCAGTTCTGACCAAAAAAAATCGTGAGAAAGTACAAAAAAGAAAGCAAGATATAGGGTAAGTTCCCTGTTATCTGTTGTTTGTGGAAGCCATAGGTAAGAGAGTATTGCTCAAAGGAGGCTTGGACAAAAAGGAATACCTCATCTGAAAAATAATCTAAAGTGGTCAGAGCCTTAGCAACTTCAAGTACCAGTAGTGCCAAAGGAAAGAAGAAAAGAAGAAAACAGGAAAGGAAAAGAAAGGAGAGAAAAGGAAAACTATTTCCTCTTCATTCTTGTAGTTTCTTGTCATTGGATACAAGAATTGAGGGTATTTTGTTTATTGTTTTAGGATTCAGGCCTCTCTAATATGAAAGCATTTATTTCAATTAATTATTTTATTATTACTATTTATTAACTTATTATTAGGTCTTCTTGGAGATTGAACCTATGGCTTTGTATATATTAGTCTAGTCCTACAACTGAGCTTTATCCCAGCTCTCCTGTATAGTTTTGGTAATTGTTTATGAGTTCTTCAATTGATAGCTACTCTACTTTTCATCTTATCTTTTCTATACCACATTTTCCACTATATATTATACTTTAAGTGTTCAAAACTTTCCTCAATTTTATCTTCTAAACTTAGAATTTTTCTTTTCAGTTTACAGAGAAGCCAATTTCCTCAGGAATGTGGTAATGCCATTCTTTCCAATAGAAGCACAGATTTCCATCGATAGAAAAGAATTGAAGACCCAGAAATGAATCCACACCTATAGGCATATAATCTTTGATAAGGGAGCCAGAAACACAGGATGGAAGAAAGACAAATTCTTCAAAAACTTGCGCTGATGGAATTGTGTGCATAGTCAGTCACAGGCAATGTCTGTTATGTCAGGTAATCCAATCTATTCTTTCACGTGTTACCCAGTAGCCAGGTTTCAACAAAAATGAGTACAATGAGATTGTACAAATGAGACTGTGATTTTTCCCTCTCCTGAATCAAAATTCTGTCAAATGATTTCTGTCTTCCAGCTCTTTATGCAATATTTCTCATGATCTTTTCTACAATTTTGTCTTCATTATTGATGTTCATAGTACTTTTTATTGTTGTCTTGTGTGTCTATGCCATTTTTAGGGCTTGAACTCAATGTTTAATTGTCTTCCTTGGTTGATCACATTCTATCCTTTGAGCTACATCCTCATCTTCTCCTTCTTGCAGGACAATTGGAGATAAGTTTTCACATTTTTGTCTGTTTAGACTGACATTGAACCAAAGTTTTCAGGTTTTAGCCTCCTGAGTTTCTAGGATTCTACACATGAGCCACTAACACCAAGCTTTGCTTTACTGTTAGTTTAGTTATGTGGTAGAAAAAAGTGGAAACATATTTGTGTTCAATGTGCAATTTTCAAATACAAGTTGGAATCAACTTGATATAATGTAACAGTTATCAACTTTAACAGTTAAATCAATGAATAATTCACATTCCCACAGAAATATAATTGAAAACAAAAGGCATAATTGTTTTCCTAAAACAAGTAATGGAACCATGAACCTCTCTCACCATACAATTCATGTTTTCTATGAGTTTAATTAGCAGACTTCCAATACTAAAGGTAAATATATTAATTTTATACCATAAGGACCAAAGTGATTATAGTTAAGAATAGATATTTCATCTCAGCCAAAAGATAACTTTTCAAGCAGTCTCACTAAAAAGAAATGTTACATACAGAAACTAATGGATATGATATAGCTTGATCATTACACAACATATAAATGAATGGGATTACCACTCCATACTTCATAAATGTGTAAAAAATAATTATGTAGCTAGGTGCCCGTGGTTCATGCTTCTAATCCTAGTTACTAAGGAGTCTGATGGCTGAGAATCATGGTTCAAAGCCAGCCTAGGCAGTAAAGTCCGTGAGACTTTTTTTTTTAATTTTGGTTTATCGTAGGGCTTGAACTCTGGGCCTGGGCGCTGTCCCTACGCTCTACAGCTCAAGGTGAGCATTCTACCACTTAAGCCACAGCACCACTTCCTGTTTGTTTTATTGGAGACAAGAGTCTCACAGAATTTCCTGTCCCAGCTGGCTTTGAACCGCAATCCTCAGATCTCAACCTCCAGAGTAGCTAGGATTACAGCCGTGAGCCACTGGTGCCGGCTCCTTGAGACTATCTTCAACGAGCCACCAGAAAACTGGCAATGGCTCAAGTGGTAGAGCACTAGCTTTGAGGTCAAGAGCTAAGGGACAACGTCCAGGCCCAGATTTCAAGCCCCACGACCAACAAAATCTAAAAATAAACTGTTAAAAGTAAACGAATATTTGGCATAAATGTTAAAATATAATTCTAAACATATTTGAATCCTCACTAGATATAATAGTTTATATAAATGAGGAGAAGTGTTTTCTGGTTTTGGTAACCATTGAATCAATTGTGTAAGTCACACATTTCTCAATCAATTCATATTTATTTATTTATATACTTATATGCCATAAGTATAATTAACTGATAAGTGATAGCCAATGCTGTTTTAGGAATCTCCCTTGGCTTCCTAACATTAACCTTCCTACCCTAAAATCAATATGCCCTCCAACTGTGTCAGAGATTTCATTGACAGTAAAGTTACTCATCTCATTGAAGCAGAAAAGTATAAGCCATAACTATTGTTTGGAATAACTGTCACATTTACATGCATTTCACTTAGCTTAAGAACCGTGCCAGTAATAGCAAAATGTCTTCTGAGCTTTTCAGTCTCTTAAGAGACGAAAATCTTTAATTATATATCTATTTTTTTCTGCCTAACATCCTATATCTTAGGAAGATCATTTTGTGTAACACTGTATTCCTGATTAGAAGACTGGAACAAAGGCAATAATGAAAATAGCCAAGGAAAATACTTGGAAACAATTTAAAAAGCAATGGCAGACACACCTGTTTTCATTGGTTTCAATGAGAATATACATTAAAGTATGTTTTTGTTATTTAAAGTGCAATAATTAAACTTTAATTAGCAGTTAAGAATGGAATAGAAAACTGTGTTTGAAGACAGCTTGACTTTGAAAAATTCAACCAAAGCATAATGTATTTTTCTTGTTTTTCTATATAGTTGCCAAAATAATAGAGAGCAACACCCAAAGGCAGGAAAACATCTAAGCCAAAGCAGTAAACTTTTGTCTATAAAATGATTATGAGTGTCTGATTCTTTCAAAATCAGGCTTGCAAGGAGGAAAAGTGTATTTGTTTAGTGTGAAAAATAAAAAATATAAAAATCCTTTATTAATGTTTTACAAACTAGGACTTCTAGGAAAGGTATGAAAAAGTTCAAAATTGTTTGACTATTCCCAAGAGCATTGTTATTTATCACCTATGGCAACGGAAGTAGCCTTGGTTACTCTTAGTATCATGCTTGTGTATATTTAGAAGCATTATTTGTTGCTGGGTTATAAGTGGCAAAACCTTAAGTAGGAATAGAGTCATTTCCTGAGAGAGGAAAGTTGCTGTGTAAACAAACCTAAAATATCAAACACATAGCATAGTGGAAACTATTTTCCAGCTATATCACAATCTGTATGTATAGATTTTGTTTCCCATTGTTCCAGGGGAACCATTTTTTTATCTTGTTTTTCACCATCTAGTGATCCTATAAAATCCTATATCATCCTGGGATTGCTGTAACTTTACTGGATTCTCTAATTTCTGTTGGAGAGTTAGGAAAGATAGAAAATTGTCTTTCTGTTACTGTTTTACCTTATTTTTTTATTACTTTAGAAACTGTAACTCAAAATGACATAAATTATCTTTATAATATTAGGAGACAGATTTCATGTCCATATTCTAACCCTAGCCTTCTACAAAACTTTGGTACTTAGTGATCCTCAAATGTGAAAATGAATATAGGGAGTATCTTATTTAAATATTGTTGAGAATTCCAAGACTTCCTTTATGTAAGGCCCTTAGAAGTATGTACAGCATACATGTGTACAAAGCCAGTGACAACAAGCAAATATGACTAAGTTTCCCCAAAAGGATGTATGAAGTCAATAGTTATCTTCCCAAGCAGTTGAAAAAATGCTTCCAAAATGGTTCAGTGCACCTACATTTGTGGAGTTATTTCAGTTATGGATTCTTTGTTAGACATATTCTTTTCTTTTAAAAATTGTCAAATATTAGCTTTATAATAAACTTCATCTATTATTCCTTGGTTCAAAACAGAAATCATGATATAGTTGATGTCACTTGGCTTTCTTACTTTCTCAGTTCAAAACCAACCCAGACAGGAAAGTCTGTCACATTCTTATCTGTAACTAAACACCAAAAACGCCAGAAGTGGAGTTTTGGCTCAAGCAGTAGAATACTAGCATTGGGGGAAGTAGGCCAGGGAAGATATTTGTTCAGGGACATGGTCCAGCCTCTGAGATCAAGCTCCAGAACAAGGACAAACTACACAAACCAACAAGCAAAAAAAAAAAAAAAAGTACATATTTCTTAGGGACCATCCTTAAAGCACTGGTTTGAGAACAGGCTCCATTTGCTGATCATACTCAGTGGACCCTGCTTTTTTGGAATACTAATTGTGCTGGAGAATTTAGGACAAGACTAAAGGAATTAATAAATGACTTCTGCAACAACAGAATCATCTCAATAGTGAAATATCCACACATAAGACAATTTAAAACCTCCAAGTCTTTGTTTCCTTGTAATAGAACACTTTTAAAACAACGTTATTTCCTTTTATTCTATTCTGGCCTTCAAATGGCACATTGTTTCCTTTTGTAATACTTTCAAGAAGAAGTTTACAGACAATTTTTATATGAATAAAGAACACACTCGAAAAAAGTCAGGGACAGAGTTTCCTTCAAGCCTTGGATTCTTTTGTTTTTCTAACAATGAACATATATATATATATATATATATATATATATATATATATATTATAGTGAAAATAATGTACAGAGGGATTACAATTACATGGGCAAGATAATGAGTGAATTTTTTATCAAGCAATGTAGCCTACTCCTTGGTCTCCCCTTCCCATCCCTTCCGATCCTCACCTCTCCTCCCGATCCAATCCTCCTCCCCCCACCAACAAATTTGTAAAGTTCGTTCTCAACGTAACGACTTTTATATCTGATTGTTGCAATGGGTGCACCTGTATCCCTATTTAAATGATTTGTTTTTTCCCTTGCCCTCCACAAATTATAGCGATATTAAATACAGTGAAAGCAGGGGTTATTGTTATGCCGTGGGAAGGGGCATACAAAGCAATAAGGAAATCATCTTATAAATGTGTTAGAAACAATCACATGAAAGGAAAAAAAAACATTCGAACACATAACTTAGGGTTCATTTCCTTAACATCAACTTATTTGACCTTTTCTGTTTGACTCAGACATATACTAATTATTGCAAACAAGGAAAACCATGGGACCTATGTTTCTTTGGACGTGGCTTACTTCATTTAATATAATTTTTCCAAGTCTTTCCATTTACTAACAAATGGGGCAATGTCATTAAATCTGATGGAGGCATAGGATTCCATTGTGTATATATACCACATTTTCTTGATCCATTCATCTACTGAGGGGCATCTGGGTTGGTTCCATACCTTAGCTATGGTAAATAAGGCTGCAATAATCATAGTCGTGCTGGTACATCTAGTGTGGCCTTGTTTGTGAACATTTGGGTAAATGCCCAAAATTGGGATTGCTGGGTCCTAGGGGAGCTCTACGTGGGGTCTTTTGAGGAACCTCCATACTGCTTTCCAAAGTGGTTGAACAAGTTTACACTCCCACCAACAATGCAGTAAGGTTTCCTCTGTCCACATCCCCTCCAGCCTCTGTTGTTATTAGAGTTCTTGATTATAACCATTCTAACTGGGGTGAGGTGGTATCTCAATATTGTTTTGATTTGCATTTCTTTTATGTCTAGGGAGGTTGAGCATTTCTTCATATGTCTTTTGGCAATCCTTCTTTCTTATTCAGAGAATTTTCTCTGTAAGTCTTTAGCCCACTTATTTATTGGGTAGTTGTTTCTTTGAAGATTTATTTTTGGGGGATTTAATTTTTTGAGTTCCAGGTATATTTTAGATATGAGACCCTTGTCCATTGTATGGCTAATGAAGATCTCCCAATCTGTGGGTTTTCAATCGATCTTGCTAGCTATGTCCTTTGCCCTGCAGAAGCTCTACAATTTCAAGCAATCCCATTTGTCCACCCTTTCTTTGATTTGTTGTGTTTCTGGGTGTCTATTAAGAAAATTTCGGCCTGTGCCAAGGAGACCTAGTGTTTCTCCTATTCCATCACGTAAAGTTTTCAGGGTTTCTTCTTTGATTCCGAGGTCTTTGACCCATTTGGAGTTGATTCTAGTACAGGGTGATATATAAGGATCTAGCTTAAGTTTTCTACAAGTATTTAACCAATTTTACCAGCACCATTTACTGAAGAGGGTGTCTTTCTTCTATTCTACATTTTTAGCTCCCTTATTGAAGATTAGATGACTATAGGTCTGTAGGTTCATTTCTGGGTTTTCAATTCTATTCCACTGGTCCTGAGGTCTGTTCTTGTGCCAGTACCCAGCTGTTTTGATTACTATGGCTTTGTAGATGAATTCAAATTCTGTTTTCATATTCCCTCAGCACTGTTCCTTCTGATAAGGATCGTTTCAGCTATTCAGATGGCAGCCATCAGCTTCAGACTCTCAGTTTGCTCTGTCATGAGGTATTTGAAATCCTGGCCTTCTATAGTTGCAGCGAGAACTTTCTAACTTGTTTTTTTGTGCTTGAGTGACAACACCTCTTCTGGCTTTTTCTGTGCGTGTGATAGTGTGGAAATGAACCCAGGGTTTCATATATACTAGGCGAGAACTGTACCACTGAGCCCCAGGTGTGACAAATGTAGTAATACATATGTAGATTGTTTATATATATATATATATATATATATACATATATATATATATATATGCATAAAACAAGAGAGATGTCTGTATATTATTAAATTATATTATTAATTGTATTATGGTTGAATACATAATAAAGTATCAATTGAAAATTAGTCAATGTACTATGAGTATTGTGTATAATTTTAATATAATCATACACTAACTACTAATGTATTTGTTACTTTTACAAGATTCCATTCATAGGGCTGTCTATCGGAATGCGTGTCTTAGGATCTCCCGCCATTTGTAGGTGGCGGTCCCAGGATTCAAACCCCGGACCTAGGTTGCTGGTATAGGCTATGGCTTCCCTGATAGCCCACCAAACTTCAACAGTGCAAGGTCATGTACACTTCTCGGGTCCTGTCATTTAGACCCAGGATGGTCACAACGCAAAGGAAAAAAAAATGTAAAACTGCCCTCTGGAACTTCCCAGTTTTATCCTTCTCCTTCCTCCATCCCCCCTTTTTTGTCTGTTGTGGGGCCACAAGCCTGGGTCTGGGCGCTGTCCCTCAACTCTTCAGCTCAAGGCTTTTGTTCTTCCACTTGAGCCATAGCATCACTTCTGGCTTTTTTCTGCTTATGTAGTGCTGAGGTATTGAACCCAGGGGCTTATGCATGCAAGGCAAGCACTGTACTATTAAGCCAACTTCCCAGCCCTTCACCTTTTTTTTTTTTTTGTGCCAGTCCCGAGATTTAAACTCGGGACCTGGGATCTCAGGATGGGCTGTGGGTCCAGAGGCTGCACCCCAGCCTAGGATTATCGAAGCTGATGCAGAGTTGCTCTGAGCTGATTTCTAGCCCCTGGCCTGGCCAAAAAAAATAAGACCCTGGCTTGGAATTTGCACCATTTTTCTGGCAGGCCTGGGATTTGATCTCAGGGTCTGGGTAACTCTGTGGCACCTGAGGGAGGGGAAGCTCACCATCATTGAAAATAAGAAATTGAGACCAATTTCCAGGGCCTGAATTCTAGCCCCAGCACTGTAAAAATCAATATTCATGTGTAAGATCTTTTTACATACATGAGTTTACTCCATATGACATTTATTACCCTTTTATATTTATTCTTTATTTTATTATTAATATATAATATTTATTTCATTTATTATATCTTATCACATGGATATATTTGCACGTGGATTATACATCACACTGAGACCCAGAACTTTTACAGGGAAGGAAAAGAAATGTATCAAAATTGGATTCTTACTCTACATATAAACTTTTGGGATGCTGGGATTTGAACTCAGAGCCCACAATGCCCAGTTCATGAAAGTGTCAGTTTTAGAACAAAGCCATTGGCAAGCTGAGCTGCCAGTCAGTTCCGAGGATGTGTGATCAAGATATAATTGTAACCTAGATATAGATTTAGATATAGATATAGATAGATAGATAGGTAGGTAGGTAGATAGATGCATGTGTAGTTTGCTATATATATATATATATATATATATATATGAGAGAGAGACAATGTGAGGACATTAAATTATATATATAATGAATTATTAGTTATTAAATTAAGCCTCCATTTAATGAAGTATCATGGTTGAATACTTATTAATGCATTAATGTAAAAGTAGTCAGTATTATTTAATTAGGAGAACCATACCATGTTTCTAGAATGAAAGACATAATCCAATAGTTTTTGTGTGGCATTCTATAAGAGAATCATGAACAAACTGCCAATTTAATTATTACTTTTATAACATTCCATTAAGCATTCTCATGAATAGGAATGTTTCTCTCAAGATCTCCCTCCATTTGTAGGTGGCAGTCCTGGCATTTGAACTCCAGGCCTATGTAGTTTACTTCGAAATGCAAACCATTAGTATGACACTGTGAAGATTTCCGATTGTCATGATGAATAAAGAACAACAAGAAGAAAAGAAAGCCAAGTCTCAGAGGCTCCTGCCTGTAATCCTAGATCTAAAGGAGGCTGAGAGGTAGAGAATGCAAGTTTGAATTCAGTCGGGACAAGAAAGTCCAGGACACTCTTATTTCTAAGGGATCACAGGAATATATAAACCTATGAGTGGGGCTGAAGCTCAAGGGCAGAGCACAACCCTTGAGCAAAAGGAGCTCAGGGAGAGTGCCTAGGCTCATAGTACAACCCCCGGACCTGTCAAAAAAGAAAAAGCCAATAAATCTATGTATCCCCATGTATGTATGCGTATACTTCTATCGGTGAAGATCCAGAGTCACCATGTTGAAAGGCACCCAGCTAGGAAATTTGCTTTGAATAGAATGATTTCATAGCACAGAGAGTGCTTTCAAGACATTCCAAGTTCTGGGGCTCCCCTCACTGTACCCAGTGTAGCCTGAGGGTATCTGTGCACTCCAGGCTGCTGGAGGAAGTCTGCCTCATTGTTTAGACAGGAAGACAAAAAGGCCTCACTCCAGGACAGCTGTGTAACAAACAACTCCATCTGAGCCAATTAGTAAGGATGAGTGTAGGCAGACTCTGAAGGCCAGGAGAAAAAGGCCTCTTTTGTACCCCAAGCAATCTGTCTCCCCAGTGCTCTGTTTTGACAGGAAACCTTCATTTGTGCCACCTCCCGTGGCAGCCCAAGTTCCCTGCACTTATCCTGTCTTCCTTAGATTAAGTTCCAGTGTTGAAATAACCTGCTACAATTAATTCAAGGGTCCTTCTGGCAGACAACAAGGGAGCTGAACCTAATCAAAAGATTCTTAATTGGCAATGTTGCCTCCCTAGGTTTCTGGAAGCTCACTAAATCTAAGCACATATGCAATATCACAAAGCTTCCTGTCATCTAGGGCTGGTGAAGCTCATAAGACTTTGGAAACCTTTGACCTCTCATAGTTGAGCCCTGGATGGCTAGGTTTTGGAGTTAAACACAGTGTCTGGGTGCTGACCATGAGCTCAGAACAGAAGCTCAGTGATTTACCAACATTTGGTGTCACAGCTTTATTTCTGGTATCTGTGTGTGTGTGTGTGTGTGTGTGTGTGTGTGTGTGTGTGTGTGTGTGTGTGTGTGTGTGTGCGCATACACTTATCCTGGAACTGTACCTCAGGACCTGAGAACGGTACTTGAGTTTCCCCTGTGCAAGGATAGCACTCTACACCTTGAGCCACAGGGCCACTTCAGGCTTTTTGTAGTGATGTGCTACTGAGGAATCAAACCCAGTGATTCATACATGCAAAGCACTCTAACCCCTCCTCTTCAGATTTCTTTCTTTTCTTGTAAGTTGGAAGAGTTGAAGTCTAGGCATGGGGCCTGTTTGTCCTTGAGCTCTTCAGCTAAAACCAAGCACTCTACCACTTGAGCCACAGCACCTCTTCAGGTTTTTGGTGGGTCACTGGAGAGAAGCGTCCTTCTCATAGAATTTCTTGCCCAGGCTGGCTTTGGACCATGATCTTCAGCTCTCAGATTCCTGAGACAAGCGTGAGTCACTGGTGCCCAGCATCCACTTCAAGTTTCTAAGCAGAGAATAGGAGATAATAGTCTCATGGGACTTTTGTGTCTGGGATAGCTTGGAACGAAGAACCTCAGATCTGTTTCTTGAGTAGGCAGGGTGACAGACCCCAGCTACAGAGCTACAGATGCCTAGATTGTAACTTTCTGTTGCAAGGGGGTCCTTGGCTCCAT
Organism: Dipodomys spectabilis; assembly: GCF_019054845.1. Taxonomy (NCBI): domain Eukaryota; kingdom Metazoa; phylum Chordata; class Mammalia; order Rodentia; family Heteromyidae; genus Dipodomys; species Dipodomys spectabilis. The sequence goes on from NW_024870847.1 coordinate 908,448, forward strand.
GTGGTAGGGTGCTAACCATGAGCCCAACAGGAAAGAGTCAGCGCCTGGGCCCTGAGTTCAAGGTTCACAACCGAGAAAAATAAACAATTGTCTGCAGGAGGCAACGCACTAGATTTCAGTACATACATCATCTTGGCCCTGACATGGGGACATATGTATGCCTCAACGTTCTCATCTGCACCATCATATTACTTGTGGAGTGCTTACAAGGACCAGATGAAAAAATGAACCCCGTGAAGGACTTAGCACACAACACCTCATGAATGACTCATCACATAGCTGTACCCCACACTGTCATTAGAATTAGGGTGCTTCCATCAGTATCACCATTCTTTCAGAAACACATCACAAACCACACAAAATTGACATCAAATGATTTAGAGGGGTGGGATTTTTTTGGTGGGGTGGGGAGTCAGCCACGGGGAATGCACTGAAAGTTTGGGGGTACTGATCTAAGGTTGTTTGCTCAAACCTAGAGCTCTACCACTGTGAGCCTCAGCTCAGAGTTCCACAGATTTCCTGCCAGGGTTGGGTTTTAAATCCACCAGTGTCAGATCTCAGTCCCTGAGTACCTTGGATGACAGCGGTGAGCGAGCCAGCAGCTTCTGGTTCCGTGGAGCTGGGTTGCAGTGGTATACCTCTAGCTAAATCAGGTAAGATGGCAGCTGCCAGCATCAGACTCCCAGCTTGCTTTGTGATGAGGTATTTGCAGTGCTATCCTTATATCATTGCAGTCGAAACATTCTTTTTTTTTTTTTTTCGGTGCCATTCCTTGGTCTTGAGTAAGGATCTAGACACATTCCCTAAGCTTTTTTGCTCAAAGCTAGTGTTCAACTGCTTGAGCGACAGACAGCATGACTTCCATATTTTTCTCTGTATACAGTAGTGAGGAATCGAGCCCAGGGCTTTCTACCTACTAGGCAAGCATTCTACCATTGAGCACCAGGAGTGACAAGTGTATGAACAGATAAATGTGTAGATTGGTAGATAGAAAAATAGATGTATATGTATAAAACAGGAGAGAGATATCTGTATACTCTGAAATTGCATAAACAATATTACTACTGATTATTGGCAATTATATTATTCCTTTCTTTTTTAAGTGTCATGATTGAATACATAATAAAGTATTAATTGAAGATTCTTCAATGTAGTATAATTGTTGTGTATAATTTTATAATATAATCATACACTAACTACTAATTTAATTGTTACTTTTATAACATTCTATTCGTAGGGAGGTATATGGGAATTGGTTTCTTAGTATCTCCCACCATTCATTAGTGGCAGTCCCAGTATTCGACCCACAGGCCTATGTCTCCAGGCCTAAGTTGCTGGTTTTGGCTACAGCTTAACTAATAGCCTGCCAAACATCAACAAAGCAAGGTCAGGTACATATTCTGGGCCTTGTCATTTAGACCCAGGATGGTCAAAATACAAAGGAAAAATAAAGAAAAATTACCTCTTTGAACTTCTCAGTTTTATCCTACTCCTTTTTATGTATTTATTACTTTTGTCCGCCCCAAGATTTGAAATCGGGTCCTAGGATCCCAGGGCCAGCTGTGGCAGAGATGTCAAGACCTGAGTTCAAGCCCCGTGCTTGGCCAAAATAAAATAAAATAAAGTAAAATAAGCCCCTGCCTTGGAATTTGCACCATTTTTCTGGCAGGCCTGGGATTTGGACTCAAGGTCTGGGTAACTCTGAGGCACTGTGGGTGAAGGGGAAATGCTCACTTTCCTTGAAGACAAGAAATTCAGACCAGTTCCCAGGGGCTGAAATGAAGCCCCAGCACTGGAAAAAATAATATTCATATATAAGATCTATTTACATACATGGATTTACTGCATATCACGTTTTTTACCCTTATTTATTTAGTATTATTACACATATAACATTTTTATTATATCATATTACATAGGATATATTTGCATATGGATTATGTGTCATACTGAGACCAAGGAATTTCGCAGAGAATAAAAAAAATGTATCAAAATTGGCTTCATACTCCACAAATAAATTTTTGGCCATGCTGGGATTTAAACTCACAGCCTAGAGTGCCCAAACCATAAATGGGATATCAGACTTGGCAGACCATCCTCCGGCAAACTGACCTGCCAGAAAGTTTTGAGGACCTGTGATCAAGCCACAGTAGAGCCATATATATATATGTTGATAGATGTGTAGATTGAGATATATATAATTATATACATATATACACAGAGAAAGGGACTGTGAGGATATTAAATTATATACATATTATTACCAATTATTAGTTATTAACTTATGCCTCTATTTAATGAAGTATCCTGGTTGAATACTTGCAGTCCTAGCATTCGAACTCCAGGTCTGGGTAGTTTATTTCAAATGCAAACCATTGGAATGACACCGTGAAGATTGCAGATTGTTACGATTTAAAAAAAGAACAACAAGAAGACGAGAAAGCAAGCCCCAGAACACACACGTACACACACGGGCCTGTGCACATGCACACATTAATATCCTTAGGACAAACCAATGGCTTATACCAGCAATCCAAGCTACTCAAGAGGCTGAGCTCTTAGGAGGGCAGCTTGAAGCCAGTGCAGGAAGGAAAGTCTGTAAGACTCTTCTCTCCACTAAACTACTAAAACAGATAAAAGGTGAGCTGTGATTCAAGTGGTAGAGTGTTACCTCAGGGACAGTGCCTAGGCAATAAGTTCCAGCTCTGAGATGTTGTTTTTGATTTTGTTTTGTTTTGGTTTTAATAAACACCCTTTGCCATCCCAGCCCCTACTGGCCATAAATTCAGATTTTGGTCATCCTAGATCTCACTTCAGCTCCTGCCACTTCCACATCACTGCCACAATTGGCTGGTGTGTGGCCAGCACTGGGTTAAGAAGTGAACTTACACTGGGGGCATAGCCAGGTCAAGGCTAATGCCCCAAAACATTGAGGTACTGGACATAACAGTCTTTCATCCCCCAGTTCCCTGGCCCTGGAATCTAAAGTCTGTGCCTCTGTATTTTGGGCATCCGGAATTGTCCAAAAGGGCCTGAGAGGCCCAGCTGGGGCCAGAAGATAGACTTGCTTGCAATAAGGTACATTGACATTTCCTAGACACCAACGGATACTTACAAGCCACCTTGACCTCACCTCCAATGTAGCCCCAGATCCTCCTTGTTTGGGCAGCCTTCAGTCAGCTATCAAGCTCAAGTTGACCAGAGCCACTGGCAACCACCCTACTGCCACTCCACTGCCAGCCTGCTGAGAGGGATATGCAGCCAGAGGCCCAGATGAGGAAAAGGACAGGACATCTCATGACTGAGCGCCACCCCTCCAGAGGCAGAGGAGAACCTATGCCAGCCAGCCCTGCTGACCCAGAATTCCCTGGAGGCATACAAAGATATGGACAGCTAGACTTGGGCCTCAAAAAAAAAGCTGGAATATGCAGGTCTCTGGCGATTTAGGACTCATTGTAGACACTGATGGGGGCTAAAGGGAAGGTTGCTGTGGAGGAGGGGCATCATCCATGGTCAAGAAGAGGTAGACAGGTGTCCAGGAAGGGGACAGAGAAAGATAAGGGGAAAATACACACAAAAACATACAGGAGCATCCCAAGGCCTCCGCAGTCCCTGAGCAACTGAACATCCGAACCCCCAAGAAGATGGCACTACTATCCTCAGACCAAATGTAGAGAAAACTCAGAGCCTCTCACACGTTTGGAATGGCTCATAACACAGCATGGCATTTCCTGCTGTACACACCGCTATCCAGAAAACTCAGCTACCTTATTTGGGGTTGTCAGTCATGGGGTTTGAATTTTGGGCCTGTGAGTAGTCCCTCAGCCCTTCAGCTGAAGGTGCACACTCTACCAGGAGCAACAGCACCACTTCCAGGTTTCTGGTGGTTCATTGGAGATAAAGTCTCACAGACTTTCCTGCCCAAGCTGGCTTTGAACTGCGATCCTCAGATATCAGCCTCCTGAGTAGCTAGGATGACAGTTGTGAGCCACTGGTAGCACCTGGCTTCAGCCACTTTCCTACAACCAGGGGAAATCCAAATTGTCATGCCACCAACCACATGCAACCCTACATTTCGGACTTTGACACCAGCATCCAAAACCATTATTCCATGGATGAAGAAAATATGATTGACACTACCCTCCCACCCCTGCTCCCATTCGCTCACTTCCTGCCTAAGACAGGCCACGACCTCTGAGTTCTGGGTAAAGCAACCCCCACCCTTCTGTGACTTCACACTCAGGAAAACCTGGGGAGTTCTTAGATATGTCTGTACACTGAGGCCAGTACCTGGTCTCCCAACCACCGCACCCTACTCATTCACCATCTAATGCAAGCAAGGGATGTCTTTCTGTTTTTTTGTTTTTTAATTTTTTGGGTCCGGTCATGGGGCTTGAACTCTGGGCCTGGGCGCTGTCCTTCAGCTCTTCAGCTCAAGGCTAGTGCTCTACCACTTGAACCACAGCAGCGCTTCTGGCTTTTTTCTTTTTGCTTATGTGGGGCTGAGGAATCGAACCCAGGGCCTCATGCATGCAAGGCAAGGGCTCTAACACTGAGCCACTTTCCCAACCCCTTTCTTTTTTTTTTGGTTGAGGGGCTTGAACTCAGGACTTGGGTACTGTCCCTGATGATGATTTTTCCTCATGGCTGGGGATCTAACATTTGATCCATGGTTCCACTTCCGATTGAAGATTGGAGATGAGACCCTCAGAGGACTTTCCTGCCTGGGCTGGGAAACAAGATCCTGTGGATCTCAGCCTCCCTACTTGGGAGCCAGGCGTGAGCCACCAGTGCATGGTTTGTGGTTTCTCATTCTTTAGAATTTCCACCTAGTCCTTCTCTAGACACTACCACCTAGACTCTCCTCTAATTCCTTCAGGGACAGCAAAGGGAGGCTCAGAATCTGGGTAGGGCCATGGGCATTAAAAGGCCCCCTCCTCATCAGTACCCCTCTCTAAGCTCTCATCTGCCTCCTCTGGATGGCCTGGTCATCTGGAGCAGATCAAAACCAATAGGACTTCTGGGGCCTGCCCTGTATCCCCCTGCCCCAACCAATGGGTACCTGAGGATTTCTGGGTCTAGCTGCTCCATGTCCCGGTGGAAGATACTGTGAGAGTTGCTGATAACTAGGTCCAGGGGTGCCCAGGTTAGAAGGAGTGTCCAGCTCCTTTCTGTCAAAGAAGGAGACACAAAGCATGGATGGATCTACTAAGAGCTACAGGGCATAGCCATCCACCTGTCACCAAGGTCCCTTGGAGTGCTGTTTTATATTGACATTCATGGGGCTTGAAATCAGGGCCTGGGCATTATCCCCAAGCTTCTCTTGCTTGAGGCGAGTACTCTTCCACATGAGCCAAGGTGCCACTTCTGGCTTTTTCTGTGTATGTGGGACCTAGGAATCAAACCCCAGGGTTTCCTGTGTGCTAGGCAAGCCCACTACTGCTAAGACACAATCTCAACCCTGGATAGCTGTTCTTCTGTGACCCCTCGGGCCTGTCTCAGGACATTCTTGAACATCTGTACCGAGTTTCTCACCAGTATCCCTGGCTGGAAATGAACATACTCAGCTATGTTGTCCTTTATCTACAGCATCATTGCTCTTTGTGCTCCCTGTTAGATCCTCCTTGTTCAGCAAGGTCCCCTTTCAAGTGTTGCCTCTAACAAGTCTACTTCAATTGTTCTGGCAGAGGAAGATCTTCACCACTCTGCAGGCTGCCAGCCTTGTCTCACTCTGCCATCCGGCTGGTGTGGGTTGAAAGCACACAAAGGAGAAGGACAGGCTTACACCAACCAATTTATGAATGTTCTGATACACTACCCAGGGACTGGTGCTTTATCACACTCTGTGAGAGGGCACTAGAAGCCCAGACAGTCTGGGGGCAGCAAGATGGGGCCATTATTTTTTGTGGGCTTGAACTCAGGATGTGGGAGCTGTATCTCTGAGTTTTCATGTTCAAGGCTCCTGCTCTACCACTTGAGCCACAGCTCCACTTCTGGCTTTTTGGTGGTTCCATGAAGCGAAGAGTCTCACCAGCTTTCCAGCTTATGGCTGGCTTCAATCTTTGATCCTCAGGTCTCTCCCTACTGAGTAGCCAGGATGTCAAGCATGAGCCTGAGCCAGAGGTAATGGGCACCAGAGCCTTTCTTTTTTTATTGTGAAAATGCCATACAGAGGGGTTACAATTACATGGGCAAGACAGAGCCTTTCTTTTCAGCTTCTGTTTATCTCATGTCAATTAGCAAGCCCTAGTTAAAATAGTCAGTTAAAGGGGATCAGTTTCCTTTCCTAGGTCAGTTAATCTAAGGAGATAGTCTTTGAAAAGGCTAGTTTTAGTTGGCCTAGATGAATGTGTGTGTGAGAGAGAGAGATAGAGAGAGAGAGAGAGGGAGACAGACAGACAGACAGACAGACAGACAGACAGACAGACAGACAGACAGAGAAAGAGTATGCGTTTCGGTGATACCTACCCCTATCTCTGCAGTGCCTCATCCTAGTGGTGTGTCCATCCAGGATCCCCACCCCAAGGAAGGTGGGTAGGGGAGGGTACATGAGGTCACCTCAAGTGGGATGATCTGAATTCTATCCTGCAACTGAAGCCTGCAGAGCTAATAGAGAGAAGGATAGGTTTAGAGGAACATCGAGGGAAGCCCCTTACCTTTGGCTAAAGTACTAGAGAGAAGACTGAATCCATCGTTTCTGGTAGTAAGATAACTGGTGCCCAATATTCATTTACTTTATTATTTTTTGTGAGTCCTAGGGCTTGGATTCAGGGCCTTGGTGTCGTCCCTGAGCTTCTTTTTAGGCTGAGGCTCTACCACTTACACTACACCACCACATCTGGCTTTTTTCTGGAGGGAGGAGTTGGTTTATAGGAGATAAGAATCTCACAGACTCTCATGCCTGGGCTGGCTCTGAGTCATGACCATCAGACCTCAGCCTCCCAAATATTCAAGATGACTGGTGGGATCCACCGGCACCTGATTGCCACCATCCATTTATAATCTTCTAGGGCCAGTGCCGGGCTACCTGCACTGCATCCCCGTTGTTGTGAGTGGGAAGCAGACATGGGTGGGTTTGATACTTGAACAGTCTGCCTACTTTTGAACATTTTTCCCGGTCAGTTTGATGGCTTTCTCCTTATTTATAGCAATGACTTGGCTCTGGCACAATAACAAATGACCCCCAAGAGGTGCCAGGTCTTGGGTCTTTTCTCTCCACACCAGCCCCCCTCCCAGAAAAGACACACTCCAGCAAAGCAAAGTAGACAAAGAGTGAATTCATTTTTTTAATAACCAAGGTCTGGCCAGATAAGGGGTGGTGAGGATCAGAGGCCTGGTATTGTTCTGGGTGGTGGGACAACCCAACGCCTTCTTATCCATTTTCCTTTCACTATCTTAACAGAGGATAGTGGGGAAGGACTCATGGAATGGATGGACAATGAATAACCATCATGGTCTAGCCCTGGCACAGAGGGGCTTACCTCAGGGAGCTAGTTCAACCAAGTTAGGACATTCAAGTACAATCTCATACTGAGGATCCCCTGACCTTATTAAAGCCTCAGTGTCTCTCACTGTCCTGCCTCGACACTGGGCAGTGAGGTGAGGTCTAGTTATCTAATCACTGGATGTGGGAACAAAAGGATTTCTTGGCCAAGGGACGCATACTGGAGGGCTCTAGGTCCCTCCCTCTTGGGAAGGAGAAAAGGGCTGATCCATCCCAGAAATCTTCCTGGGTTGTTAGTATCCTCAAAGAAACAACCCTGCTCAGAGGCCAGTGCCTCTGGTTTTGTCACCAGCCTCTACCCAACCCTGCCCCACATTCAGTCAGCCCTCTTTGAATCCCAGATCTGCCATATAGACTAAAAGCTGAGACAGAAAAGAGACCCACCTCTGCCTCTGAGAATGGCAGTCACAGGATCCTAGTGCTCCCTAGAGGAAGTCTCGGGGCAACACGGGTCCCGACTTCCGCCCTCATTCCCTGGCTGTCCTGTGCCCATGGCACACTTACCTCTGTCTCTGTTGGAGGACTGAACACCAGGGGTGTCATCTTCAGATTGAGCCCTCGAAAGTCCCAGTCCCCAAGGATGTTCTGCACAGGCATCCTGACCCGGATGAAAGCCAGGGGGTCAGCGGTCAACCCAAGATGCCAGGACTTTTAATAGCCATGTGGCTGGGTCGAAGGCTCTATCACTGATGGTCTAGGTTGTCAGGAGAGGTCATGACTCCAATGTCCTGACACATCTGACCTGCGATCGTCCTCCCTCTTCATTTTCCTTCTTATGCCTTGCCCCCACCCTCTTGACACTCCCTCACCACAACACCTCCCTAGCCCTCGGACCAGAAAACAAACTTGTTGTGGCCGGGGATGTTTGAAACCTGGTCTTAGCCCTCTGGTCTACCTGAGGCTGGTACCCTCTGCAGTTGGCAACCACAAAGCTCCTGAATGTCATTAAGTTGCTGAGGTGGCAGTGGCTTGGTCCTACATACTGGCTTTAGGCTCTGAAACTGATCGCACAGAGAGTGTGAATGGTTGGCTCCCTTTATCCAGGGACTCCAAACCAACGCTCACATGCTCCCTTCTTCCTTACTTTCTTCTTTTTCCCTCCATCCATACCTCCTTTCTCTCTCTTTCCTTTATTTCTCTCACTCCTGGGCCTTGAATTCGGAGCTTGGGTGCTGCCTTTGACTCTTTTTACTCAATGCCAACAGTGTATGGCTTGAGCTACACATCCACTTCTGGCATTTTCTTTTGGGTAGTTAGTTGGAGATGAGTCTTACAGGCTTTCCTGCCCATGCCTTAAGCCTCGAACTTCCCATCTCAGTCTCTAAGTAACTAGGATGACAGGTGTGAAGCTCTGGCATCCAACTCAAACCAAGGTTTCTTCATGTGCTGTGGAACCAGCACTGGAACATTCCATCGTCTATGACCTCCCTGGAGCCTGGTGGACACTATAACTATTTGGGGATAAATAAATGAGCATCTGATTACAATACTAAAGAAAAGTCCCATCCAATTCAGGTAAACATCCTGGGTGGGGGCAAAGCCTGATGTAGCTCTCCCACAGTTCTCCCTCCTCCCTCTTCTGCCCTCCTGGTGCCACCACACTTAATTGTTTTGGCTACCAGGATGGGGGCCATAATGTACTTGCGATTCCAGGGCTTCTGAGATGCCTATCTTCTCAAAGATCTCTGTCCAGCGGCTGACTAGCTCTGTGGCACTCAATTCCCCTCGCAGATATGAATGAGGTTGCCATGAGCTGAAGAGCCTGCTCAAGGGGCTTCCACTCCTCCTGGGGCCAGACAGGATGGTCCACCATATCTGGCCGCCAAGTTTCATGTTGCAGAGGAAGGATCCTCAAGGCATCCAGGGTCTCTGAATCTCCCAGAGTCTAGTACAGGTGCTGCGTGGGGCTGGGAATGTGGCTCACTGGTAGAGTGCTTGCCTTGCACACATGAGGCCCTGGGTTCAATTCCTCAGCACCACATAAGCAGAAAAAGCTGGAAGCGGGGCTGAGGCTCAAGTTGTAGAGTGGGAGTCTATAGCTGAAGAGCTGAGGGACAGCACCCAGACCCAGTGTTCAGGCCCCACAAACAACAAAGAAAATAAAGAAACCACAACAGGTGCTGGGAATCGTCTCTGCTCACAGCTGGCAGACTGGGGATTGTGAAGTAATAATCTCTGCTCCCCACGACATCCTCAATTGTGGAGGTCACCCTAGAAAGAGCCGGAGGAGAATCAGCAGCTGCCAGAGAAAGGCAGTGAAGGCACGAAATTCATAGTAGGAGACCACCTGGCTTGAGAACTCTGACTGTGCCACTTTGAATGCCATTGGCGGCTGAAATGGTCCTTCTAATTTGACTCATAAATCCAAGCGTTAGTGGAAATTGCCAGGTTCAAGAAAAAACCCTGGAAAAGGTGGCATTTCACTTGCCCAATCAAACTTAAAGGGTTCCAAAGTCAGTGGTCCCCTTTTCCTTCCAGAAAGCCTACAGCAGGTTACAGAAACTGCCATTCAGAGAGCCCTAGCTAGCTGCCATATCCTGATACCGAGCAGACTCCAGCAGGGGTAACACACTTGCCTACTACTAGTGCCCAGCTGGAAATGGCCCAGGTGGGACACAGATTGCAGTCTGCAGGACTCCAGGGAGGTCTGCCCACCGGTGCATTGCCCCGGGAGGCAATCCACACCACCAGTAGGGGTGCGGAGCCACCTGCTCAGATGCCCATGGACACCGTCAATGCCCTGGGTAAAGTTGCCCACTCATCCTCGGATGTGTTGAACCATCTGCCATGTCACACCATTCACCACTTCCCAGACCCTCCTAGCTTCACAGCCCCTGCCATAACCCGCCCCCCTACTCGTTCCCTAATTGTGTTTGGCAGACACATTCCCAACCCTTGAATTAGCTCCCAAATAATAGGTCTAATTCTAACTCCATTATTTACTCATGTAAAACACACACACACACACACACTCATGGAAAACACACACACACACACACACACACACACACACACACACAATCTACATTTTCCTAGACTCCCCTTCTTGAGCAGTATTCAGTGCCATTAACTTAATGCTTGTTTTCTCCAAATTATTATGATAGGGATTAAACTACATTTGTATTAATGATAATGTATTTTTGTACTTTTTGTTTTGCAATTTTGTGTACTTATGTGAGAGAACAGTGATTTGTGAAGATTAACCAGAAATCAATGTGTCGGTAAATAGGTAGATGACAGGTAGAATCAAAGATGCAGATAATACCACTTGAAATTTTATTTCTCTAAGTTTAAATATATGCATATGTATGTATTTAAAATTTCTGCCAAGATTTTATTTGCATTAACAATGATCTATTTGTTCCATTATATAAATTTAGCATATTGTATGTTTCATAGTAGATTAATACTTACAGAATTTCTTTCCTTTGGAGACCAGGTTCTGCAGTGTAGACCAGGCTTTCCTCACCTCCTTATTCTCCTGTGTCAAGTTCCTGAGTATTGGCTGGCATTACCATGTGGTAGCATAGTACCATGTCCAGCTACATTATTTACATTTTTTACAGTAGAATATTACTGTGAACAGCTTTAAGCCATATATCTTCATGAGTATGAATGAATTTCTTGTGAAAATGTTATAAATAGAGTCACTGAGTGAAGGCAATTACAGTAGGCATGCCTGTAATCTAGCACCCAGGAGAATTGTCAGTTTAAGAGCTCCTTGAGCTAAACAGCAATTCCATTTTAAAACAAAAAAACAACAACTGGTGAGCTTGGAAGAGAGAAAGTATTGTTAAGTGGGGTGATAGGAACATACCAAATTTAGTGTGTGTGTGTGTGTGTGTGTGTGTGTGTGTGTGTGTGTGTGTGTGTGACTGTGTGTGACTGTGTGTGTGTGCACGTGCATGTGCTTCTGTTGGTCCTAGGGCTTGAACTCAGGGCCTGGGCACTGTTCCTGAGGCTTATGCTCCAGTTTGGTTTGAACCAAACTTCACCTCATGTTTTTTAGAGGCCATTGGAGATGAGTCTGATCCAGTTTCCTGTCCAGGCTTAGAAACTTGATCCTATTTTCTCAGCCTCTTTTGTAAGTAGGATTACAGGCATGTTGTATTATTGTTAAGTAATATAGTAAACATCATGCCAGTTTACACTCCTTCCAGCAGTGTTTGAGTGTTGCACAGACACCTAAGATAAAACCCACTTCACGTTTGATAATATCCAAATCTCATAATCCTGTGAGATAAGTATTCCTATGCTCAAGTTACCTGTGAAGAATTTGAGATCCAGAGAATTTAGTTTTGAGTCCCCATCTAGTATACAGTGGAGCCTGTATTCAATCCCTACTAGTTCTGTTTATTTCAGAAAACATGGAGTCATAATGCGGTCTAGTTAATGTGTTTTTCTAGCAAGTACTTCTCTTTGCAAATACAGTTCTGTGTCTGACAGATTACCTTTCTCTCTATTTAGCTGTTTGCACCCCCTTTCATTAGCTACGGAAAGCACAAGTGATGAGAAGAGCCATTCTTGAAGGGGAAATTGATAATGGGGTTTGACCTTGTTATCACATACATATTAGTCTGACCTTCCAATAGAGTTATGCCTCCAGCACTATATTTCTGTTTTTTTCTTTGTATTATTATTATAAAGGTGAGTTACACAGAAGTTACCCTCATATGTCAGGTATGGATATATTTCTTTTTTGAAATGTCACCCCTTCCCTTGCTCTCTATTTTTCTCTCTCACTGGTTTGGTTTTATTAAGTTTCTTCTTCTTCTTTCTTCTTTCTTCTTTCTTCCTTCTTCTTCTTCTTCTTCTTCTTCTTCTTCTTCTTCTTCTTCTTCTTCTTCTTCTTCTTCTCTTCTTCTTCTTCTTCTTCTTCTTCTTCTTCTTCTTCTTCTTCTTCTTCTTCTTCTTCTTCTTCTTCTCTTCTCCCTCCTCCTCCTCCTCCTCCTCCTCCTCCTCCTCCTCCTCCTCCTCCTCCTCCTCCTCCTCCTTCTTTCTTCTTTCTTCCTTCTTCTTCTTCCTTCTTCTTCTTCTTCTTCTTCTTCTTCTTCTTCTTCTTCTTCTTCTTCTTCTTCTTCTTCTTCTTCTTCCTCTTCTTCTTCTTTCTTCTTCTTCTTCTTCTTCTTCTTCTTCTTCTTCTTCTTCTCTTCTTCTTCTTCTTCTTCTTCTTCTTCTTCTTCTTCTTCTTCTTCTTCTTCTTCTTCTCTTCTTCTTCTTCTTCTTCTTCTTCTTCTTCTTCTTCTCTCTTCTTCCTTCTTCTTCTTCTTCTTCTTCTTCTTCTTCTTCTTCTTCTTCTTCTTCTTCTTCTTCTTCTTCTTCTTCTTCTTCTTCTTCTTCTTCTTCTTCTTCTTCTTTTCTTCTTCTTCTCTTCTTTTTTTATTATTACTATTATTATTATTATTATTATTATTATTATTATTATTATTGTGCTGTAGAGGATTTAGTCACATTAGTGTGGTAATGATTACATTTCTTTTGTCATTGTTTTTGTTTTAGTCAGTAATGAGGCTTGAACCCAGGGCCTGGACATTGTCTCTGAGTTCTTTTGTTGAAGAATGGTACTCATATGGAGCCACAGCTCTACTTCCCTGAGTGCATTCCTTTTTGGACAATGTAATCCTTTCCCTTCATCTCTTCCAGTTTTCTCATCCTTCCCCACAAACAAAATGCATAGGTAATTTTCAACATAGTACCAATTGAATACCAGTGCTGCACATGTTCATCCTTTGTCCTTCCTTTTCTATGACCTGTTTAACTTCTCAAACAGAAATAAATTTTTAAAATGACAAAAATGAAAGAAAATAAAGAAAAATATCATCTTGTTTCTGTTTCCTGGTCACTGGTTATTTTTGAGATAGGGTTTGTGTGTGTGTGTGTGTGTGTGTGTGTGTGTGTGTGTGTGTGTGTGAATGTGTGTGTGTGTGTATACTGGGGCTTGAAATCAGGGAGCTGACCTATAGCATTTTTACTCAAGGGTAACAGTCTATGACTGAAACAAAATTTCCACTTCTTGATTTTGAACGGTTAATTGGAGATCAAAGTTTCACAGGTTTTTCCTACCTAGCTAGCTTCAATTCACTTTCCTCAGATCTCAGCTTTCTAAATAACTAGAGTTACAGGTGTGAGCCACTGGTGGTGCTTGGCCTACCTTCTTTTTGTTGAGTAGTTGAAATATAAAACAGTTGAAACCATAGTAAAAAAGAAATCAATTTAACTTTCCCAGCTTCATTAACTTTTAATATTTTGTCACATTTGATACATACAGAAAAACATTTTTTGTAAATGCTCCTGCAATTTGGTTTTCATCTGTTTTATCCTCATGATGAACTTGATTTTATAGCTTTTTAACTCTAAATATTGATGAGAATATGTCCAGAGGGCATTAATGACCTTTTGTTGGCTTTCATAAGGAAATGGTGCAAGCTAACTCGTGATAAATTTGTGTGCACGACCCCGATAACATATCCACATTCTTCGCCAGAAGACAGTAGTGCCTGTTACAAATCATCTAGATCTGACAAAACTCTGACTCAGGCCTTGTTAAGACCTTCTTGTGTGTCCTCTTAGAGTGCAATCCTGACACTCCACTGACCATGACAGACCACTGATGGACCTTCTCATGACACAGCCAAGGTTACTAGTCAGGCATGGCACCTACAGTGTGATGGGAGACATGACTATTTCCTATGAAGGAATGACACAGGAAATGTTAAGTCCTTAAGCTCTCATCAGTACCAAGGGCTCCTTCCTCACTGAGCATTCGATCCTAAGATTTAAGGAGACATCAAACTCTCTCTTCCTTTTGCCAGTTGTGTGCATGTTTTTCCTCTTCTGCTATCATCTTCTGTGGAAAGAAACGATCTGAGCTGTATAAGCCATCTTGCTTATTCTAGGCCCTTTGGGTAAGTCTGGCTTTTATACATAGACAAAAAGAAATGCAGTGATAAAAAATAGGAAACAACATTTTTTCTATTCTATTTATTACCCAAATATGTTTTCAAATTCTACCAATAATTCTTATTAGTAAGAGACACTGAATTAGCAGTCACTTTCTCAAACTGCTAAATTTCTCAGTGATCTGTGCAAGAGAAACCACAGCGAGTGTTAGGGCTCCTCCAGTCTAACTTCTTGGCGAGGGAGGAGTGCCTGTATGCTAGGCATCCAAATTGAACAAAAAATACTTCTTATACCTCAGATTACATGTCCAAGCTATACATACCAAAGAAAGCTAAGGACAAGACATTGGTCTGATTTGGGAACAATGCAGACCACAAACATGAATTCTAAGTAAACAGAAATGAAAAGAAATTTTCCTCTGTTCATATAATGCAATAAAAAGAGCTACTTTTCTCATTATCACTTAATTGTGGTTATATGTACTTAGTACTAGCTTCTTGAAAGTCCTAAAAAGCTCTTTGACATGAACTCAGAAGTTCCATTGGTATCAGCTTGAGATTTCTTGAAAAAAAACTTTTTAATTTTTATATTTCTAAAAATCTATTTTACTATAAAGATGCTATTCAGAGGGGTTACATTAACATGAGTAAATTACATTTCTCATTGAACATTGTTACCAGCTCCAGTGTTTTTCTCCCTCTGTCCCTTCCTTTTACTCCCCCGCTCACCATTACATTGTAAAGTTAATTTCTGCCATAGTGTCCTATGAGTATCATTGTTGCAATGGGTCACCTTTAGTAGTTCTTTCAGCATTTTGTTATTTCCCTTCCCTTATCCCAAACAGATAAACGCATATACAGGACGCAGGGTACCAGAATCAAAGACAGGAATTGTCCTGGATAAAACCAATAGGAAAAGAAAAATGACAAAGTATGAAAAAAAAAAACTAGCTCCTGTACATTGGCTACATCAAGCTTGACAACTAAACAAAAGAAGACCTGCTGTTTCTATGTCTTGGTGTTCATTTCAATTAGCATCATTTTGTATGGTCATATATATGTTCATAACTCTTGAGTTATTATGATATACTTTCAGGAGTAACAGGCTAATGCTAATCATTGCAAATGAGGGAAGTCATAGAGCTCATGTTTTTGGGGGCCTGGCTTGCTTTACTTAATATGATTTTTTTCCATGTCTTTCATTTTCTTACAAAAGGAATGCTGTCGTTCTTTTTGATAGAAGCATAAAATTCCATTGGGTAAATATACCACATTTTCTTGATCCATTCATCTATTGAGAGGCAATTGAGTTGGATCTGTATCTTAGCTATGGTAAACAACGCTGTAGTGAGCATAGTTGTGCTGGTAGCTTATTGTGCCATAATTTGAGAACATTTGAATAAATGCTGAGGAGTGGAATTGTTGGATCTGTAGTAAGAAGACCCCTACTCTGGCAGGCAAGCCCACTGCGTTGTCTGGAGTGACAGAGCACACTGCAACAAAATTGTTACCAAAGAAGCAACCTTATTGAGAAGGTTTCTACACTGACCAGTCATGGCCATAGCACAGTCTCGGGAGCTAATACTTCGACCCCTAGCGGCCCAAGTACTTTGGTTTTTAAAGGAAAAATTCACAAGGTCAAGCCTGGTCACGCAGGTGACCAATGAGATTGTCACACACACACAAGATTACACTGTAATACTAGACTACATGAAGGTGGCCAATGAGGTTACAGTTTGTCACATAATAGTTGTTTAAATCAGCCTATCACCTTTGATTTAAATTAATCACAAATTAAGTGGGTAAGGCGAAGCACACGCAAAAGGCGGAATTTATAGTAAGCATACACAAATGAGTTTAGTGGAGTTTACTATAAGCACGTGAAAAAGGTGAAGTTTATGGTAAGCTGGAGAAGTTGCCAGTAGGAGCCAGATTACAACCTCTCTGTTTTATTGTTCAATCCATAACAGAACAATCAAGGTGGTTTAGGTTATTAAGGGGTTGGTGGGCATAGGGGCATTCTTTCCATCCAGGAAATGGAGCCAAGGTCTAGTAAATTTTGTTTAAAGGTTTTTTTTTTCTCTGAAATCCCTAAAACAAAGGAAAAGCCTGGAAAGAAACGATATCACCTCAAATCTCTCAGGGCCCACTTCAGATCTTAGGGGAGTTCTATATTTAGTCTTTTGAGGAACCTCCATACTGCCTTCCAGAGTGGTTGAACCAGCTTACATTCCTATCACCAGTGTAGTAGTGTTCCAGTTTAGCCACATCCACCCCCGCATCTGTTATTAATTGTTCTCTTGATAATGGCCATTCTAACTGGGGTGAGTGGAATCTAAATGTAGTTTTGGTTTTGATTTGCATTTCTTTTATGGCCAGTGATGCTGAGCATCTCCCTTTTCTTTCTGAGAGGCCACACTATTACACGTTTGTAGTGTCTCAACAGAGGCATAGAAACTTGTAATATTGTGTTTTTTTTGTAGTAAATTCACTTCACTTGGAGCTTCCAATGACTCTTATAACTTATAGTCAAGGTTTGTACTATTTCCCTTACTGATAAAAAGAAAAACACTGATTTTCAAAAATCATAGGAAAAAATCCCTTTGTCAGGGGTCCCTGTGAATACTAAGGAAAAATTTTTACTTGGAAATTTTATTTGGTTACTTGTTGTTTACATCACTTAAACACATGTTGAATTTGGGGTTTCCCCACCAAATCTTCAACAAACCAGAAACTATGTAGCCTCATTTGATGTTACTTCAAAAGTAAAAAAATATTTTGACATATTTTTGATTTGGTGTTTTGGGCATTTTTGGCTTTTGGAATGCTAGTGGGCCAGTACTCAGGCTTGAACTGAGGTCCTGGAACTCTCACTTAGATTATTTTACTCAATGCTGTCACTGTGCAATTCAAACCAAATCTCCACCTCTGGCTTTTTGCTACTTAATTGAAGATAAGAATCATGAGGATTTATTAGCTTTGGTTGGCATCAAACTGTGTTCCAGATCCCACCCTCCTGAGCAGCTAAGATTACAAAAATGAGCCAGAACCTGGACGTATTGTGCTCCCTATGAAAACTAAACAAGGGCACATAATTCTGAAGCATGAGTGTATGGTTATGTTTTTCTAAATTAGTTAGAAAAATATAGCCCTTTCTGTGTGTGTGTGAATGTGCTGAGGGAAATGAGGATGAATCTTCTGATTTTGAGGAAAGATTTCACCTAGGGCTTTTCACAGACTGAGATATACTATACGGAATTCTTGAGACTAAAGGTGAGGTAAATGATGTCATCATCCCATTCATCTACATCCCTTGCTAACATATGCATATACTGTGGAGTTGTCATGAGTATTTTGTGTATGAGAGCCAGTACTGGGGCTTGAATTCAGGACCTAGATACTGTTCCTTACCTTTTGTATGCGATGCTAGCACGCTACCATTTGAAGCACAGCTCAGCCTTCTTCTTTTACTGTTTAATTGGAGGTAAGAGTGTAATCTGCTATCCACTGAAGTGCCAAGCCTCAATCCCCTGGTGAAAATCACAACTGGTGTGCAAAGAAGAAAGTTGACATTGATTCAGAAACCTCAAAGATACCAAGTTTTAAAGGAGAAAACTTCTCTTTGTGCCAATGTCCACTTATTTTTTAACTTGTGTTTCTTCCTCCCAGTTATAGTAGAAGGATCTGTACCAATGGGAGGAGAGAAGGAAATTAAATCTGTGCTTCTCCTTTTCTGAACAGGACACACATGGGACTGGCTAAGTCCCACTTGGTAATGTAAACATGACAGACAAGAAGTGGAGATTTGTCTATTCAATTTCATGGAAATTCTGTGAGGATGCTTATATGCATCTGTCCAAATAAATGCACAATGGCTCATCCCTCTAATCCTACTAATCAAGAGGGTGAGATCTGAGGATCACAGTTTGAACTTAGACTACTTTGTAAAATTCTAAAGACACTTATCTTCAATTAACCAGCCAAAGACCAGAACTTAACCTAGGGCTCAATTGGTAAAATGCTAGAAATGGGACAGCACTCAGGCCTCAAATTCAAGTTCAAGTTGCAGCTTTTCTTCTGTCTATATTCCTTTAAAGATCTCCAAGACAGTGATTTCCTAGGTGATGTTGGGTGATGTTTCCTAAGATGTTGGGTGCAACTGGCTCATTCCTTTAATCTTAGTCTCTCAGCAAGCAAATTGCTAAGGCTCCACTAGCTTATGAGGCAAATGAAATGTTCTGGAAACCCAGTCCTAAGGAATTAGCTGGGGAGTGCACTTCTTTTTCCCAAGCCAAGCTCCTTTGATAAGACCCCAGTGAAACAGTCTCAGAGACTTACCAAGTATTCCAATACTATGCCAGGTGGTCTCAGCCCTGGGATTGAAGGAGGAACACTCACTTTTTTTTGTTCAGTCATGGGGCTTGAACTCTTGGCTTGGTTGCTATCCCTCAGCCCTTCAGCTCAAGGAGAGAACTCTACCACTTGAGCCAAAATACCACTTCCAGTTTTCTAGTGGTTTATTGGAGATAAGAGTCTCATGGACTTTCCTGCCGGAGCTGGCTTTGAATCATGGTCCTCAGATCTCTGCCTCCTGAGTAGTTAGGATGACAGGCATGAGCCACCAGCGCCTGGCTTAGGAACACTCACTTTTTAAACAGAATATCCAGCAACTGCTCCATTGTCCCCCACTGTCTATAGTGGTGGAGTAACTTTGCAACATAGAAGGGATCACCTTTCTGGTAGGCAGGGACCAGGTCCATTACCAGAATTTCCAGCAAACCTGAGTCTAGGTTCCATATATTATAAGGCACATTCAGGGTTTGGTGTGACTCATTTTGACACTGAGGTGGTAAAAAATAATAGATCTTTGAAACATGGAAATGGGAGTACACTTCAAATTGATTAATTGTAATAGAGTGGATTGAAAACTACACAGTAACTATTTTCTCAGTCTACACATATAAACACACACAAGAAGAAAGTTATAGTGTGGACTAGGATGAGA
This sequence comes from Dipodomys spectabilis, assembly GCF_019054845.1. Taxonomy (NCBI): domain Eukaryota; kingdom Metazoa; phylum Chordata; class Mammalia; order Rodentia; family Heteromyidae; genus Dipodomys; species Dipodomys spectabilis. The sequence continues at coordinate 927,856 of NW_024870847.1, forward strand.
TTAAATAGGTTTCCTGTCATAATTGTACCTGGCCTGAGTTGCCTTGTGATTCCCTTGGTTTCTTCTTATAAAAAGGCCTGAGACATTGGATTTGTGGTTTGGCACTGATCCAATATCTGCAGCATCGAGTAAGGCACTCACACCTCTCATGCCTGAGACCTGAGTCTCTTGAACTTTGCAAGCAACACAGGAAAATCTTTCTTGTTCCTGAGCCACAGGCCAAGTGTGCTGGCTTGAGCTGACTGTCGGTTCCACTCGCCTGGCTCTCAGAGTTCCACATTCTATTCCATTGTGAGGGAGGTAGTGTCATCTCTAGGAGACTAATGATCAAAGCTGCTTGCTCACATAAGACCATCCCAAAGACAAACTGGAGGCTGAAATCTCCCCTTCTACATCACTCTATACACATGTGGACATTGTCAAATCCCAACATCCTCAGCCAGGCCTAGATACCAGCATGGTCTCAGCCTCAAAGAGCCCTTCCAAGGTCAGATCCAGTTTGTCACTATTCCTCTCATCCTGCGCAAATCATTTTGCCTCTCAGGGCTCTCTCAGCCTTCCATGTGCTTCTCACATCTATTTTTGACATCTACTTCCCAGGACATTGTTAGGTTTTTGTTTCCTAATCTTCTGTTTGCACTTGAAGCCCCTGTGTGCTGTCATCTTGAAAAAAGGTAAGTATTTAGAGGTGGGAAAATCAAACAAGTATTGAAAAACAAACATTACACATACAGTCAGACATTTTTACAGGTGAACATTCTTGTAAGATAAAAGAGTATTTTTGATAATTTTGTCACATTTTATGACAGAGGGGAAGGGGAGAAGGGAAGAGGTGCTGCATTGTCTTCTCATAATTCAATGATTATTATTTAAATATAGTATAGTTAAAGGAATATAATATTTAAAGATAAAAAACTGTGCTTCTGTTCTTTTCATAAGCTAGTCATTTATAAAGTAGTCCTCACTAAAGTATTGTTGTCTGTGTCCCATGAACTATCTTCCTCCTTAAAAATAATCAAGGAAAAACCTTCACAAATAAGTGGGCAGTTTTCCAATCTCTGGATAAGAATTTAAGGTACAACATTGTCTGCAATTTTATGCATGTACATGTGTGTGGGAGTGTGTGTGTGTGTATGTGTGAATGTGTGTGCATATGTTTGTTTTAGGAATTGAACTCAGAGACAATATAACAATCCAGAAGCATCTTTCCCTTGACTGTAGTGCTCTACCAAGTTTGCCACAGTTCCACTGCACACTTTTTTGTAGTGAACTGGAGAGGAGAGGCTCATAAAATTTCCTGCTCAGGTTGTCTGAACTAAATCTCAGGTCTCAACTTCCTGATTAGCTAGAGTTATACTTATGAGCCTCCAGAACCTGGTGAAAAAGCATTGTTACTGGAGGCATTGGGGTTGCAAGTTTCAGTCCAGCTTCACAACATTCTATATCATAAAACAGCAACAGCAAAACCCTGTATCAAAATACAATAATAAGATGTAATTACAATACAAATTAGTGATATAGTCTGCTAGCATAACTTTCAGGAAACCTTGGTCTTAATGATTTAGCAAGACAAAACCAAACAAAATGAGAATTTCAGTAGACTCTACGAATTTTTAATTCCATCTTATTAATTTCAAAACATTATAAGAAACAAAAACATTCATACTTATAAGGAGAATGTAAAAAAGATAAAAGATGGCAGATTAGGAGGAAAATTCTACACTAAAGGAACATTCTGTCATGGTGAATATATGGTCGTATTCTTATGGTGAATATATGATAATGTTCTTCAAAGCAGCAATAGATAAATATATATTTACTACACATAGTCTAACTTGTCTATCCCTATCAACTTCTAATCTTCTAGAACACATTATCAATATATTCTAAAAAATATCTAGCAGAGTCAGGAGGTTGCCAAAATACATTAGCTTCAATGTTTTAGGAGATACACGTGCTAATTGTATTGACTATTCTATATATTGAACAAGTAGTGTGCTATAATTGTATCTCGAAGTATGTACAAACACTACTTCAAAGTGAAATGAAATACAAGAAGGGTTTGAAGGCATATGCCTGTAAACCTAGCTATCTGGGACAACAGTTCAAGACCAGTGTAGTTTTACCTGCAATGCTCCCCAACCACTGGCTCTGTGTAATGGAATACTTCTATCATCCCAGGTCCATAGGGAGCTGAGAGCAGGAGAATTTCCATTTCATGCCATAGTAGGCAAGAACTTCCACATGGCTCCATCTCAACCAAAGAAGATTCAACACTGGCTAGGATCTATCTCCCCTACCTAGGTGAAAATAAAAATAAGAGCATTCTAGTATAAGAAACAAACAATATTAAACCTGCCAATACAAACCATCATGAACAACACACAACTAGTGTTTGTTTCTCATAGCTTTAATCTGAATTATACCTTGGATTATATATGTGAGCTAGAGGCACTAAGCAGTTCCTCATTTTAAAAATGACTATTTGAGTGTCTGCTTTGACTCCGAGGTCTTTGATCCATTTGGAGTTTATTGTGGTGGAGGGTTTTATATAAGGATCTAGCTTTAGTTTTCTATAAGTAGTTAACCAATTTTGCCAGCACCATTTACTGAAGAGGCTGTCTTTCCTCCATTCTGTTTTTTTAGCTCCCTTATTGAAGATGAGAGTACTATACGTCTGTAGGTTCACTTCTGGGATTTCAATGCTATTCCATTGGTCCTGAAGTCTGTTCTTGTGCCAGTACCAAGCTGTTTGGATTACTATGGCTTTGTAGTAGAGTTTGTAATTTGGTATTGATATTCCTCCAGCACTATATTTTCTGTTAAGGATTGTTTTGGCTATTCGGGGTCTTTTATTATTCCACATGAATTTTTGGATTGCTTCCTCTATTTCCTTGAAGAATGAAGTTGGAATATTGATAGGTATCCCATTTGTAGGTAGCCTTGGGTAGTATTACCATTTTAATGATGTTAATCTTTCCAATCCAGGAGCAAGGGAGGTTTTTCCACTTTCTAAGTTCTGTTTGATTGCCTTTCTCAGGTTTTTAAAGTTTTCATCATAGAGGTCCTTCACTTCTTTGTTTAAGTTAATTCCTAGGTACTTTATTTTTCGTGGGCTATTATGAATGGAATTGCTTTCCTAATTTCAACCACGCTTTTCTCATTGTTGGAATACAGAAAACACAATGGTTTTTGAGGGTTAATTTTATACCCTGCTACTTTGCCAAAGTTTTGAATCAACTTGAGTAATTTGGGAGTGGAGTCCATGAATAGGAGAAACCCTAGATCTCCTTGGCATAAGCCAAAATTTTCTTAATAGAGACCCAGAAACACAACTAATCAAAGAAAGGTTGAACAAATGGGATTGTATGTAATTGCAGAGCTTCTGCATGGCAAAGGATATAGCTGGTAAGTTCAATAGAAAGCCCACAGATTGCGAGAAGATGTTCGCTAGCCATACAATGGACAAAGTTCTCATATTTAAAACATACCTGGAACTCAAAAAATTAAATCCCCCAACCACAAATCCTCAAAGAAACAATTGCCCAATAAATAAGTGGGCTAAGACTTAAAGAGAAACATCTTCGAAGAGGAAAGAAGGATGGCCAATAGACACATGAAGAAATGCTCAACTTCCCTAGCCATAAAAGAAATGTAAATCAAAACAACATTGAGATATCATCTCACCCCAGTTAGAATGGCTAGAATCAAGAACTCTAATAACAGATGTTGGAGGGGATGTGGACAGAAAGGAACCTTACTGCATTGTTGGTGGGAGTGTAAACTTGTTCAGCCACTTTGGAAAGCAGTATGGAGGTTCTTCAAAAGACTCCACATGGAGTTCCCCTATGACCCAGTAATCCCACTTTTGGACATTTACCCGAATAATAAAAAACAGGACCATAAGAAAGCTACCAGCACAACTATGTTTATTGCAGCATTATTTACCATAGCAATGATATGGAACCAACCCAGATGTCTCTCAGTAGATGAATGGATCGAGAAAATTTGGTCCATATACACAATGTAATTCTATGCCTCCATTGGAAAGAATGACATTACCCCACTTGTTAGGAAATTGAAAAGCTTGGAAAAAATTATATTAAGTGACATAAGCCAGGCCCAAAGAAACATAGGTCCCATGTTTTCCCTTATTTGCAATAACTAGTATATGTCTGAGACAAGCAGAAAAGTCCAGATAAGTGGATGCTAAGTGAAATGAACCCCAAGAGAGGGATTCAAATGTTTTTTTCTTTCTTGTGATTGTTTCTCACATATTTATAAGATGATTTCTTTGTTGCTTTGTATGTCCCTCCCCTACAGTATAACCCTGCTTTCACTGTATTTGATGTTGGTATAATTTGTGGAGAGGAATGGAAAAAACAAATTGTTTAAATAGGGATACAGGTGGACCTGTTGCATCAATGAGATATACAAGACGTTGTTGAAAACCAAACTTTGGCCAGGGGGGTGGGGTGGGGAGTGAGGGGTGTGGTGGTGGGGAGGTGTGTGTGGGGGAGATAAGAAGGGTTTGGAAGGGGAAAAAAGGAGGGGGCAACAATGCTTGGGAAGAAATGCACTCATTACATTGCCCAGGTAATTGTAACCCCTCTGTATTATATTTTCACAATTAAAAAAAAAAGACTATTTGAAGACAGTTCCCAGTGGCTCATGCCTGGAATCCCAGCTTCTCATGAGGCTGAGATCTGAGGATTGCAGTTCAAAGCCAGCCCAGGAAGAAAAGTCCCCATAAGACTCTTTTCTCCAATTAACAACTCAAAAGCCAGAAGTGGCTCCATGGTTCAATTGGTAGAGTGCTAACTAACTTGAGCACAGAGTCTCAGGGACAGTGCCCAGGCCCTGAGTTCAAGCCACACAATTGACAAAAAAATAAATGAACATTTAAATGTCTGAATTTCTTGTGAATTAAAATGACAGCAGTAGTATACAATTCTATAGTCTGCTACAGATTTCATTTTATTTGTGGTTAGAAAAAGTGGCACTTGAATAAAGGACATTTTTTTCATAAATTAGGACAGATTGTTCTCTAATTAAAGGAAATTGCTGGACTCATACATAATAGTTTGTTTGGTTTTTGTTATGTTTTTAGGACAGGATGAGAAGCCTTATTTCTGCCAATGGCCATTTGGATATGTATAATATCATTCACAGGCCATGCAGAACTAACAGTAAAGACAGGACACAGTCAACTGACAATAAACTTATTTGTCTTTATGCCATGTTCCAAATGATTTATTTAGCTTATATTTTCCTATGGCCTATAGTTTCCTATTCCTGCCTTCCTCAAAATACAAGCATGTTCCACCAATTCAGATTTGAGCCAGGCAATATGTAATATTAGTGACAAGAGTCGAAGAAAATTGTAACACAACCAGGGAAGCATGAAACCAACACTTTAGTAGCTAGACACTGAGGAATCAGGCCTATAATCCTAGCTACTCAGGAGGTTGATGATCACAGTTCAAAACCAGCTGGTGTGAGAAAATCTGTGAGACTTTTTTCTCCAATTAACAAGCAAACAGCCATAAAGGGAGCTGGGGCTTGAAAGGTAGAGTAACCTTGATTACAAAAACTCAGGGGCAGCACCCAATCCTGAGTTCAAGCTGAAGGTCAGGCACAAAAACAAAACAATCAACAACAACAAAAACAAAAACAAAACAAAAACTGGGAGAAAGCTCAGGAAAAGATTGCATTGTCTACAAGACAAATGTACACATTACATGAATTGTGAAATGGTAACATCACTGTACACACCTTAGTAAAAATTACATTTAAAAAATAATCTGAGAAATACCGAAGCCATGGAGCCTAATGATGTGCATCTACTTTCCAGAATTTCAAAGTCCCATCCTCTGAGCTGGTAGCACACAGGTTGTAGCCCAGGATGATGAGAAAATATGAAGCCAGAGATCTTTTCAGATTGTCCTACCAACTCTTTTATTACTTTAAGCAAAAAAAAAAAAAAAAAAAAAAAACAAAGAAAGCAAACAAAATAGACTTTATGGTTAATTAAGCTGCAATTAAAGATTCCAGGCCGAATTATATTGTTAAATGATGAGTTAGTACATATGTTTTGTAGATACAGAACTCACATGTGTCACAAAAATATCCATGGATTCATAACTAGAAACTTTGAAGTGTAAAGTATATTAATTACGTGAGTTTCATTAGGTAGCCAATGAAGAGGACACCACACCATAGTCAGTCAGGTAAAGTAGTTTATTTACTGAACTGCTGCCCATGCCATACACGATGGAAAGGCATGTACAAAAAATAGAGCGACCCAACCTCGAGCCAGGATATATCTAGGCGAAGGACCGAATGAGGTGTGGCCAGGTGTGAGACAAGTCTGGCCACACTGGATCTAGATGTTACTTCAAGGCCTGGGACTCTCCTCTGGTCAGATGGAAAGTGTGACCAGAGGCTGCCCAGGTTGTGACTTAGGAGGAGGGGGAGGTGGGTGCCTCCAGGTGTGCCAGATACCTAGGTAATACATAAAGGGTGGAAACTTAGCCAAGAAGTGAGGAGGTGTCTGCATAGGGTCTGCATGGCCTGGGGCAAACCTACTACCAAATACACGTAGTACCTCTGCCATGTGACTCCTGACTCCAAACAGTTCATTCTCAATTATTTTCTTTCTTTCTCTCCTTCTTTCTTTTTCTCTCTCTCCCCCCCTCTTTCTTTCTTTCTTTCTCTTTCTTTGTTTCTTCCTTCCTTCCTTCCTTCGTTCGTTCGTTCATTCGTTCCTTCCTTCCTTCCTTCCTTCCTTCCTTCCTTCCTTCCTTCCTTCCTTCCTTCCTTCCTTCCTTCCCTCCTGCCCTCCCTCCCGCCATCTCTCCCTCCCTCTCTCTCTCCCTCCCTCTCTCTCTCTCTCAATCTCTCTCTCTCTATTTCTCCTCTTGCTCACCTTCCCTCTCTCCCCTACCTCAGTATTCTCAACTCTCAAATAATGAACACTTGCTGAGTTGAACTCACAGGCTTGGAAGTGCAGCTCAATTGGCGAATATGAAATTTAATTTAATGTTACCTTACACCTCTACCACAGGTCACTGGAATCAAATAATGAACACTCAACAGCATGGCATCTCATGCCATTTGGAAGAGGAAAGCAAGGACGCTCACTTCGTTCTCTGAGGTCTATCCTGGGAAGGTGTGGAAGACTCCACCCTCCTCTTGGTGAAATCTCAGCCCAGTTTCTGCATCAGGAGAGGTGACTGCCACCAAGTGTGCCAGTTACGGACACAGGTACTAGGCAAAGAATTAACCTCTTGTGTTGCTGAGATTAATGGCATGATTCAATATGATCCACTAGTTTGTTGAGATTGAGACTTCCTAAATTTTTGGTTAGGCTATGTTCAAATTGTAATCTATTTATTTCTGATTGCTAACTATGATTATACATGTGAGCCAGCACATCAAACCATTCAAAGTCCTTTATCACACGTAGAAGACATGAAGTTTATTTTCCCAAATGACATACAAGTTGACAGACAGCAAAAGTAAATCCTTAATTCTGGTCGAGATGTGTTTTTAATGTGAAACAGAATTACTTAGCAAAATATCTGACTACTGTGATTATATTTTCAAACTTACCCTACATTTCAATATCAAATCACCTATATTAGCCAATGATTAACTCAAATTACCTGTAATCATTTACTTCTGTCATATCTTCTAGAGGTAGGCAGAACAAGAAAGACTAGTCTTGTTAGGGGTGGGGTCTCTTGTGGAGTAGGTGGGACTTTAGGATGGAGACTGGCAGGTGGACAGGTTTAAAGTGGAAGAAGGTGGGGTCACTGGGGAGGAGGCTGTTTGGGGCAGAGTTTGGAGGAGGAAGATCAAGATTACAAAGGAGAAGGTTACTTAGAGGAGGGGTTCTGGTGGAGCACTGTGAGCCTTGTGGGATATGGGTGGTGTTTCCCATAACGCAGGGAAGAGAACGCAGCCTGACAGAAGTAGAGGTTTATGACGCAAGAATGTGGAACTATGAGGAAGAGGCTTTTTGGGGTCTGGCTTTGAAAGGATAGGGCGGTGCTAGGAAGAAGTGGGCTAGAAAGTGGCGGGGTTTCTCGTGGAGAATGGAAGGACTTTGGGAAGTGTGTTAGGGTGGAGGTGAGGTTTCAGGCAGAGCAGGATGTAGTTCAATGTATGGAGGAGTTTTTCAGGACCAGGGCTTTGTGAAAGCAGAGATAGGATACAGTGGACTAAACTAGTTAGGACGGGGTTTCTGGTGTAGCCAGTCACCACTTCGAAAAGAGGAGTAAGGTTGAGTGGGGATTTAAGTGTTGCAAGGCAGGACAAGGACTTTGGACAGGGTTTCTAGTAGTGCAAGGTAACCTTCACCAAGAGACTGTGAAGGGACAGGGATTTACAGTTGAGCCTGGTGAGGCTTCCAGAGGGAGGCAAACTGGTGCAGTGGTTTCAAGTGGAGCAATGTGGGTGTTGAGAGATGGGATAGTGTGGTCGGGGTTTTCTAGTGAGGTTTTTCTGGAGCAGCGCAGGGCTTGGATTCATAGGCCTATTGGAGGAGGGGCTTTGAAAAGGAATGGAAGGTCTACAAATATATAGGATATTATGGTCAGGGTATCTGGTGTAGTAGGGTGTGTATCTGAGGGAGGACCCAATAGATGGAGGTTTATCTGGGGAGCAATGCAGGGCATTGAAAGAGTAGATATGGGAGGTGGAGAGGCTTGTGGTGAAGCAGGGCTGGCTTTCCCGCCAGAAGATGTGCTGTGTGAGAAGCTTCTGGTAAACCACGGTGGGGCTTCAAGGGCAGTTATATGTAAGTGGAGGGTGTTTGGTATAGCATGATGGGGTTTGTGGGAAAATTTATGTTCAGGGCTGAATTTGAGAGGTTAGGCCACTTAGAAATAGACTAGTTATGGGTGGAGTTTCTGATGAAACAAAGAAGGGCTTGAGGAAGAAGTCTGATTGGGGGTGGAGTATGAAAGGGAAGGGAGGAGCTTGGAGGTACTACAATATGGGAGCAATGAGACTGTGAGGGACTAGAGTAGTTAGGGGTGGGGTAGCTGGTGGATGAAGGGAGAATTCCAGGGAGGAGCCTGATGTAGGTGGGGTTCTTGGTGCAACAAGGAGGAACATAGAAGGAGGAGATATAGATGTGGCCTGGTTTCTGGTGGTAGAGAGCAGGGTTTCCAGGAAGGGGTGGAGTGGAGGAATACTTTCCCTGTAGCAGAGGAGGACTTTCAGGAAGGAATCTGGTCGCAGTCAGGACTTTGAAAGTTTATAGCAGGAGTACCAGGGAGTAGGTTAGTTAAGGTTGGGCTTTTTAAGGAGGAGGCTGCCCGGAAGTGTCTTTCCAGTGGATTCAGTCAAGTTTTATAGGAAGTAGGGTTAGGAAAGGGGCAAGACTTAGTGAAGAATGGAGAAACAAAAAATAAACCGTTACTCCTAATAGAACACCATTTTCTGTCAGTTTTGAATTATATTACTTTTATGTATGCAAGAGATACTGCAGGAAGTAACCAAGTAATAATTCCTTCCTAGTGAAATTTTTCTTTGTTCCAATTGAGTGAAAATAAAACCACAGGTCACATCAGGCTCAGAGACATACAGTGGGCTAAGACACATGAAGCACTGCACTTGATTCCCCAGCACAACCTTTAAGGACCACAAATAAAAATTTTAAAATGTCTCACTTAGTAAACAATGGACACTCTATTGTCTTAAAAATTGTGAATGAATATAACTTTTACTCTGACCATTTTAGAAATCATAAAAATAAGTAAGTAGTAATGTTTTAACTTTATATAACATTGGAAATTATACTAAAAATAATTAGGAAAATATAAAATTGTACACAGAATGTTTGTTCTCCAGCAACAATTTTAATCTAAAAGAATTTAAAACCAGAAAATTGCCATATAGTGAGATTGCAGCAGTGTTTCTTTTTAGTTCTCAAAATGGTGACTTAAGCAATGTGTCTTTATCATTGGATGCACCGATGTTAAAACATATCTAAGAATGTGAAGCACTACTATACAAACCCTGTAGAAATTCAGAAGGATCTGTGAAATGATGTTGCAATAAAATTAATGACTTATTAGAGTAGGAATTGATCTTCACTAGGCCCAAAAATATTTTCCAGAAGAAAAGGCTACATTGAAAAAAAAACCAAAACAATGAAAAGAAAGCAGGGAGGCAGACCTTGAAATAAACATTATCCAAAGAACAACATCTATTGAGCCATGATTGCAATCTTCTTTTACATAAGTTACAGTTACTGACCCATGTTCTTTCCTAATGCCAAATAACAAAGCCATGAAAATGCAGTAATCATTTTCAAGGTATTAGAATTTACAGAAAGAATTCAATGAATGTATTGCTAGAAAATAAAGATAGATGTCTGAGATAAAGAGTGAAGAAAATATCCCCAATTACTGGCCTTTTGTGATGAGAGGGGTACAAAACAATACACAAGGAGAATGGATGGAAGTACAGTAGTGCATACCAGTAGTACCCAAGGTGCAATGTTGAACAGGGGAGAAAATAAACATAACAATCAAAGGACTTAGCACTTGAGAGTAGAGCGAAGAACAGTGAAAATACATGGAGAATTACAAAGGATGCCCTTGCATAGTGTGCATGCAGAAGTGTGCATGGCATTGAAGTCTAAAATATGTGGAGTTATTATAGGAAACTACTTGTACTCAAATGGTGTTTCGATCAGTAATAAATTTATGATTACAGGACATTGAATAATCATAAAGGTCTTGCTTCAATAGTGCAGAGTTAAACCTTGATAAATTCTGTTTTGAAACAGCTAACACACTATAAAACCAAGACAAGAAGTTTCAAATTATATATAAGTGACTTGACTGCAACAAGAGAGTTCAAAAAATCAAATCACATAATGTGGATGCAAAAGGATAATATTATTAAGGTAATCTTTAAACAACACACATTTTATGTGAGTAGTCCTGATTATAAATTAATTGTTTTCCTTACAGATTTTGGATTCACAAAATCAACAAATAACAAAACAAAACAAAAGAAAACAAATGACACTTGGCAATAGAGCTGGATGCCAGTATCTCATCTCACGAGGCTGAGACTGGAAGATCATGGTTCACAGATGGCTGGAGTAGCAATCCACGAGACATTTATGTTCAATTGTTCAAAGACAGAATGAAACCTTGGTTCAAATAGTAGAGACTCAGTCATGAGTGAAAAAAAAAGCTAACAAGGTTTTGAGGCTCCGAGGCAAGTTTCATTACTGCACACACGCATGCACACACACACACACACACACACACACACACACACACACACACAAACACACACACATACAAATGGAATCAGAGGAAGAGGGAGAGCAAAAAGGGAACATTAATAGTTTAAAAAGTGAACCTTTCTGATGGAGGCATAGAATTCCATTGTGTATCTATACCTCATTTCCTTGATCCATTCATCTACTGAGGGACATCAGGGTTGGTTCCATATCTTAGCTATGGTAAATAATGCTGCAATAAACACAGTCATGCTGGTAGCTTTAGTGTGGCCTTGTTTGTGATCATTTGGGTAAATGCCCAAATGTGGGATTGCTGGGTTATATGAGAGCTCTATGTGGAGTCTTTTGACGAACCTCCATACTACTTTCCAAAGTGGTTGAACAAATTTACACTCCCACCAACAATGCGGTAAGGTTCCCTTCTGTCCACATCCCCTTCAGCATCTGTTGTTATTAGAGTTCTTGATTATAGCCATTCGATACAGGTGGATCCATTGCAAGAAACAGATATACAAGTCATTATGTGGAAAAGCAAACATTACCACTTGGGGGGGGGGGGGAGGAAGAATGGGTGGGGGACGTGGGGAGGATGGGAAGGGGAAACCAAGGAGGAGGCTACAATGTTTGATAAGAAATGTACTCATTATCTTGCCCATGTAATTGTAACCCCTCGATACAGTATTTTCACAATGAAAAAAATAAAAGTGAACCTATCTGCCAGGACTATCCTAAGCATACATTAATTAATGAAAATGAGGGAAACCATGGATCCTATGTTCCTTTGAGTCTGGCTTCCTTCACATAATATGATTTTTTCCAAGTCTTTCCATTTTCTTAAGAAAGAGGTGTGTCATTCTTTCTGATAGAAGCATGAAATTCCATTGTGTATATATACCATTTTTTTTTGATCCACTCATCTATTGAGGGGCATTTGGATTGGTTCCATATTTTAGCTACGATAATAATGCTGTAAAAAACATAGTTGTGCTAGTAGTTTTAGTGTATGTATATGACAAAGATATGATAATAAGCATATATCAAAAGGTAGAAGCATGAAGATATTAAAAACAGGAATGAGAAAAGGATGTCCACTCTCTCTATTACTCTTCAATATAATAGAGTACTTTCTAGCAAGAGGAATAGGCAAGAGAAAAACATAAAGGGGATCCAAATAGGGAAGAAGTAAAACTATCCCTTTTCACAAGTGAAATGATCCTATATTTAAAGGACCCTATAGTTTCCTTCCTCAAGTTAGTAAAGGTGATGTTAACCTTCAGCAATGTAGGAGGGTATAAAACCCACAAGAATCAGTAGATTTTCTGTGTTACCAACAATGGGAATGATAGATCAAAGCATAATATTCTGCAATTGTGGCCAGCCTGGAGCACATTTTCCCAAGAATATTCTGTAGTGTAAAAGAGGACCAACTATCAAAATAAAGGTGAAAATACTTGTATACTAGAGACTGATTCATGTTGCTTATATCTGTTGTTGTTTTAATTACTTCAAACACATGGATAATTTATATTTGGATTACACAAATTGCAAAGGATTAATGGAATCAAAATTCAGTTTACTTTCATATACCCAATATAATACAATTAACCCCTTATGGAAAATTAAGTCCAACTGTAGAAACAATGTCAGGAATATAAAATAAGCCCTCAGTAAGTATAATCTGGCACACATACACCATCATCTACTCAGAAATTCAGTCTCTCTATAAATATTTATTTGATACAAAATAATAAAAACTTAATTACTGAACGTGAATTTATGAATCATCTGAAATACTCCTCGTGTATATAATTTATATAATTGTATAGATGTCACCTAGACAGGAATTTAACATGCACATAGAAATCAAATTTCCACAATTTAAGATAGATGAGAGTAGTCATACCCTAATGTACTGTGTGGTGTGAATTTTACCACAATATTGAACCCTTCAACCTAATACCAAATTCATGTGGAATAATTTATTATTTGATGTTAAGTGCTAAGTGTAGAATACAACTTGAATTACTACATTAATTTACATAAATGAAACAATAATGATGTATTCTTTAAATTTTAATGCTTCTCAATTTTACAATTCCTGAAATATATCATTAAAATTAGTTCCACTTTTTTCTTTTCTATAGCTACTAAAATTATATATTAAACATTCAATATTAAGAAATCAATAAGTAACATATTATTAAAATGATATACTATTAAACGTTGATTTGAATTATATTTCTAACAAATTGTGATGTAAAAAACATTTAATAGAATTATGGGTAATATTTTTTAAACTTACCAGCTAGTTGTTTCCTAGTTGTGTCATTTGTTATTGTTCCAAGTCATCTCTCCATGTTCATAGTTTTTTTATATTTGTTTTTTTCGGGGGGCTGGGGGTCCGGTCGTGGCGCCTGAACTCTGGGCCTGGGCGCTGTCCCTCAGCTCTTCAGCTCAAGGCTAGCGCTCTACCACTTGAGCCAGAACAGCACGTCCAGCTTTTTTCTTTTTGTTTATGTGGTGCTGAGGAATTGAACCCAGGGCCTCAGGCATGCAAGGCAAGTGCTCTACCACTGAGCCACCTTCCCAGCCCTCCACCTTAATTGTTTAGTTTTCTTTTTTATCTCTATTGGCTCGCTGATTGTGCATTTTGTTTTCCCTTTTTAGTGACTGACATGAGGATGAAAATCTGTATGATAGCTTATTACTTCCTATGTTACTGTAAAATTCCTGTTCTCTACAGCTGTTCTACTCTTCGTTGTATACTACAGTATTTCCCCCACTCCCATCTCCTGTATTGCTGCTCTCATGTATGTTATTTTATTTTTTATTTAAATTTTATTGTCAAGGTAATGTACAGAGGGGTTATAGTTACATAAGTAAGGTAATCCTTTTTTTTCTAACTTGTTACTCCTTCCCCCATTTTCTCCCTCTTCCCTCCCAATCCCCCCAAGATTATTTCCAATATATTGTCTTGTGAGTATCACTTTTGCATAGGTTTCCCCTTTGTTCTTTGTCTCTCCATTTTTTTTCACTTTCCCTTCCCTAGTTGAAATTAACATAATTACAAAACCCAGGGTATCAAAATCAAATATATTGACTATAGCGGATAAACCTATAAGTTGGGAAAACACAAAAGGTTAAAAAGAAATCACATAGTATATTAAGAACAACAACAACAAATAACATGTTTTGGAGTTTATTTCACTTGGAATCACCTTATATGCTCATATTCAAATAACAATTGAGCTATTCTGCTCATCTACTAAGATTATCCTTGATGTACACAATAATCGTCCCCTATGACCCAGTAATCCCATTTCTGGGAATTTATCCAAGTGACCACAAGCAAGGCCATACGAAAGCTTATTTACCATAGCTAAGATATGGAATCAACCCAGATGCCCCTCAGTAGATGAATGGATCACGAAAATGTAACACACACACACACACATACATACATACCTACACATGGAATACTATGCTTCCATCAGAAAGAATAATACCACTTCTTTGTCAGGAAATGGAAGATCTTGGAATAAAACACATTAAGTGAAGTAAGCCAGACTTAAAGAAACATATGTCCCATGGGTTCCCTTATTTATAATAATTAGTTTATATCAAGGATAATCTCATGTATTTTAATTTGGCATTTTGTTCTATGTTGAGCATACTTATCGCTATCTTGTTTGTTATTATTTCTACAAACAGGCCGGTATATTTAAAGAATTACATTCATCTCATCCGTTACTGAAGGAGAACAACTAAAAGAGCAACCCCTACAAGGAAGAACAACTCCTACTTAATTAGATTCATTCCTATGTAAAGCCAGTGTTTTTCCCTGCATCCTCATGTTGTACATTACAACTCTGTACTCGGTCATCCTGTATAACTACTATAATCTATATTGGGACATAAATGCCCCAGCTATTCCAGTTTGCTTTACTTTTTGAAAAATTTCTCTGTTGTTTTAGGTTGGTGTGTATGTGTGTGTGTGTGCGTTTGTACAAAGATCAGAAGACAACATTTTTCTTCATTTAGAATACATCTTTCAGGTCATTGTAAGTTGTGGCTAACTGGAGAAGTCTCTTGCTAGTTTAGGTATGAAACAGAAAAATATATTTGTGCATGCACCACAGTTGTTTATTAGTATGTAATTGAACACAAAACTTCGATTTATATCTTGCCTGTTGTCAATAATGTGAATAACAATGAACTATAGATGTATTTACTAGTTACCCAGAGAGAAATAAACATATGATTGGTGGTCGGATGATATTTCAACTCTGTATTTTTTTAGAAAACCATACTACATTCTAGAAGAGAATAGTAACCGGTATTTTGAACAAGAGTGTAGAAAAAAATTTCCTTTTCTCGACGCTATCACCAACATTATTACGTTTTGAGTTTTTTGAAAAGGCAGGTTTTTACTATGTGCAGTACGCCAGACTAGCCTTAGACTCAAATCCTCTTACTCCAACCTGCCAAATGCTTGCATTAGAAGCCTTTACCACCACACCAAGTTCCTTTGATTTTTTTGATAAGAGTTATAATAGTTATGATGTAGTATCATAGTAATTTTGAATTGTATTTTTCTAATGACTTCTGTTCACAAAGCATTAATCCAGCATAGAAGTGGTATTAAACACAACTTTGTAAACCCACTGGTGATTTTCAGGGCATTTTGGAAAATATGTCTACTCAGAACTTTTGTCGATTTTTAATCAAGTTCCTTGTTAATCTCATCTTTAATCTCTATATACAAAATCAGTAATTAATTCAATGTAGTAGAAAGGAAAAAATTGAGAAACTCCTCACAATTTTCAATTTTCAATAACATGATATTGTTTAAATCATTTTCTGTTTACGCTTCATCCTATATAATTCAATGTATTTAGACCTTTTACAAGGCTATCTGTATTTTATTTATTTTATGCTGATTGCTTTTTCCAAAGCCTGCATGTCTAATTCTCCTTGGTTTCTTGCAGTCTAATGTAGTTCAGCTTTCAAACTGAAGAATAAATTGAAGGAAGCAACCAAAAAAAGAGAGTTCCTCTCATCTGATGATGCCTCTACAAGAATGAGAAAAGTGTTCATCCTGCTAAGACCTATGATAGGATATCAAAAGGAGAATTCTTTCTTCTAGGTCTTCTCTACCTTTGCAATTTACCTTAAATGATGTAAAACTCAATATACTGCTCAGTTACTTTTACGTTTTATCAGTTTTGCACATTATCATATGGACTTCACCTCAGTCTACAACATTCCTTCATTATTCTGTCCCTGATAGTTTTACACTATCAAGACATGAGATAACCAGTTTGATTTACAGCATGAGAAGTTATCCAGCTGGCTTCCTTGGAAGCACAGCATAGTCAATAGACTTCTGGTTGCTTACTACATGTAATGATTTCGGTAATATATATCACATTCTGTTTAATACTAAAAAAACTGCTGGGTAAACTGAAAGCTCATTCATAGAAGTTTATGTTAAGTTTTTCACAAGTTTTATGTCTCTTAGGTCTTAAAACATTTGCTATAATGGTAATGTTATTACCATTTTAGTGTTGAGAAAAATTGTAATTCAAGGCACTAAGTACATGACCCAAAGACACATAGTGAGGAAGGAAATGAGTCAAAATTTCCAAAAGCCTTTCAGCAATACAAAAATGTAGGTAAAAATCTCTTCATTCTCTTATACACTCAATTCAATATTGATATTGTCCAATAAATAATAGCATAAAAAATATAGCCATGGTAATTTTTTCTATCACATTTTGTCTTCAACACAGACTGTGTTGGTGACATTGGGTTATCATGCACAGAGCTGAGATTATAAATTGAGGTCCAAAGAGAGCCAAATTTCTTCTGTCCCACAGTTCCAGTATCCTTTTTAAAAAGCATTAAAACTTTTAAATACCATCACTTACTGTCTTTTAAGAATCCCAAAACGTAAAAAATTCACATATAATCACTACAAAAAGCTTTAAAAGTAGGAAATAATAAAACAGGCCCTCGTGAACTAAAGTTTCTTCTACTTTTGAAATTATTCCTAAAGCCTTGTACTGGTTTATCATACCTGTAATCTTGTCTACTTGGCATATCTACTCAGGAGCATGGGATCTGTGGATAGGAGTTGGAAGCCAATTAAGGCAAAAAAAATTCACAATATTATTTTTCAAAAATTTAAATGAACTAGCAAACGTCCAGGAATGGAGATGTAGCTCACATAGTAGCTCACCAAGCTAGAGAGGGAAGGCCTAGCGAAACCTTGAAGCCCTGAGTTCAAACTCTGAGCATGCCAACATGCAGGCACATACACACACACGCACGCACACACACACACACACACATACACTTATTCAAAATATCTTCAGGTCAGTGTTTTGCATTAATTTCTTTGTTAATGATATTATATGGTTAAAATAATAGAAATAAACTCTTCCATCTCAGAACATTTTTAAACGTTTTTTATTGTAAAAATACTGTACAGAGGGGTTACAGTTACATGAGCAAAGTAATGAGTACATTTCCTATCTAACATTGTTACCTCCCCCTTGGTTTTTCCCCAAAAACCTCTTCCCTTCTACCTCCACAAGTACACCCTTCACCCCCTCCCTCCCACCTAGCCTAAATTGTAAAGTTAGTTTTTCAACCTAGTGTCTTGGGCAACTCATTGTTACAATGGGTCAACCAGTATCTCTATTTAAGCATTTTGTTTTTTCCCTTTCCCTCTCCAAATTAGAGAAGTGTATATAAATGAAGGCGCATCAACACCAAATACACTGAAAACAGAGGTTATACTGTGTGGGACGACCATATTAAAAAAAAAAAAAAACCACATCGTTCATTACAGGTGCATTAGAAACAATAGCAAGAAAGGGGAAAAAAAAACAAAAAACACTTGTGTCCCTATCTTGGGTTCATTTAGCTTAACATCAACTTATCTAGTCATATGCACATAGCTTTTGACCTTTCTGCTTATCCCAGACATATATAACTTATTGCAAATACGGGATACCATGGGACCTATGTTTCTTTGGACTTGGCCTATTTCAGTTAATATAATTTTTTCCAAGTCTTTCCATTTCCTAACAAATTAGGCAATGTCATTCTTTCTGATGGATGATAGAATTCACACACACACACACACACACACACACACACACTCACAAGGTTTTCTTGATCCATTCATCTATTGTGGGGCCTCGGGGTTGGTTCCATATCTTAGCTATGGTAAATAATGTTACAATAAACAGTTGTGCTGGTAGTTTTAGAATGGCCTTGTTTGTGATCATTTGGGTGAATGCACAAAAGTGAGATTGCTGGGTCATAGAGGAGCTCTATGTGGAATCTTTTGAGGAACCTCCATACTGCTTTCCAAGTGGGTGAACAAGTTGACACTCCAACCAAGAATGCAGTAGGGTTCTCTTCTTGCCACATGCCCTCCAGCATCTGTTGTTGTAAAAATGTGGAAAGCTTCACGAATTTGGGTGTCATCCTTGTGCAGGGGCCATGCTAATATTCTCTGTATTGTTCCAATTTTAGTGTATGTGCTGCCGAATTGAGCACAGAACATTTTTATATATAAATTGGAATTGATTTTCTTAAGCTAGATAATTCAACAAAAAGCAAGTTCAAAAGAATTGTGAAATTTTAGAACCATGTATTTCTTACATAAGCACACATTTAAGAATAAAGTCAAGATTGATATGACAAAAAAAAAAAAAACGAATCCAGATGTTTGTTGTTCAAGAGATGTGTAGGAGGAGGAATTCAATTATTCTACACAGGGCACCTGTCATAATGAACACTGCAGCAAGTGTTAAGGTATGTAAAAGTTTTAATGTTTTAAATTTTTAATTTTGGGAATTTGCTTATATATGCCAAAATTAAGACTGTTTGACAGGTCATAACACTTTTCCATAAAGTATTTAAATTTATGGTAGCTGACATATACTACTAAGTATGTACATTTCAGAGTTTATAGAAAGTTTATTAATGAGAAGATGCAAAGTCTTTGTGTAAAGAAACAGAACAAAGAGTTAAGACTTTAACTACATAGTTTCTGTTGAAACTTTAGGGCTTCTTTTCTTTATATGTTAGCAAGGAACAAATGATGATATAAGCCATGTACCAGTGGTGAGATGAGACATAAATAGTTATCATACAGTGTAAATTTAAAGGGTACTCATAGCCTATAAAACTCTTGTTGAACATCATAATCTTAGCCAGTTTTAAATGTACAGGATTATGAGCAAATAGCAAAATCTAATATATAGTATACTTCAAATACTGGAAACACTGGTATTTGGCTTTTATTTTATCAATCATTAATATTTAATTATTGGTTTTCTTTATTTGTTGCATTGTTTCCCTTGTTACAATATAATACAACTTTTTTAAGTTGTCATTATGAGGTATTTTGAAAATGTTACTGTGATGACCATTTTTTATAGGTGCATGTGAATTCACAGAAATCAAAATTAAGAACAAAATATTCATGAAAAATTTTCTCAAGTAGAGTTTGAATCAGGAGTGTTGATTAATGTCCATACATAAAATCTTAGCCTTAGACTGAAGCAGTGGTTTTACAGAGTTGAGGTCACAAAAGTGAGAGACTGTGTTTTTTTTAGTTTTTTGGTTTGGTTTTTGTTGGTTGTGGGACTTGAACTCTGGGTCCTGGGTGCTCTCCCTCAGATCTTCAGCTCAAGGCTAGTGCTACCACTTGAGCCACAGCACCATGCCTATTTTTTCTGCTTATATGGTGCTGAGGAATCAAACCAAGGGCCTCACGCATGCAAGGCAAGCACTCTACCACTGAGCCACTTTCACAGAACCCGAGAGACTGTTTTTTTTAAAAATCATCTGAACAGGGGAGTTCTGGGAAGAAGGCGGAGGAGAAGCTGGAGGCTAAACAAGCTCTCCCATAGAAAGCAGTTTTAGAGTTCCAGTAAACAGTCCTAAGCCAGATAATCACACCAAGTGTGCCATCACAGGACAGAGAGTTAGGCCCTAGAGGGAAAATCAAGGCATGGAGACATATCTGAGCTCTTGCCAGCAGCCGCCACCGCTGCAGCAACAGCCATGGTGGCGGTGGCAGAAACCGCCATACCTGAATCACAGAGATTCCGTGACAAAGGAGCCAGACACAGTGGGTGAGCGGATTCTACACAACACCAGCAAGAACTGACAAGGAGCGACATCTTCATCCTGCAGTTTGCAGACCAGAGACGACCCAGGAACCAAGATGGCATGAGTAGAAGCCTGACTTTTTCACTCCTCAGGGAGCAGAGGAGGGAAGGCCACCCCTCCCCCCACCCAGTACCGGAGATCTCCATCTTGGATACCGACAAAGCTCTGCCGAGCTGCTAAGTCCAACTCAGGCCTTGGAAGAAATCTAGTCATTTAGCAGGTCACAAGAACCTAACCTGACCTTCCAGACTCAGCTCCGCCTAGGGAAAAGTCACCCAGCTCGGGTGCCAGCCCAGGGAGTGGCTTTATTCACTGGGTAATTAAAGCCAGAGGCTGCCCCTCCCTTTAGCAGCCTTCACAATCAATTGAAATTCAGTAAATATAAACCCTGAGAGTGGCTCCAGGCTGGGCTCTGAGAGTTTCTCACAAACTAGCCCCCGGGAAAAGCTACTGTTTGCTGAAAGGCCTCAACTCTACCCAGAACCTCGCCTCATCACAGCATCTCCAAACATGAGGAAAAAGCCATCTCCCTCTTTTGTGATACTCAATGCAGATCTCCCTCCCGTTGAACTAACCTGGGAGGAGGATCGCAAAATCCTGGGTAAAGCAGAACATTTTTCTGCCTGTCCAAACAAACTGACTTAAGAAACCAACCAAGCCACAGGACCACAAGCAGACCAGAGACTCCAACAAGACACTAGTTATGGACACAAAGGAGATACAGGATTTTTCCCAACCCTCCCAAAAAATAAAAGAACTTTTTTCTTCTTCTTCTTTTTTATACCTTTTATAAATATTTTTTCTTTTCTAAAACTTTTTTTAATTTTTAATTTTTACCTTTTTTGAAAAAAATTGTTTTCTAGTAACTTTTTTTTCCTCCTATAATTTTTATTTTAGGGATACATGTGTGTGTACATTTTTTTTCTTTTTAAAAAATTTTTCTTTTTGTTTTGTTTAGCTCTACTGAACTTCTGATCTTTTTTTCTTTCTTTCTTATCCTTTTCACCTTTTCTTCTCTTTCATTATTCTTTATGTGGCTTAATTGTTGTTCTGCACATACTCAGATAAACCTGTAGTTGACTATTAGACCCTATCCCCATTGTGTACACACTTAATCCACAAATTTATTACTCAATTCAAAAAATCTGAGACCTAAATTCCTTAATAGCAGTACTACCTCTTTAAACCTATATAATATTTTAAGTATTTTTATTTTTAAGTTTTTCACATCTCCGTTATATCCCTCCCGTTCTCTCATGATATTCAGATTCTTTGAATACTTTGTTCTCGAATCTGCATAATACTTTTAATTTTTACTTTTCTATTATTTCTGGTCTATATTTTTCCTTCTCTTCTTTTTTCCTCTCTCTCTACTTTCATCCAATCCAACCTATTTCCTGCTTTGAGATTAGGACTTAGTTAATTCTCTTTTTGCCTTCCCACATCACTCTATTCCTAATTTCACCCACATATCTCCCTAACCCTAATAATTTCTGGTTTTCCAAATTCTTCTTTGCAGTTTGTAGCCTATTAATATATAGTTGTTTGATGTTGAATAGAGATATCTGTTGAACTAGATTGTATCTGCAGATTATTGACTGTACAAATTCAGACTTTGGTTGATGCTTGCCTTAAGTTAGTGTTCTAGCACAAAACTGGTGTTATTTTCATTCCAAATAGCAGAGTAAGCCAGAAAACCACAAGAAAAATGGCAAGTCCGGGTATCTCCACTCCCACTCATGATAATCCGGGTACAGAACAGATAATGAATAATCCAGAGGAGAGATCCCAAATAGCTCTACAAACACGGCTGGCAAACATGATAAATGAAAATATTGAAAACATACAAAGGACTCGGTATGTGCATGATATGGAGAGAGAGGAGGCAAACAGAAGGTCAATGCAGGAAAAGATTGAAAATATACATAGGACTCTGTATGAGCGTGATAGGGAGAGAGAGGAGGCAAACAAAATGTCAATGCAGGAAAAGATTGAAAACCTACAAAGGACTCTGTATGATGGTGATAGGGAAAGAGAGGAGACAATCCAAAGGTTTATACAGCAATATCATGAGCGTGAGGAAGGTACTCAAAAACTGATACAGGATTTGCATGAGCAGCCTGAGAATACTCAAAGAGAAAGGCAGGAATGGCGTAAACAGGCTGAGAACACTCAAAGAAAACTACAGGAATGGCATGAACGGGAGGAAGCTAAGCAAAGAGTAATACAGGAATTGAGAGAGCAGGATGAGAATACACAAAGATCACTAAAGGCATTCATGGTATCCATTAACAAGAGCTGAAGGAAGTCAGTGAGACCACAAAGGGAATGCTGAATGGAACCCAACAGAAGGAATGGGAGTCCACAGAAACCATAACCAATCAACTAGGTGATTTGAGAATAAACACTGAACACCAAATTAAGGATGTAAAGAAGTTCATACAAGATCTAAAACAACGCTTCAACAAAGAATTTGAAGCCATCAAAGCTGACCAATTTTTTTTTTTTTGCTTATGTGGTGCTGGGGAATTGAACCCAGGGCCTCATGCATGCAAGGCAAGCGCTCTACCACTGAGCCACCTTCCCAGCCCCAAAGCTGACCAATTAGAAGGAAAGAGATAAAAAACAAAGTAGAAAGTCTTGACAGCAGGTTAGACCATGCAGAAAATCGAATCCCAGGAATTGAAAACAGCCTAGATATTATAGAGAAAGAACATACAACCATCCAAGACAAGTCCAAGAAATATGATAGATCTATCCAACACTTGGAAGACACCACCAGAAAGCCTAATCTAAGGATAATGGATGTAGAGGAGCACCTAGAAACAGAAGTTAATGGTCTAGGAAATTTGTTTAACAGGATCCTAGCAGAGAACTTCCCAAACATGCAAAAAGATAGGTCTATTCAGATACAAGAAGCTTTTAGAACTCCAAATAGACCAGACCAGAATAGGACATTCCACCGTCACATTATAATCCACACAGGATCAACTCAGTCCAAGGAAAAGATCCTTAAAGCTGTCAAGGAGAAAAGATTAATCACCTATAAAGTGAAACCAATTAGAATCACCTCAGATTTCTCAGCAGAGACAATCAAAGCAAGAAGAGCCTGGAATGATGTATGCCATGCCCTAAAAACAAAAAACTATCAATCAACAATACTGTACCCAGCTAAACTCTCCTTCATACCTAAAGGCCAATAAAAACCTTCCATAGCAAAGAAAAATTGAAATAATACATCTCCACCAAACCAGCCCTACAAAAGTTTCTTAAAGATGTCCTACACATAGAAAACCAACAAGACCACAATAAAGGCCAAGAAACTGCACCCAAACTGAGAATCCAAGAACCATATGAAGAACCCAGTTTTCACAGCCCCCAAGAAGGTGGATAACATGGGAGGAACTCCCAAATACCTCTCAGTCCTATCTCTTAACATTAACAGACTTAACTCTCCAATTAAGCGACATAGACTGTCTAGTTGGATTAAAAAACAAGATCCTTCTATCTGCTGCCTTCAGGAGTAACATCTTGCCCGTAAAAACAAACACATTTTCAATGTTAAAGGCTGGAACAAAATCTACCAAGCAAATGGTCCCCATAAACAGGCGGGAGTTGCAATCCTATTATGAGATAAAATAGACTTCAAATTAAAATTCATGAGAAGAGATAAAGAAGTCGCTACATACTAATTAAGCAATCTCTCCTTCAGGAGGATATTACAATTCTAAATATCTATTTGTCAAAAAACGGAGCACCCAAATTTATCCAAGAAACACTACTTTCCCTCAAATCCCACATCGATCCAAAGACATTAATTTTGGGGGATTTTAACATATCACTCTCCCCACTAGATAGATCAATTTGGCAAAAACTCAACAGACAAACCACAGATTTAAACAACTGCATAGATCAACTAGATTTAACAGACATCTACTGAATATTTCACCCAGCAGCAACAGAATACACGTTCTTCTCACCAGCACATGGAACATTTCTAAAATAGACCACATTTCACGCCACAAAGCAAACTTGTCCAAATTCAGAAACATTGAAGTTATACTTTGTATTCTTTCTTACCCCAAAGGAATAAAATTAGAACTCAACAACAAAAGCTAACAAAAATGTCTGCTAACACATGGAGGCTGAACAACACACTGTTGAATCACGAGTGTGTCATGGAAGAGATTAGAATGGAAATTCAAGTGTTCATGCTATTTAACAAAAATGAACACACAAATTACCAGCTCCTCTGGCACACAGCAAAGGCAGTACTCATAGGCAAGTTTATAGCTCTAAGCTCCTACATCAACAAATTGGAGAGATCTGAAACCAACAATTTAATGACACACCTAATCCTCTTGAAAAAGAATAGCAAGATAAACCCCAATTCAGTAGACGGAACAAAATAATTAAAATTAAATCACAATTAAATGAATTTGAATCCAAAAAACTATAGAATGAATCAACAAAACAAAGAGTTGGTTCTTCGAAAAAATTATCAAAATTGACAGACCCTTAGCAAATCTTATCAGAAAAGAAGAGAACACACCCAAATAAATAAACTCAGAGATGAGAATGGAAACATCACCACGGAAACACCCAAGACTCAGAACATTATAAGGAAATATTTCTCAAAACTTTATGCTAATAAGTTTGTGACCTTGGCAGAAATGGACCTTTTCCTAGCAAATATTGACATGCCAAAACTAAACCAAGATGAGTTAAACCATCTTAACAGTCCCATATCAAGCATTGAAATAGAAACAGCAATGAGACCTCCCAGCTAAGAAAAGTCCAGGACCAGATGGTTTTACAGCGGAATTCCACGAGGCCATCAAAGCAGAGCTCACACCAATACTCCTCCAACTCTTCAATGAAATTGAAAGAGAAAGTTCACTACCAAACACATTCTATGAAGCCATCATAACCCTCATTCCCAAAACCAAGCAAGGACTCATCAAAGAAAGAGAACTATAGACCCATTTCTTTGATGAACATTGATGCAAAACTTCTCAACAAAATTTTGGCCAATTGACTTCAACAATTCATCCAAAAAATCATACACCACGATCAATCAGGATTCATTTCAAGGATGCAAAGCTGGTTCAATATACGCAAATCAATTAATATTATTCATCACACCAACAGGTGCAAGGATAAGAACCACATGGTTATCTCCATAGATGCAGAAAAAGCATTCGACAAGATCCAACACCCCTTTATGATGAAGGTTTTGGAAAAAAATTAGGAATCCATTGAACATTCCTCAATACAATAAAGGCTGTATATGACAAACCTACAGCCAGCATTATAATTAATGGTGAAAAAATAAAGCCATTTCCTCTTAACTCAGGAACAAGACCAGGATACCCACTCTCTCCACTTCTCTTCAATCTAGTATTAGAATGCCTAGCTACAGCAATAAGACGAGATGCAAAAATAAAGAGGATCCAAATAGGGAAAGAAGAAATAAAACTCTCCCTCTTTGCAAATGACATGATCTTGTATGTAAAGAATCCCATAGACTCCACTCCCAAATTACTCAAGCTGATTCAAAACTTTGGCAAAGTAACAGGGTATAAAATTAACCCTCAAAAAATCAGTCTTTTCTGTATGCCAACAATGAGAAAAGTGAGGCTGAAATTAGGAAAGCAACTCCATTTGTAATAGCACCACAAAAAATAAAATACATAGGAATTAACTTAACCAAAGAAGTGAAAGACCTCAATGATGAAAACTTTAAAAACTTGAAAAAGGAAATCAAAACGGAACTTAGAAAATGGGAAAACCTCCCGTGCTCCTGGATTGGAAAGATTAACATCGTGAAAATGGCAATACTTCCCAAGGCTAGCTACAAATTCAATGTGATATCTATCAAAATTCGAACGCCATTCTTCAAGGAAACAGAAGAGGCTATCCAAAAATTCATATGGAACAATAAAAGACCCCGAATAGGAAAAACGCTCCTTAATGGAAAGAACACAGCTGGAGGAATATCAATACCAAGTTTCAAACTCTACTATAAATCCATAGTAATCAAAACAGCTTGGTACTGGCACAAGAACAGACCTCAGGACCAATGGAATAGAATTGAAAACCCAGAAATGAGCCTACAGAGCTATCGCCATCTAATCCTCGATAAGGGAGCTAAAAAAATAGAATGGAAGAAAGACAGCCTCTTCAGTAAATGGTGCTGGCAAAATTGGTTAACTACATGTAGAAAACTAAAACTAGATCCTTATATATCACCCTGCACCAGAATCAACTCCAAATGGTTCAGAGACCTCGGAGTCAAAGCAGACACTCTGAAAAAATTACAGGATGGAATAGGAGAAACCCTAGATCTCCTTGGTACAGTTGCAGAGCTTCTGCATGGCAAAGAACATAGCTTTCAAGATCAATAGAAAGCCCACGGATTGGGAGAAGATCTTCACTAGCTATACAACAGACAAGGGTCTCATATCTAAAATATACTTGGAACTCAAAAAATTAAATCCCCCAACAACTAATCCTCAAAGAAACAACTGTCCAATAAATAAGTGGCCTAATTACTTAAAGAGAAACTTCTCTGAAAAAGAAGGATGGCCAATAGACACCTGAAGAAATGCCCAACCTTCCTAGCCATAAAAGAAAAGCAAATCAAATCAACATTGAGATACCACCTCACTCCAGTTAGAATGGCAAAAATCAAGAACTCTAATAACAACAGATGCTGGAGGGGAAGTGGACAGAAGGGAACCTTACTTCATTGTTGGTGGGGATGTAAACTTGTTCAACCACTTTGGAAAGTAGTATGGAAGTTCCTCAAAAGACTTCACATAGAGCTCCCCTATGACCCAGCAATCCCACTTTTGGGCATTTACCCAAATGTTTACAAACAAGACCACACTAAAGCTACCAACACAACTATGTTTATTGCAGCATTATTTCCATAGCTAAGATATGGAACTAACCCAGATGCCCCTCAGTAGATGAATGGATCAAGAAAATATGGTATATATGCCCAATGGAATTCTATGCCTCCATCAGAAAGAATGACATTGCCCCATTTGTTAGGAAATGGAAAGACTTGGAAAAATTATATTAAGTGAAGTAAGCGAAATCCAAAGAAACATAGGTCCCATGGTTTCCCTTATTTGCAATATCTAGTATATGTATGATTCAAGCAGAAAAGCTCAGATAATGTGATGTTAGGAAAATGAACCCTTAGATATGTATTAAAATGTTTTTTTTCTTTCATGCATTTGTTTCTAACTCATTTATAAGATTATTTCTTTGTTGGTTTTTATGTCCCTCCCCCACTGTATAACCCCTGCTTTCACTATATTTGATGTCGGTACAATTTGTGGAGGAGAAGGGGAAAAACAAGTCGTTTATGGATAACTGTGGACCCGTTACAACAATGAGAAGTACAAGTTGTCATGTTGAAAATGAACTTTACAACTTTGGTGGGGGGGAGAGAATGGGGTGGGGGTCGGGGGGAGGCTGGGAAGGGATGTGAAGGGTAAACAAAAGGAGGAGGCTGCAATACTTGATATGAAATGTACTCATTATCTTGCCCATGTATTTGTAACCCCTCTGTACAGTATGTTCACAATAAAAAATAATTTTTTTAAAAAATCATATAAACAAAATTTGCTTTCTGCTTTAGGTTATATAAGGAAATATATGAATATCTTTTTATGTTTTTGTGAATTGTCATAGTTCTAAATTTATACTAACTCCAGCCTCTTCATCCTTTTCAAAGGCATGAAATATCTTTGAGAGTTTGCTTCTGTGAAGATCTTATTACATTTATAATTTCTTCTGGGTAATCTTTAATTATTATCAAAATCACTTTATATTTTTATATTGATGGGTTATCACACATCAAATACCTTCAAATGTACATGGAGAGTCTAAAGATAGGAGTATGAATATTCTCCTACATCTCTTGTTTATCTGTTATGCACTTTCAGTATTATGATATTTCTCTCTCTCTTTCTCTCTCTCATTTCCTCTCTTTCTCTTTCATGACTCATCTCTTCTATTTAGAATTTCTGCGGGTCTACTATTATCCTTTAGGATCCACTGGCTTTGTGGGAACATGATAGGGACCATCAGTTACCCTTGCATTCTTTAAGAGTTATAACAGTGCTTTGAAATTATTCTTTGCCATTCTAAATGGCAAAACAACAGATCTAGGAATTCCTTTTCACTTTTATTTCTATTATAATTTTATCTCATAGGCATCCATTGGGTCGGATAAGATACTTTTTTTTTTTTTTTTTTTTTTTTTGTCGGTCATGGGGCTTGAACTCTGGGCCTGGGCGCTGTCCCTCAGCTCTTCAGCTCAAGGCGAGTGCTCTACCACTTGAGCTACAGCGCCACTTCCGGTTTTCTAGTGGTTTATTGGAGATAGGAGTCTCACGGTCTTTTCTGCCCGGGCTGGCTTTGAACCGCGATTCTCAGATCTCAGCCTCCTGAGTAGCTAGGATTACAGGCGTGAGCCACCGGCACCCGGCGGATAAGATACTTTTAACTTGTGACATAAAAGTTCTTTTTCTTTTTCAAACAATATTTTTCTTTTATTACCAGTAATTAACACAAACAAAGCTCTCCTAGAGAAAGTAGGCTGAAGTTGTGCACAGGAATGAAACACAAGGTAATGGGGGAAGTGAGCACAGATCCTCAGAGCAGTTTATCATGTATACTTTGTGAGCATGGCAGTGTGCTGGGAACTCTAGATTTAATCACTGAACAGCTGATATATATGCACATATATTTATATATGTATATTTATTTATATATGCATATATGTGTGTATATGCCATTATATGTACACATGTATGTTACTATACACACAAATATACACACATATATATATATACATGCACACATGGAGAAAGACAAATAGATACAGCCAACACAAATTTCACTAATTGTTGAATATGCCTTACACGGAATGCTTGGAACCAAATATGTTGAAGATGTATTTGTCTCTAAGAGTTCTTTTACCACTCGTCTTATCTCCTAAAATTGGTAGTTTTTGACAGCATCTACTTGCAACATGCCGCACAAATGATACCAAATCACTCGGAAATGTCAGTCAGTAAAGGTCTTATGGTGTGTCCTTGCTCCCCATGGAATGCTTGCTGTTGTAGACAGTCTCAAAACCAAAGCAGTAGAATATCCTGGTAAAGAATAAAATTATAAGGCTTTAAATGACATCCTTCCTTGTGCTCTTTTCCAAAAGCTACCATCAATTCCTTGAAAGCTTGTTTGGGGGTTCTAGAAGGGGAGATCAGCTACTTGTATAGCCTTGACCTAAGACTGGTCCTCCTCTATCGGGAATGGTCATCCTCTTCGACTGAGCGCGCAGTTTCAGGAGGAACACACATGTAGCGGTGAGGGAGGAAGGGGACACCCGCCTAGACAGCCAAATCAGCCGAATCAACCCCAGCTATCAATGGGGTGACAGATGTCACAGCCAGTTGGCCCTCACATCCAACTACCATCAATTCCTAAGCATATATATGAGTTCTCAGAAGACTGGACCTCAGGTCAACACTTAACCAACCCATGTGAAAAGTCTAATGTTAGAAATGCTGACACAGGTCTTAACATTTCCTGGCCAAGAAATTAAGAAAAAAAAAGAAAGTATTTTTAATGTATTAAAATTTGAGAATAATTTGTAACCTGTCAATAAATGTGTAGAATACAATTATACCAACTGACAAAAGATGATGTGCATTTCATTTATGTGCTTTTGGACTTGGTGAGTGACTTTAGGTGTGTCTACACAAGTAGAATCAGCATAAATCAAGCCAGTATTTCTTTAAGATACAAGAAAAGGATCCATGTTGACCCATTGTAGCAATGGGATGTACAAGACACTATCGGGGGGGGGGTAAAGTGGGGAGTTGGGGGGGTGTGAAGGTAAGGGATGGTAGGGAAAATCAAAGGAGGGGGTAACAATGCTCAATAAAAAACGTACTCATTACCTTACTTATGTAACTGTAACCCCTTTGTACACGATATTTACAATAAAAAATATGTACAAAATACAAGGAAAACTTCTTCTATACTTATATGATGTATTTGTCACTCAATATCTGTAAGGTACTGGTTTTAGGACCACAGGCATATTAAAATTTTGGATGTTCAAATTCTCTACATAAACACAGTATATTATTTACATTAGAATCTGCCTACAACCTAGTGCAGTATAATTGCTATGAAAAATTTTGCTACATTCTATATTTGTGGTGGAAAACTATATGCACTATCAACAGATACAAATTTTTCAGATAATTTTTGTCTGCATATTGTGGATGGAATTGGAAGAGCAATTATAAAAAGCACAAATTTCATCATCAAGAGCTGTCTGTAAAATGTAACAAGGATCTAATACAGCATCATTGAATGGTGTGGATCTTCAAGAAGAAGTACTTGAGTTGAGACATTATCAGAAAGTGTAAGCACGAAAGGACATTTTTAGAAATGCAGCTGCTAGATTTCTCATGGAGAGCTTTCCTAACACTTTGTGAAACACAAGTCAGAACCTCACTGAAGTGTAGACAGTTTTCTCTCACCTTTCTGTCAAGCTCAGTCATTATCAATCAATTTATAGGTAATCTTGAATTATCCTCTAATAAGAAAATGTTTATGGAGTGTTATATGCAGAAAAGCTGGGAAGGCTAACTTTTTCCAATTAGAACTGAAGGATTGACCTGTCCCCCCCCCCCCCCCCCGCTATTGTCCCAAGGCCATACAGACTCCAGGCAAAATCCCAGGTACGTGTGACCTCCTTGGAAGTGCAGGGAAATCCACCTAAGCCCATTGTGGGTCCAACAGAAAGTTCCCCACCTTCCTTGACCTAGGGGCTTTTCATTAACCTCTACCTCCTTATTCAGACCTCCTATAAAACACAGATCCTGTCCCAGCTCCCTCACACAACCTCCAAATGCACTGGAAGGATTGTGCCCCTCATTGTTCCTCAATAAACAGTCCTCACCTGTTGATGATGGAGTTCAGCCTATTCCTTTTCCATTCTCCACCATTTTCCTAACATATGGTGTTGACACCCAGGAGGACTGGGTGCCCTCTGCCCAGGAGCCACACACCTCCTTGCCACTTCTCATGGAGGCTTTCTGCTACCTTCCTCCTCCTTTCAAGGCCTTTCTCCACTGGGAGGACAGAGCCCTCTGAGCTTACTTTGGGCTAAACAGCCACATGAAAGACCTCTTGGCCTTTGCCTTTGTAAGCAGTGCAATCAGTGGACAGCCACCCCGCTGTGGCTTGAGGTATTATTGGCCCCATGCATAACCCCTGTGGAGAGCTGCGGGAGCCGGAGCCGCGACCAAAGACAGCATGGCCGTAAGGCGCGGCCGCAAAAATGGCGCCGCCGCATGGTGTGGCTGCGACCAAAGATGGCGCTGGCTCCCGCCTTCCGTCTTCCCGGTGACTAGTGCTCTCTGTAAAAAACAACTCCTTATATGGCTATGACTTGGCTCCTAGTTTGCTTCTGTGTTTGCAGCCCTATTGGTATATGCCACGTGGCGCTTCGGGATTGGCCATCCAGGAGGCTTATAACCTGACCGCGGGGGCGGAGGGCAGGAGAAGCGGGAAGAAGCGGGCAGAAGAAGCGGGAGAGAAGATGTTGTAAAAGGTCCTGAATAAACCGCCTGAAAGAAGAACCTGTTGTCGCGTCATCCTTGCGGGTCGAGGCGGTCGCGACAAAACCGAGAAAAGGTCTTGTCTCTCCCCCTATTCTCTCTCCTTTACCCTGTTCCTGGACTCTTATCTCCAGGCTGGAGGCTCTCTGCCTTTTGGTCAACTTCACTCACCATGTAAAAGCCTCAGTACAAGATAACCAGCCCGGTCTCTGGTGGAGGTGCCACGAAATGGACCCCAGGAATCCAGGATTCCCTTCCTTCCTTCCTGTCTTGGGAATCCAGGAGACTCCAGGAGTGTCTCTTTTCCTGAGCCCATGACCCCCTGTAATTAGGACCTTTGCGGATGCCCTCTCCTAATTACTGGGATCTGTCCATCTGCCTTCCCAAAACACCAGGGATGCCTGGAACAAAGGGACAGACTCCTTAGTCCTACCAAATTTTCCAAATTGTCTCTCAGAGACACCCCATTCTTATGCCTGTGGTCTAATCTTAAGAAACTGGGCTGACTGATTTACAGTAAAAAAAAATCTGACTTGTTTTTCTTCCGAAATCTGGTCTCATTACCATGGCCAACACTGGCCTAAATTAGGAACCTTAGGTTTTCCTCTTAGTGATTTAAACAATTCTCCAACAAAACGGTGAGGAGTCCAGGTCCCTATACCTAAGCCCTCCTCTACCTCTGCTCCAGAAAACCCTCACTCCGCTTGTTCTGTTCTGTTCAACAAGTCCTTCTCTGACCTCCACTCCAGAGGTCCCCTCCTACCCGCTCTCCAGCCTTGCTCACCAAGCCCTTCTCTGCAATGAGCCTCCAATCTATCTCCTCTAAAAATTAACTCCTCATCTTGTAGCACCTCAATATGTCTCTCACCCCTTTTCTCACTTTCTCTCTCACTCTCTTTTCTTTGATGACCTCTAGCACCAAAGATCCTTTTCTCTTTCCTTGCTCTTCTAACTACACTCTTGCTATTTGCAGTTGGTCCAGATTCTCTAGGCTAAGACTGTCTGCCTATGTCAAGCAAACTCCTTCTGCTCACCCCTGTCCCTGTGCTTTCCTGTCTGCCTATCTGTGTAGCTGACACAAGGTCGGGGTGGGCCTCCAAAGATAAAACAACAAGCTAACAGCCTTGTCACAAATCCCTCTAAACAAACCCCTCCATACTTATACACTTCTCAAACCTCTTCTATGGTTAATACAACTTCTTCCCTTCCAGACCCTAAATAAATAGACCTCTGCTCTGGAAATTTATTAATCTGGCAATGAAAGTGTATGGGTGGCAAAAACACTGAGGACAGCCTCTCTATTTTACTGCTCTCTCCCTTTACCATACAGAAATCCCATAAAAGAAACAAACCGGTCCTTTTTCTTTTTGGACTTAGACAATAATCCAATCCTTTTCTCTTTCCTGAATCCACTCACTTCAAAATCTTTATTCTTAATTTCTTCTCTAGGAGACTGCAGAAGAGATAACCTTCCCTCTCACATCTTCCAATAACTCTCTCTATCCACTCATTCAAACATTCACTTTTCAGCACCGTCATTATGCCACATCTTCCCTTTAAATGTCTTCAGGTTAAAAGTGTTACTTCTTCCCCTTATGGTGGCTGTTCAGCCACCCTTTCCCCAAATTCTCTCTACATGCCCTGGAAGCTGACACCTAGAATGTGACAAAGACCACATAATGAATTTTTCTACAACCCCCCACTCTTCCACCAACCTTACTCCACTCTCTTCACTCTTCTAGGGGTTAAAATATTTAATTCATATAATCTGCCTCATCACCAAAATCAAGTTAAAGAATTTCTGCTCTTGTTATCAATGTTTGTTTAAGGGTGTAAATTCTGTTTGTCAAAATTTGCCTTGCATTGTGTTTGGTATTGCCTACTTTTCTGACATTGACACGTGTTTTTATCATATTGGGCAAAACAATATCATTTTGCCACTGGAATTCCAAAAAACACATATGGTTGGTTTTCATTTTTTTAAAAAACCTAAGTGTACCTTAAAACTTTGGTTTAAGTGTAAGTGTGTGAACATGTTCAGCACAATCTTATTAGAATACATAAAACCTGTGTAAAAAGTTATCTTCTTCTATTTCTTGATACTGATATTTCCTATCAAATGTGCTGTTTCTTAAAAGAAAACATTTTTATCAAGGGTAGTAGTAAAAGGAATGAGATCCAGCTCATCTACTAACCAGCTGTGATGAAAAACACCAGTAAGGAGGTAAGAATTTTCTTAAAATGTTTGTTCTACATATCTGTTTCTGTCCTCAGAAAGTTCGAGTATTTGGGACATGGTATGAGTATGCCTTAAAAGACAGTTTATGAGTAAAGTTTTCATGTAATTGTTGGCTGTGATTTAACATTAAAACAAGAATGTTATTCTCTATGTCCATCTAAATTCAAGTGTCTTTAACCAGTCTGTGTATAATGTTGTAAGTAGTTAACCATTCATCCGAGGGATGCTGTGTAGCCCAGATCCTGCCTGGAGTATGCTACCGCCACCGTGGTATTCTGGACTCCTGCCTGACTCGATCACAAACAGCTGATTCTTGGTAAAAGACTCCTTTAGATTTACAAAAACTAGACTCTTGTGGGACACTCTCTATAAACCTTACCCAGCCTAACCTAAAAAAACAGCTATGTTGTTATGCAATTGAAACATGCATAGGCCAGGAGAGCCTCTTATACACTTTGGTTATCAGGTTTTCCAGGCAGCCAAGCTATACTCAAACCCTCATCCTATCTATTGAGTTCTGTCATTGCAGAGTTCTGGGAAGTATTTGGTGATCAATTTTTGACAGGGTGCACATAAGTCCTACTTGTTCCCACTGATCTCCTTGTTACTTTAATTGGAAATAATAAAGTGTTTTTGTGGCAAAGATTGTAGTTCAAAGCCATCCCAGGCAGAAAAATCCCTGAGACTCTATCTCCTATACAACCAGCAAAGAGCCAGGCTGGAAGCTGGCTCAAAAATTAACCTTCCAAATGCTAAATGTGGCCCTGTGACTCAAAGTGGTAGGATGCTAGCCTTGAGCAGAAGTGCTCAGGGAAAGTGCTCAGGCCTTGAGTTCAAAGCCCATATCCTAGCCAATAGCAGCTAGATTCCAGGACAAGATGGAAAAGAATAAGAGGAGGTGATGTCACATCAGCCACTTTGTGCCTGTCCTTTCAAAATTAACCAGAGCCAGGAGGTCAATAGAAACAAGTTGAGAAGATTGTCCATCTAATGTCCATATCTGTCTAACTTCTAACTGGACAAGAATTTACATTCTTGACTTTGTTACCTGCTATTTATAGGAAATGATCAAGGTCTCTCACCAGTTCCTTTACCTTAACTACTCCAATCCAGCCCTAGTTTCTGACTGGATCCAAATGGAACTTTTCTGGTTTGTGCCCTGGGTGTGTTTTCCTATGTAACTCATATCAACCAGCCCTGCCACCTTGTCAGCCTTTCGCCTGATCTCCGCATTTTCAAGTTTCTCTCTAACAGGATAATAGCCCTTACTCAAGACCTGGGACCACGTCAAGGCCATCCTATTAATGCAGCCAACCAGAGGTTTTGCTTACATTGTCTTGGACCAAGCACAGACATGGACCTGAAGACCCCAGCCGCAGTGACTCCTTGACACTCCAAACCTGCTGGAAGGGCTGTGCCCCTCGCTGTTTATCAATAAACAGTCCTCACCTGTTGATTATGGAGTTTAGCCTATTCCTTTTCCATTCTCCCTCATTTTCCTAACAAGGACAGTCTGTTTTCTATGATCAAGAAGAGAGAAAATTAGGTAAGCATCCATTTACAGCCTTCTGAATAATTCTGATTCTGCCCACGTCAGTCATCTACCCATACCTACGTCTGAGTGAGAGGATTTTAGAAGAATTTAGTGTTTTAAAATTTAAAATTAAATGTAGAATGAAATTGGTTCCACTGCATCACATTAAGATATTTAGAAACAACTGGGAAACCTAAAGGTCTATAAGAATTTTTTATTGAAAGTGAAGGGATTGTGGAATTTGGTTCTCTATATTTTAAGCAATTTGCAAAAAGAATTGGCAAAATAAAATTTACATTTGCAGCAGACTTGACACATTAATTTTTGTATAATGAAAGAAACAAGTCATAACAATATGTCAATTCTATCCTCTTATTTATTTCTAAAGCTTTATTATTCTTGTCTCTTGATATTAAAACTTCAAATTTATTTTAATCTTTAGCAAGTTGTGCAAAGGGGTTTCACTTCATCATGTCAGTGTTTAATAGAATATATGTGCATTTCAATGTACAATACATGTGGAACATTGACATCTTTCCAATTTTCTTCCTTCCCTTACCCCAACACCACCTATCCCTTCAAGTATCCTACTTATATTCTCACATATGTACATTGAGTGATATGACTGTATTAGTCCACCATTTCCATTAGGGCAGAAGTGCCCTACGCCCTTTAAGCCCAGATCTCCCTTTCAAGACTTGTTTCAACTTCATGGTATTTTGTTAAATTTCTCTGCCTTTGGCATTTGGCTTTTGGCTTTCCTCATTCTCTCTTCCATGTTTAACCTTCATAAATGATGCTATTTCTCCATATTTCTAATCTCTGAATGGCTGAGATAGGTCTCCTTTACTATTCACCTTCTGTCTTTTTATCATAATTTGTGATATTCACTCAAAACTACTTTGCCTTTGGTCAGCCATTGGGCTGTTATAAGAGAATACTTCAAAGTAAGTGGCTTAAAAACAACAGGATTTTATTACCCATATGCTAGAAGCTTAAACATTGATTATAAAAATGATTGTTCAAAGCAATTCCTTGTCTTATGGGGGTCCACTTTCTGGTTCATCATAATCTATTTGCTGGACATTCACATGGCAGAGTAGTTATATTGGGCTTCTATTATCAGGATCATTATTGCAATGTCATCTCTGAAAGGTTGATTCTAATGTCACCAGACGGGGGAATACAATTTCAACATGTGCATATGAAAGGAGTTACAACCTCCAATATATATGTTTGCGATTTTTTTCTTTAACTCAGTGTAGCTGTATCATTAGGATATTATTTCATAGAAGATAATAACTTAAGAAAAAGGTTATATCATGTGACTTATGGGAATGATTCTTCTTGCAATTGGAATAATTATAGTGATGGCAAAGTGAAGTATGATTGTTCAGTGGCTCTTGAATCACATCATAGGTAATCATGTAAACGTGGTACAGCCTTTCTACGGCCCTTCTGATGTATTTGAACAAGCTCTGATGAGTTAATGGCTTTCAGAAATATTCGATTGAGCCAACAATTACAGATCTCCTTTGATTTTAATGATGGCCTGCTAGTAGGACTCAAACAGACACCAAAATCAGAGGATGCTAATTTCTCCAATAAAATATGTAATAAAATTTTTATAGTTAATATAGCATGAAGACTAATATTAATAGCACTATAAATACTTGTACTCACATTATAAAATATATTGACATCCCTTGGTTTCATCAGTTTTTAGAATATTTATAACTAAATATAAATTGTATGAAAATAGTTATTTGATGATGTACAGAAAGAGAAAAAGATTTGCATACATATTACTACAGACGTAAACATATTCACCTGGTTATATATGATCCTTCATTTTTTGGTTTCATTCATGCATAGAGAACAGGCAACGAAGTGAAAATTGCAAACTTGAATTTACTAAAGGATTAATTATGTGCAGTTTATGTTGGGCTAAATAGACTTTATAAATTAAATTGTCCCTTCCTTTCTCCCACCCTTCCTTCCTTCCTTTGTTCCTTGATTCCCTCCTTCCTTCCTTCCTAATTTTCTTCCTTCCTTTCTTCTGTCCTTCCTCCTTCCTTCCCTACATCCCTACCTCTCTCTCTTTCTCTCCTTCCTTCCTTTATCCTTTCTTGCCTTTTTCTTCTTAATTTCTTTCTTTCTTTCTTTCTTTCTTTCTTTCTTTCTTTCTTTCTTTCTTTCTTTCTTTCTTTCTTTCTTTCTTTCTTTCTTTCTTTCTTTCTTTCTTTCTTTCTTTCTTTCTTTCTTTCTTTCTGTCTGTCTGTCTGTCTTTCTGTCTTTCTTTCTTTCTTTCTTTCTTCTTTTCTTTCTATTATTTTTCCAATCTTCTTTTCTTTCTTTTACTTAGAATATTTCTTATGGCTATAGAAAAATACGAACTGCTGTACTCTAAGGTGTTATGAGTAATTATAACTATTAACTAGATTAATATTAATTTTAAATACCTATGTTATATCTGAAGACAAATTATACTAAAAACAACTTCACAAACATTGCAAGATATGTAACAAATATTACTTTTCCTCATATTGTTTATTTCTTCAATCTAAAATAAGCATTTAGACATATATTGTGTGTGTGTTTGTGTGTTGTTCTTGTGATTTTAACTCAAGACCTATCCCTTAGTTTTTTTTTTTTCCCCTCAAGGATATTGCTCTATCATTTGAGCCACAATTCTATTTCTGGCTTTGTGTGTGTGTGTGTGTGTGTGTGTGTGTGTGTGTGTGTGTGTGTGTGTGTGTGTGTGTTGTTATGTGTGTGTGTGATTAATTGAGATGTGTCTCACAAACTTTCTTGCCAAGGCTGGCTTTGAACCCCAGCATACTGAGTAGCCAGGATTACAAGCTTGAGACACCCATGTTTAGCACAGATTTCATATATCCAAGAATATAATAAATTTCATATTATTTGAATGTGAGAGAATCAATTTAACAAATAACATGGATATTTATTTAGTTATTAAACCTGAACCTGCACTGTGAAAAAGTTTTCATTTTTATGAAAAATATGCACTCAAAGATTTAAATGACAGAATCTTTGGACAAATTGAAATAGTCTATTATTCAATAGCAAAAAAGGGATCATTAATCAAATTTCTCATGTAAGCTAAAGGCAATAGGCTCTGTCAGGCTGAATGAAGCAAATTTTTATTAAATTAAATATTATCTAATGCGGTCACATGATTTTCACTTCTTTTTAACCTAAACGTTTTTGACATAAAAATGTAGCTTCATATATTTTTTGAGTATTTAAAAATCTTAGTTACTGGTCATGTATTTCTGAGATTTGATTACGAAGTCATTTCAGAGAAACACTGCATTTCATTTATGTTATGTCAACAGTGATTTTTACAAATTGAATCAATCTCAGTATAAGATAACTAAAGCAAGATATTCTACCACTTATCCAATTATTCCTATAGACTTGAAGATAACTTATTTTTGAATGGTAAGAAATTCATATTATACCTACACTTTATAGAATAACTAATATAAATGATTATTTTTCCTTCAACTTGAAGGAAAGAACCCCACTATAGATGATAAATACTTGAATGGAAATACTATAAAATTATGAAAAATTCAAGTCATTATGAGTTAGATGAAATAGTCATTTTTGAAGCTTCCTCATCTGCTAAATGTCTTTGCATTCAAAATATTTCATTCATCTCTCCAGCAATGGTATAACCAAACCACTGCTATGCCAAATAGCATCTCTGATATTTAGGAACAGAAGTTATCACAATTGTATAGAAAGATCTACCCACTGCTCTAGAAAGTAAATCTGAAATCATAAAGGATTGTGATTAATAATTAGCTTTCACTATGTTGCCATAAAGAGGTGAACCCTTTCAAATGGGCATAGTTGAAGAGATTAGGTCACTGAGAACTTGAAATCAAAGAGGATATTAATATCAAGGTCCTTTCTTCCTCTTCCTTCTTTAATTTCTCTGTCTCCTCTTTTCCTTCACCCTCTCCCTCTTCCTCTCATCTTTTTTCTCCCTTTCCCACTCTTATTCCTCCTCTTCATTACTTCCTGGCTTCCATGAATACAAAAAGGCCATCACATGTTCCTGATATGTGGTACTGTACCACCACCAACACAAAGCAATGAGGAAAAGGCAAGTAAATTGAAATGTATAAAATCAGAAGCCAAGATAAACCTTTCCTCCTTTTAGTTAATTTTATGAAGTATTTTGTCATATTGATAGGAGTTTGACACAGCATGCTCTCATTATTATAAGGGATAAGATTCACTGGAAATAAATCTGACCAAAAATGATTGAATTAATATTATATTTGGAGAACCCTACTTGTAAATATCAGATACACTTCAATAAGAGGCAAAAAAATGTGTTCAGATGAGGCAAAAAATGTGTTTAGATGAAGATCCGGAGGAGAAGCTGGAGGCTAAACAATCTCTGGCATACAAAGCAGTTTTAGTGTTCAAGTGAACAGTATTAGGCTTGAGAATCACACCAAATGTTCCATCACAGTACAGAGAGTTTGGTCAGAGAGGGAAAATCAAGGCAAGGAGACAAATCTGAGCACTTGCTGGTAGCCGCAGCTGTGGTGGCTGCGGCAGCAGCAGAGGTGGCCATAGCCTCCATACCTATAACACAGAGAGTCTTGGAAAAAGATGCCAGATGTGGCAGGTGAGCAGATTATACTCAACACCAGTAAGAACTGAGGAGGAGCAGATATCTTCATCCTGAAGATCGCAGGCCAGAGACAGCCCAGGAACCAATACTCCGGAGTGAGTAGAAGCCTGACATCCTCACTCTTTCTAAGGGAGCAGAGGAGGGAAGGCCACCCCTCCCAGCCACCACCACCAGAGATCTCCATCTTTGATATTGACAAAGGCCCATTTGAACAGCTATCTCCAACTCAGGCCTTGGAAGAAAACAAGAGTCATTTAGGAGGTCACAGGAACCTGACTGGAACTGCCTGGCACAGCTCCACCCAAGGGAAAGTCAGCCAGCCCAGGCAAAGGAGCCTCGCCCTGGAGGAGTGACTTTCTTCACTGGGTAAACAGAGCCAGAGGCTGCCTCTCCATACAGCAGCCTAGACAATCAGTTGAAATTCAGTAAACAAAAACCTGAGAATGGCCCCAGGCTGGGCTCTGTGAGGGTCCCAGGAGCTAGTCCCTCAGGGAAAAGCTACTGTGTGCTGAAAGACCTCAACTCTACCCAGAATCTAGCCTCATCACAGCATCTCCAAACTAGAGGAAACAGCCATCTCCCTCTTTCGTGATGCTCAAAGCAGATCTCCCTCCCACTGAACTAGAATGGGAGGAGGATCCCAAAATCCTGGGTAATGCAGAGCAATTTTCTGCTTGCTCATACTGACTTAAGAAACTAATCAAACCACAGGAAAAACAAACACCACAAGGAGACCAGAGACTCCACAGAGAGACTAGTTATGGACACAGGGGAGATGCAGGATCTTCCCATTCTACCCCTCCTCACCTCATCCACCTCAAAAAAAAAATCAAAGAACTCTTCTTTGTACCTTTTCTTAATTTTTGATTTTTTTAAAAATTGTTTTCTATTAATCTTTTCTTCCTTTCATAATTTTTATTTTAGATGTGTGTGTGTGTGTGAGTGTGTGTGTGTGTGTGTGTGTGTGTGTGTGTGTTATCTCTTCTGACCTTTTGGTCTTTTTTATTTTATTCTTTACATTTTTTTCTCTTTCTTTTTTGTGAGACTTAATTGCTGTTCTGATCATCCAGAGATATTTACCCATCGTGGATTATTAGACCTTATCTCCCCTTGTGTACACACATAATCCAGAAATTTGTTACTTAATTCGCAACCTCTTTGGCTTAAATTCTTTAATAGCAGCATTATCTCTTTATACCTTTAAAATTTTCAAGTAACTAATTTTAAGAATTTTTATTTTTTAATTTTTCAAGTCTTGTTCCTATCCCTCCCTTCCTCTCATCCTATCCTTTTCTTCTCTCAAGATCATCTATAAACTTACATAATTTTTAAGTGTGTCATTTTTTAAATTTAAATTTTTGTTTTTTCCATTTTTTCTTTTTTTTATTGTGAGAATACGTACAGAGGAGTTAAAATTACATGGGCAAGATAACGAGTACATTTCTTATCAAAAATCGTTGCCTCCTCTTTATTTCCCCTTCCTACCCCTTACAATACTCCACCATCCTCCTACCCGACCTTCCTCCCACCCCCACCAAAGTTGTAAAGTTTGTTTTTCGACATAATGACTTGTATATCTCATTGCTCCAATGGGTCCACATGTATCCGTAGTTAAATGATTTGTTTTTTCCCTTCCCCTCCGCAAATTATACCAACATCAAATACAGTGAAATCATGGGTTATACCGTAGGGAAGGGACATACAAAGCAACATAGAAATCATCTTATAAATATGATAGAAACAATTGCATGAAAGGAAAAATATACATTTGAATACTTATCTTGGGGTTCATTCCCCTAACATTAATTTATCTGACCTTTTCTGCTTGACTCAGACATATACTAGTTATTGCAAATAATGGAGACCATGGGACCTATGTTTCCTTGGGCCTGGCTTACTTCACTTAATATAATTTTTTCCAAGTCTTTTCATTTTCTAACAAATGTCGCAATGTCATTCTTTCTGATGGAGGCATAGAATTCCATTGTGTATATAGACCACATTTTCTTTATCCATTTATCTACTGAGGGACATCTGGGTTTGTTCCATATCTTAGCTATGGTAAATAATGCTGCAATAAACATAGTCATGCTTGTAGCTCTAGTGTGGTCTTGTGGTTTTACTGTGGTCTTGTGTTTTTCGTGTCTCCTTTCTATCCCTCCCTTCCTCTCATCCTATCCTTTTCTTCTCTCAATATCATCTATAACTTACATAATTTTTAATGTTTCACTTTTCAAATTTAAATTTTTGTTTTTCCATTTTTTCTTGTTTTTTTTTTTTTCTTAATGTCTCTCCTATCATTCTGTCCAATCCATTTCCCTCTCTGAGATTAGGACTTGGTTAAATTCACTCTCATCTTACCTCTCCACCTCCCTCTAATCCTATTTTTCCCCACATTTCTCCCTATACTTAATAATTTCTGGTTTGCCACTTTTTTCTTTGCTGTTCTTAGCCCATTAATCCTCAGTTGTTTGATGTTGAATAGATTGTATCTGTTTAACTATATTGTGTCCGCAGCTTTTTGACTGGGCAACTACAGAACTTTGGTTGATGCTTGCCTTATGTTCTAACACAAAATTGGTGTTACTTTCATAACAAATGAGCAGGAAAAGCCAGAAAAACATAAGAAAAATGGCAAGTCCAGGTATCTGAACTCCCACTCAGATAATCAGATGACAGAATAGTTAGTGAATAATCCAGAGGACAGTTCCTAAAAATCTGTACAAACACTACTGGTAAAAATAGTGAATGAAAAGATTGAAAACCTTCAAAGAACTCAGTGTGAGCATGATAGGGAGAGAGAGAGAGGCAAACCAAAGATTAATACTGGAATCTCATGAGAGTGCAGAAGCTACTCAAAGATTGGTACAAGAAGTGCATGAGCTGGTTGAGAACAGTTAAGAAGAAATACAGGAATTGCATAAGCAGGCTGAGAACAATCAGAGAGAAACACAGAGATTGCACGAGGAGAATGAGAACAGAAAAAGAGAAACACAGGTTTTGTGTGAGCACGCTGAGAACAGTCAAAGAGAGCTACAGGAATTGCATGAACATGAGGAAGCTAATCAAAGAGTAATAAAGCAATTGTGAGAGCGGGATGAGAATACACAAAGATCAAGAGAGGCATTCATGGAATCCATAAAGAGACAGCTGAAAGAATTCAGGGAGACCACAAATGGAATCCTGAATAGAGCCTGCCAGAAGGAATGGGAAACGAAGGAAACCAAAACCAATCAACTGAGTCATTTGAAAATAAACACTGAACACCAAATTAAGGAAGTAAATAA
This sequence comes from Dipodomys spectabilis, assembly GCF_019054845.1. Lineage (NCBI taxonomy): Eukaryota > Metazoa > Chordata > Mammalia > Rodentia > Heteromyidae > Dipodomys > Dipodomys spectabilis. The sequence continues at coordinate 971,721 of NW_024870847.1, forward strand.
GTTCATACAAAATCTAAAAGAAAGCGCCAACAAAGAATTTGAAGCTATCAAAGCTGACCAACTAGAAGGAAAAGAAATTAAAAACAAAGTAGAAAGTCATGACAGTAGGTTAAACCATGCAGAAAATAGAATCTTGGAGATTGAAGACAGCCTAGATATTATAGAGAAATAACATACAACTATCCAAGACAAATCCAAGGAATAAGGGATAGATCTATTCAACATTTGGAAGACACCTTCAGAAGGTCTAATATGAGGATAATGTTTGTAGAGGAGCACCTAGAAACAGAAGTTAATGGTCTAGAAAATTTGTTTAACAGGATCCTAGCAGAGAACTTCCCAAACATGCAAAAAGATAGGATTATAAAGATACAAGAAGCTTTTAGAACCCCAAATATACCAGACCAGAACAGGACATGGCACTGCCACATTATAATCTGCACAGTATCAATTCAGACCAAGGAAAAGATCCTTAAAATTGTCAAGGAGAAAAGATCAATCACCTATAAAGGGAAATCAATTAGAATCCCCTCAGATTTGTCAACAGAGGGAATTAAAGCAAGAAGAGCCTTGAATGATGTATGCCATGCCCTAGAGACAAACAACTATCAACCAAGAATACTGTACCCAGCTACATTCTCTTTTAAAATCGAAGGTCAAAAAAAACCTTCCATACCAAAGAAAATCTGAAACAATATATCTCCATCAAAGTAGCCCTACAAAAGATACTTAAAGATGTCTTACACATAGAAAACCAACAAGATCACAATAAAGGCCAAGAAACAGCACCCAAACTGAGAATCCAAGAACCATAGAAAGAACCTAGTTGCCGCAGTCCCCAGAAGGTGGATAACAGGGCAGGAACTCCCAAACATCTCTCAGTCCTAACTCTCAACATTAATGGACTTAACTCTCCAATTAAGCAACATAGACAGTCAAGTTGGTTTAAAAAGCAAGATCCTTTTATCTGCTGCCTTCAGGAGTCACAATTTTCCCATAAAAAAAAAACACATTTTGAAAGTGAAAGGCTGTAACAAATCTACCAAGCAAATGGCCCCCATAAACAAGTGAGAGTTTCAATCCTAATATCAGATAAAATAGACTTCAAATTAAAATTAGTAAGGAGAGATAAAGAAGGTCATTTTATACTAATTAAGGGATTTCCCATTCAGCAGGATATTACAGAACTAAATATCTATTCACCAAACAACAGAGCACCCAGATTTATCCAAGAAACACTACTTTCCCTCAAAGCTCACATGGATCCAAAGACATTAATAGTAGGGGACTTTAACACACCACTATCCACACTAAGTAGATTAACTCCGCAAAAACTCAACAGAGAAACTGAAGATCTAAACACCTATATGGATCAATTAAATTTAACAGATATCTAATAATTTTTCACCCAGCAGCATCAGATACATGTTTTTCTCATCAGCATACAGAAACATTTACAAAATAGACCCCATTTGAGGTCACAAAGCAAACTTGTCCAAAATCAGAAACATTATAGTTTTAAATTGCATTCTCTCACACCACAAGAGAATAAAATTAGAACTCAACACCAAAATTCACCAAAGAAAGTCCTGTAACACATAGAAGCTGAACAACACACTGTTGAATCACCAGAGGGTTATGGAAGAGCTTAGAAAGGAAATTCAAATATTCATGATATTCAACACAAATGACACAAATTACCAGCTCCTCTGGGACACGACAAAGGCAGTACTCAGAGTCGTTTATAGCTCTGAATTCCTACATCAATAAATTGGAGAGATCTGGAACCAACAATTTAATGAGATACCTGAACCTACTTGAAAAAGAGCAACAAGATAAATCCCAATTCGGTCGATAGAAAGAAATAATTAAAATAACATCAGAATTAAACGAATTAGAATCCAAAATAAAAACATAGAAAGAATCAACAAAACAAGAGTTGGTTCTTTGAAAAAATTAACAAAATTGACAGACCCTTAGCAAATCATCAAAAAAACTAGAACACACCCAAATAAATAAACTCAGAGATGAGAATGGAACAGCATCACAGAAACAACCAAGATTCAGAATATTATAAGGAATACTTCTCAAAACTTTATGCTAATAAGTTTGAGAACTTGGCAGAAATGGATCTTTTCCTAGCAAATATCGACATGCCGAAAATAAACCAAGATGAGTTAAAACATTTTAACTGGCCCATATTAAGCATTGAAATATAAACAGCATTGAAACCTTCCATCTCAGAAAAGCCCAGGACCAGATGGATTTACAGCGGAATTCTACATGGCCTTCAAAGCAGAGCTCACACCAACATTCCTCCAACTCTTCAATGAAATTGCAAGAGAAAGTTCACTACAAAAATCATTCTATGAAGCCATCATAGCTCTCATCCAAAAACCAGGCAGGGACTCATCAAAGAAAGAGAACCATGGACTCATTTCTTTGATGAACATTGATGCAAAACTTCTCAACAAAATTTTGACCAGTCGACATAAAAAATTCATCCAAAATATCATACACCACAATCAAACAGGATTCATTTCAGGGATGTGAATCTTGTTCAATATACACAAGTCAATTAATATAACTCATTACATCAACAAATGGCAAGGATAACCACATAGTTATCTCACTAGATGCAGAATAAACATTTGACAAATCCAACAAATCCTTTATGATGAAGGTTCTGGAAAAATTAGGAATCCAGGGAACATTCCTCAATACAATAAAGGCTGTATATGACAAACCTACAGCCAGCATTATAATTAATGGAAAAAAACTAAAGCCATTTCCTCTTAACTCAGGAACAAGACAAGGATGTACACTCACTCCACTTCTCTTAAATTTAATATTAGAATGTCTAGCTACAAGAATAAGACATGATGTAAACATAAAAGGGAGAGGCTGGAAAGGTGGCTTAGTGGTAGAGTGATTGCCTAGCATTCGTGAGGCCCTGTGTTTGATTCCTCAGCACCACATTAGCAAAAAGAAAAAAAGATGGAAGTGGCTCAATGGCTCAAGTGGTAGAGGACTAGCCTTGAACTGAAGAGCTGAGGGAGAGTTCCCAGGCCCAGAGTTCAGGCCATACGACTGGACCCCCCCCCCCAAAAAAAAAACATAAAAGGGATCCAAATAGGGAAATATGAAGTAAAACTCTCCCTATTTGTAGACCATATGATTTTCTATTTAAAGAATCCCAGACTCTACTCCCAAATTACTGAAGATGGTTCAAAACTGTTGCAAAGTAGCAGGGTATAAAATTAACCCTCAATAATCAATGGCTTTTCTGTATGACCACAATGAGGAAAGCATGGGTGAAATCAGGAAGGCAACTCCATTCATAATAACGCCACCAAAAATAAATTACCTAGGAATTAACCGAATAAGTGAAGGACCTCTATGATGAAAACTTTAAAAACCTGAAAAAGGAAATCAAAACAGAACTTAGGAAGTGGAAATACCTCCCATGCTCCTGGATTGGATGGATCACAAACATGAAAATGGCAATACATCCAAAGGCTATCTACAAATTCAAGGCAATACCTATCAATATTCCAACCTCATTTTTTCAAGGAAATAGTAGAGACAATCCAAAAATTCATATCAAATAGTAAAAGACAGCAAATAGAGAAAGCGATCCTTAGCAGAAAGAACAGTGCCGGAGGAATATCAATACCAAATTTCAAACTCTACTACAAAGCCATACTAATCAAAACAGCTTGGGACTGGCATAAGAAAAGACCTCAGGACCAATGGAATAGAATTGAAAACCCAGAAATGAACCCACAAATCGATAGCCACCTAATGTTTGATGAGGGAGGGAAAAAAAAATAGAATGGAAGAAAGACAGCCTCTTCAGTAAATGGAGTAGGCAAAATTGGTTAACTACTTGTAGAAAATTAAAGCTAGATCCTTATATATCACTCTGTACCAGAATCAATTCCAAATGGACCAAAGACCTCGGAGTCAAAGCAGACAGCCTGAAAACATTACAGTATAGAATAGGAGATACCCTAAGTCTCCTTGGCACAGGCCGAAATTTTCTTAATAGAGACCCAGAAACACATCAAATCAAAGAAAGGTGGACAAATGGGATTGCATGAAATTTCAGAGCTTCTGCATGGCAAAGCACATAGCTAGTAAGATCAATAGAAAGCCCATGGATTGGGAAATGATCTTCAATAGTCATATAATATACCTGGAACTCAAAAAAAGTAAATCCCCCAACAAGTCCTCAAAGAAACCACTGCCCAATAAATAAGTGTGCTAAAGTCCTAAAGAGAAACTTCTCTGAAGAGGAAAGATGGATGGCCTATAGACACATGAAGAAAAGTTCTACCTCCCTAGCCATAAAAGAAATGCAAATCAAAACAACATTGGGATACCACCTATCTGAGCTAGAATGTTTATACTCACGAATTCTAATCATCACAGATGCTGGAGGGGATGTTGACAGAAGGGAACCTTACTGCATTGTTGGTAGGAGTGTAAACTTGTTCAACCACTTTGAAAAGTAGTATGGAGGTTTCTCAAATGACCCAACATAGAACTCCCCTATGACCCAGCAATTCCACTTTTGGGCATTTATCCAAATGATCACAAAGAAAGGTATCAGCACAACTATGTTTATTGCAGCATTATTTACCAAAGCTAAGATACGGAACCAACCCATATGCTCCTCAGTATATGAATGGATCAAGAAAATATCGTATATATATACAATGGCATTTTATGCCTCTATCAGAAAGAATGACATTTCCCAATTTGTTAGGAAATGGAAAGGCTTGGAAAAAATTATATTAAGTGAAGTAAGCCAGGCCCAATGAAACATAGGTCCCATGGTTTCCCTTATTTGCCATAACTAATATATTTCAGAGACAAGCAGAAAAGGTCAGATAAATTGATGTTACGCAAAATGAACCCCAAGATAAGGATTTAAATGATTTTTTTCTTTCTTGTAATTGTTTCTAACATATGTATAAGATGATTCCTTTGTTGCTTTGTATGTCCTTCCTCCAGGATATAACCCCTGCTTTCACTGTATTTGATGTTGTTTTAATTTGTGAGTTGGAGAGAAAAAATAAATTGTTTAAATATGGATACAGGTGGACCCACTGCAGCAATGAGATGACAAGACTTTATGTAGAAAAACGAAATGTACAGCTTTGGCTAGGGGAAAGATGGGAAAGGATGGGAAGGGGAAACAAAAGAGGAGGCAACAACGTTTGATAAGAAATTTACTCATTACCTTGGCCATGTAATTGTAACCATTCTGTAAGGTATTTTCACAATTAAGAAAAAACAGAAGAGGCAAAAAAATCACCTCTATGGTTTTGTATGAAAAGACAGCATAATACAATCTGTTCCTCAAGGAAATTAAGCAGTAACTGGCAATATTTTCAATTTCATAAACGATGTAAGAAGACTGAAGAACAAATTTCAAATCAAACTGGGTGATATAAAATTTATTTTGTCCCCTGTAAACAACCTTTCAATTCCATCTATATCTTGTTCCCAAAATGATTCATATATTATTCTAATAATATTTTTTAATTAACTTTAATTAGTTGAATAGGATTTGCTGTTTGACAAAGCAGTTTATGAATAGTTTTTAGTGAGTTTTTTTTCTTTTTCTCTCCTGAGGTTTGGCCTCTTATCCTGGGTGCTGTCCCTGAACTCCTTTGGATGAATACATGAACTCTACCACTTGAGGCACAGCAGCACTTTCAGAATTTTCTGAGATTTAACTGGAGATAAGAATCTCGCAGACTTCCCTGCCAGGGTTTGCTTCAACCCTCAATCCTCAGCCTCCTGTGCATCTAGGACAAAAGGCGTGAGCTCCTAGTGCCCAGCTTAATACAATGCATCTTTTTATTTTTAGCTAGTTCTGGGGCTTGAACTCAGGGCCTTGGCAATGTCCTAGAGCTTCTTTTCCTCATGCTAGCAATCTATTGCTTGTGTCATAGTGCCAATTCCAGCTTTTTTGTTTATGTAGTACTGAGGAATCAAACACAGGGCTTCACATATGCAAGGCAAACAGTCTAACACTAAGCCACATTTCATGGCTAATACAATGCACCTTGAAGTCCATTATCCCTTATCCATCTCAATCCTTTCTCATCCTTCAATTGACATAAATTTGAAGAATATTCTCTGACTTGCAGTGTCATATATAGTCACTCAGAGGATATGTCACAAATCATATTTTCTTGATAGTCTTATTCATCAACATACTAAACTGGATGTTTTGATGATGTCTAAACAGACCTTTCTTTGTATCTGTTTAACATAAACTTTAGAAATATCAGAGAATTTTACCTCTAAATCCATTATTTCCACCTGTAGTCCTTATTACCAAGAATATAACTAACACAGTTGCCAACCAGAGATGTGGAAGCACTTCAGATTTCTTCTTAACCTTCTGCTCGCGCAGATTAGATAAGATGAATGATCAAGATTTTCTCAGTTTCTGTCACTAATATAATTTGTATGTACCCATTTTTATGCCCCTGACACCAGCCTGTTTCAAGTATTCATCACTGGTCACCTATTCCTAAAACGACCATTTACAAAGTATGCATTTTCCCCATAGTCTTTTCATATTGGTCCTCTCCATAACCAAATTACTCTCCTTGTGAGCAAACAGAATGAAGAACTCAGACACAAATTCCAGTATCATTGTTTACTCACTACAATGACGGTTGGCCTCACATTTATCATATGTAAACGGAGTAATCTACTAGAAATATTGAAGAATATATTTGTTGACTTCTAGAGAAAGCAAAGAGAAAAGTGAAGAATCTTTACATTTTCCACCTTAGCTTGCAAATAAGGAAAGAGTCAAATTCAGTTTATTGGTGTAAAGTCCCAAATTGTTTCATGCAGAAATAAAAATAAATTTTACCTCCTGGCTCTAAGGTTTGTGCCTTTTAAGGCAACTACAGATATTTAAGTGGTACTATGTAAATTGTTTCATGTGTTCCCAGTTGTATTGAAGAACATACTCTTAATATATTATTGAATATCATTGGTTATTGAATAATATCTACATGAGAATATTATTTGAAATAATCATACTAAGTTGAAAACTGTATCTTAGTCCATCAAAATGTGGAAATAATCGATTTTATTAAAAAAATTCCAACAAGAAAAGTCAATATTCATTTGAGACTGCAGGGATAACATTAGGGTTTTTACTGTCTCTACTTGTTTATGTGATTGTATTTCTTGATATTGAAACTCTCCTCTTGTTATTCTTATTGTATGTAATCCAATGTTGACTATTACTATGTATTCAATGTGGGAAATCTACTTTCAAGGATGTCTAAAGGTTTTTCCTTTTCAATCCCAACATTGTCATTATCGTGCTACACTGTGATCATCATCTTCTACAAAATTATTATTAGCATCATAAGTGCTAATTATTGAAAGTGTGTTTTGTTTCTATGATTTTGTTCTTGTCTTTTGATTCATAATTTTAATGTTAGCACTTTGCATGCATCCATATTAAAATTTTGAACAAATAAAGAAACAAAAAATACTAAACCATATCAGATAGCTTGACTATGTGCTTATCACAAGTTATGGAAGAGATTTTTGAGGCATTGCAAATTCCTAACCAATATGAATTAACTTCCTCTCTCCCTGGTACTACATACAAATATTCAACTGTTTGAACAGAAATTTTTCAAGTGATATATTGTAAATGATACAATATCATCAGCATATCTAAAATTTCCTTGAAAGTAATAACTCTACTTTCTATTGAAATATTAGTTATTTTAATCTAGGAAAGTTTTAGAAAAATAGACTGTATATCTTTGAAATGAAAAAAGGTCAAAAAGAGTAGCATATCAGTTTTTCAGGGATTCTGTCTTTTATAAATATATATATATATACATATATATATGTTATTTATAGAAAGATACATTTTTAGAACTGTCTTCAGAAATATATACATATATCTAAATTCATGTGTAGAATGATATATGTTATAGTGAAACAAATATCTTAAAACATAATTAAAGTTAAAAAAAAATCATCATACCAATTGCTGGAAACTCAGGCTTATAATTTGAGCTATTCTGTTTGCTGAGATCTTAGAATTGTGTTCGAAACTAGCCCAGACAGAAAAGTACATATTGGATTCTTATCTCCAATTAACCACTAAAAACAGGAATTAGCTCTGTTCCTCAAGTTGTAGAGTGCTCACCTTGAGTATAAAAAGGCTTAGAGACAAAGCCCAGGCCTTGCAAACAACACCCACAACAACAAAATATATCACATTAATTTCACAAAAGCATCTTTTAACTGCTGTGAACATTTCTTAGAAACATGAATACATCCCCCTGGAAAATATTAAGTAAAACATAGAATATATTGAAGATATGACTATTTAGCTTGTTTAAGATATTTAGGTAATGATTAGGAATTAAGAATAATGATAGGTAGATAATATATTGGGAATAGTTTCTTATTATATTTTACGATAGAAATAGAATGATAATTGTAAAGATTATATAAAATTATTCTTGCTTGGTATTTGAATTATAATAAGTGATAAACATTTTAAATGATTTCCAAACAAAAGAATATAAATTCTTTTGTAATTTCAAAACAATTAAGAAAATTATTCCAAGGCTGGTTGACTCTAAGACTATATTTGTTTTCTTCTTCTAGTTTTCATATGTTCGTAGAAATTAAAATTCAAAAATTCAACGGATATTCGCATTCAGATACATCTTCATAGATAATAATATTGGAGTCCCTTAAGTGGAATTGTTTTATTTCATTTGTTATTTTCACAAATAAATCAAGATGATTGTGTATTTTGTTTCTTTTCACTGCTATTGTCTCTTATCTTGAGAATAATTTTTTCCTAGCAAAGTAGAGAAAAGCAATTGGACTGAGCAAGTAACCTATGGATTTCATAAAATGCAGATGCATAGATTTGGGTCTTCTGTCATTTGCTAAATGTTACTTCCAGAAAAGGTTATCAATAATTTGTAAGTGGTGCATAATTCACATACACAGTTTGATTGAGTTATCTCTGTATAAACTAAAAATAGACAAAAAACTCTCAAAATAAACAGAATTCACATCTTTGTTTTAAACACTGTAGTTTACAAAGAGTTTTTAGCCAACACCGAAAACATCTTTATAAGTAATAATCTACATTTTGTTTGAAGAATTTTTTTATTTTTTTAAATGTAATTTATTTATTTATTTTTTGTGAACATACTGTACAGAGGGGTTACAATTACATGGGCAAGATAATGAGTACATATCTTATCGAATTTTTAACAATAGTTTTTTTTTTTTTTGCTGACATGTAATTCACTTGTAATATACTATCTCCTTTTACTATATACATTTTAGTGCTTTGGAAGTGAATTGTATCTTCATAGGTTTTCAAAGCCTAATTTTCACAAACTTGCATTTCTTCAAATAGAATGCTGTAAATTTTAGAACAGACATAAAAATAGAAAAATTCAGCTACAGGAATTTTTCCAGCATACATTCTCTAAAGTATGTCTTTTCAAAATTTGTTTTTGGGGATTATTTCCAGGGTCTCACACATACTATTCATGTGCACTCTCAATGAACTACATTCCCTATCCAAACAAGTTTTATTTTACTTTTCTTTAATACATTCATAGAAATGTCATGCATGGATCCTCTACAATTCTCTTTGACCTTTTGAAGACTTGAAAATGTGCTTGCTAAAATGATCGCAGTATTATAAAAATCAATCACTATGATCAATTTCTCCACAAATGAATTACTATATTTTGTGTCATCTTTTTATATTATGATCATACTAGTGAGTTTTCTTTTTTTTTTTTTTAGATACTAAAGAGGAGCTTATTTCATATACTCGTCTTATTGACTATTAATTTATATATGTTCTTTAAAGAAATATCCTATTCGGGAAAAAATTTATATAGAATTAGAAGATATAAAATTACTTAAGAGGGGCTGGGAAGACGGCTCAGTGGTAGAGCACTTGCCTTGCATGCATGAGGCCCTAGGTTTGATTCCTAGGCACCACATAAGCAAAAAGAAAAAATCCAGAAGTGGTGCTGTGGCTCAAGTTGTAGAGCACTAGCCGTGAGCTGAAGAGCTGAGGGACAGCGCACAGGCCCAGAGTTCAGGCCCCACAACCGGATCCCCCCAAAAAAAGTACTTAAGATTCAGAATCATTGTAGCATTAACAATGTAGCATTAACAAATATGTGCCCTCTATCTGTTGGACATATTTTCATTTCTGTTATAGTGTCCTATGAGTTATCAAAGGTTATCACTTGATATAATCCTTTTCTTTAGCCACTAATGCTTTCCATGTCAAATTTTTAGAAAACTTTACGGATCCAATGTCATGAATTTTTACATTTATGTTTTATAGGTTTTTACATCTCATATTTAGTTTGATAATCATCTTTTTTATTTTAAGTTTTTGTATTAGGATTGAGGTAGGCCAGGAGCCCATTGCTCATGCCTGTAATCCTAGCTACTCAGGAGGCTGAGATGGTAATAAGATTCAAAGCTAGTATGAAGGCTCAAGCTACACCATTTTACAAGATTGTCCTATAGACCTGTATTCCTTGAATTTACATACGAGTTTATTGAGCTGGTGGACCAATATTCTACAGAGCTATCTAGATGTTTGATAGTCACTCATATTTTGCACCTTGTGAAAACACAAGATCCTAGATATTATATATAGAAAAATGTTTTTAGAGAATGCTTGAAACAACTAAAATTAATGTAGGAATGAGTTAAGATTTAGATAACGCTGTAGCACAATAAAGCTGAATGATAACTTGAGCTGTACAGCAGAGGAGAGTGAGAGGGCAAAGAATGATGGACCACATAGGATCTGCTTGTCACTGGCATTGTGTTTCAAAAAAACAGAATGATGTCAGAGAAGAGAAGGAGAAAAATAAACTGTCCTGAATCAAGTTTCTTCCTAATCCACCTAATAGTTTGTTCTGAAAGTGAGAGAAAATGGGAAAAAATAAAATAGAAAATTCTAGACCTGTTATAATGTAAAGAAATTTTAATAGGGATATGATAATTAATTTCCAAAGATATAGGAGAAAAAATAGGTAAACTCTCAAAGGAAAAAGAACAAAGAGAGAAAAGAAGCGAAGTAAAACCTTTGTCAATAACAGACACAAGAGTTTGGAAGTGGAAAGGCTGTGGAAGTATTCTAAATAACAAAAAAAAATAGCTAACGTGGATAGAGATGGATCACATTTTATCATATATAGTTTTGAAAAACATACTAGGAACGAGTGGATAGAAGATGTATCACATTTTATCATATATAATTTTGAAAAAAACATACTAGGAATGAAAGTTCAAAAGTCATAATTTAAAACACTATTTGGATTATAACTACATAGTATAGCTCAATGGTAAAACATTGGCCTAGCATATGTGAAGCAATGGTGGGATCTCCCAAGGATTATAAAGTACAAAAAAAGCACACATACAAAAAAACTACATAAACACACATGCATACACATATACACACACCATTTCACACATTTGGAATATTGATATTATCATATTAAACAGGAAATTATCACAAATAATAAAAGTATGTTAATATATGAAATCATAATATCGCTCATAGTATTTAAAAGTTTAGTAGGAATAAAATAGTCACTATATACTTAAATTCCTATAGATTAAATAAATTGAAAATTAAGAAATAGAAGACATGAGAACCTTTTAAAATAAGTTTTAAATAATAAAAATTTTGAAACTTGTATCCTTTTATTTTGACAAAAGGCTGATGTTACTTGTGTTTTAACTAAATATTTAGAATGTGATAACCAGGTGCTCTATATCTCGTTATGGATGGCTATACCTATAATCATTTCACTCTGCATATTTTTATAATAAGGAAGGTCTCATAGTTTCTCAGTCTCTCCCGAATTACAAACCCTATTTACATTTCCCACCATAGCTAATTAATGGAAGCCACTAATCACTATGCCCAGATCAAACATATTTTTTTTTAATTCCAGTACAAAGATTTCCAAAAAGTGACCAGGTAATGAAAGCTATCTTAATAAAGTATGTGCTTCTTGAAAATACAGTAAGTATTTTTTACCTGAACAAATATGTTTAGAACTATAAGAAAATAAATATATTTAAATTCACCAACCATATAAAAATTAAGAAAATAATTTTCAAATATTCACATTTTAAATATTTTAAAAGCAAAATATACGTGTCTAATAATTTACATGTGTAAAAATCAAGCAAAATTAAATTTTACAACTTTGAAAAAAGAATTACCCTAAAGAAACAAAAGAAAATAATTAAGTTCAAAATTTGAAATTTAGAAAATAAAATGAAGTCTACTGTTTAGTTGACTTAAGTAACTGTACATCCTCTGTATATCAATTTTATAATAAAGAATGCATGAACAAGAAAGCAAAAGTACCGATAGATCAATAGCAACAGCAAAACCATCAGTAGTTCTTTTTTTGAGTGTAAAATAATCGATGGAAGAGATAACAATGTTCCTTCTATAAGAAATGTACTCATTACCGTATTTATGTAACTATAACCCCTCTGTACATTACCTTTATAATAAAATTAAATTGAAATTAAAATAAACCAAATAATGTACCAATTAAGAATTCTTAGAAGCCATTGATTAAAACTTTGTGAAAAAACTGCCTTAAGAACCTAAGGAATATAATTTGATGATGCTATTTAAATACTTAAACTTCAGCAGAGAAGCAAAATTTTTAAAAACTGTTACAAAATTAAGTAATACATCAGAATATATTACTACTATTAATAATCGTAAGAAGAATTTATAGTGGTAGTCAAATAGGTAAGAAATGAGGCAATTTGCCAATTGTTTGCATTTAATAATTGAGAAAAAGTTTTCTATGTCTTTTTAAATATATCTTAAGTTTAATGAAGAAACTATTCTGTCACATCATATGATAATCAGATAAAGCTGATAGTATAGCAAAGGACAGATTGTACTAAGTTTTTGATGTTAATGTATATACTTATTTTGGTTGTGGGAAATTGTGGGGATTTCAACTTGGGGTATTGTTCTTGCTACGCTGGCGTCATATCAGTGGTTAATTTCAGGATAGTTGTTCTGTTTCCACAAGAACATGCACCTGATCTGTCCTTTTAGACTTCCCATCATCAATGGCACCAGAATTGCACACCAACTTGTCTAGCTTCCTACCTTGGCTGGCCTGGATTCTGCAGTCCTTACAATCTTAGCCTGTAGATAGTGCAGGATGGTGGAAATGATCCAATGCACCGAGCTATAGGTTGAGAAAGAAATCCACTAAAAGTTTGGCCTGGGTTCTTTTCTCAATCCTCGTAAGTAGTTAAAGAGTACAGATGGGAGCCCCTAGTGCCAAGCAGTAACAGTATTTTTAAAGCCATTAGAAATACATATGTATTAGGCTTGGGATTACCTCAGGAAAAGAATAAAAGAGCAGTGAAGCATAGAGGACAGGCAGAATTTTAACTAGATATTCAGAGGCTGAATCAGCATAGCTAGCTACTCAGGAGGCTGAGATCTGAAGAGCACTGTTCCAAGCCAGGTCAATCATGAAAATATATGCCATTATCTCCAAAAAAACAGAAGTGGAGCAGAGGCTCAAGTGGTAGACCACTATCCTTGGGAACAGAATCTTAGGAACAGTGCCCAGGCACTATCAAGCCTCCAGAATGATGAATGCATGCATGAGCACATGCACATGTGCGTGCGTATACTCCCATGAGCGTGCACATGCGCATGCACGCGCGCGCGCGCACACACACACACACACACACACACACACACACACACACACATATGAGCACTTCAATGTGAAGTTCTTTATTTTTTTACCTTGCTGTACTTTACTTCCCTGTATTAGGTCACAAATTAACAAAATCAACTAAACACCTATTTACATACAACTCATCATGTTTCTCTAAAGTCTACTCTCTTTTCAGGAGCCTGCTTTTAGTTTATGAAAAAGTAAATTATTCAGGAGGTCAATTCATCTCTCTGAACTCTGTAGTAATGATGATCGTTTAGGATACCCTAGCAATATTTTTTTGTGTAATCCTGCATCAAGCAGCGTATTTGTTTCTCTAGAAGGGAAGCCTCTGTCAAACAATTAATACTAGGTTTTTCTCCTCCTGACAAGCATCTGTAGTTATAGTATCTTCATATATTTAATGAACCGTCTGTGTATGCCAAGGACTGCTGTGAAAATAAAAAGACCCTTCTCAGCATTTAGCATTTGTATACCATTCAGAGATATGAAAGTGTTTAAATATTACTGACATTGTTTGGAATAAACAATGTTCACCTTGACTATCTTGAGAAAGAATTGGTTTCTCAGCACTTTAGATAAGAAATTGAGTGAAAGAAACAAAAGGAAAAGTGAGGAACAACTCAAAACATAGATTCAAATTAAACATCTCACACTGTATCAAATAAATTCATTCTATTTTACGACTAAAATACCAGCACTTAGGCTACTAATTCAAGGAAAATTTCCGAGAATTATTGTGTAAACTCTAATATTATTTCACTTCGTTAGAAAATAGGTAACTGTAATATGAAATCTCCAAGGTCATAATCAATTTACACCTCCCTGGTGAAAGGAACTGCTAGACTATATCGTTCTTGATTTCTAGCTCAAAATAGAAGAAATCATATTCTACCCATGACTCAACACTGCACTGCCTGGGGACCACATCTCTTGTTCACTCAGTCTTACTGAAAGAATGACCTCCCCAATTCTGATGGAAACAGACTGCAGTTCTTATGGACCAATCATTTCCACATTGTAGCTCATCTAAGTTGATTACCATGAGACATATTTTGATTGATTTTACACCCAACATTTTGAGAGAAATTTACTACTTTAAAATGCTATTAAAGGAAGACTGATATAAAAATCACCTTTGACCCCAGATAAATACTTTATCTTTCAAATACCCAAAAACACAGTCTGACCTATCATTAATGTTAGAAACGAAAGGTTAAAAAATCTTAGACAACAAGACCTAAGCATGAATTAAAGAGTCTCCAACTTGTGAATACATTCGTTTAAAAAGACATCAAGAAAATTTTGGCCAGGGCCATGGAAAGCTAGGGTTTCTCCTATTCCATCCTGTAATGTTTTAGAGTGTCTGCTTTGATTCCGAGGTCTTTGATCCATTTGGAGTTGATTCTGGTGCAGGGTGATATATAAGGATTTAGCTTTATTTTTCTACATTAGTTAACCAATTTTGCCAGCACCATTTACTGAAGAGGCTGTCTTTCTTCCATTCTATTTTTGTAGCTCCCTTATCGAAAATTAGATAGCTATAGCTCTGTAGGTTCATTTCTTGGTTTTCAATTCTATTCCATTGGTCCTGAGGTCTGTTTGGTGCGAGTACCAAGATTTTTTGATTACTATGGCTTTGTAGTAGAGTTTGAAATTTGGTATTGATATTCCTCCAGCATTATTCTTTCTGTTAAGTATTTTTTTTGCTATTTGGGGTCTTTTATTCTTCATATGAATTTTTGATTGCCTCTTCTAATTCATTGAAGAATGAGGTTGGAATATTGATATGTATTTCATTGATTTTGTAGATAGCCTTGGGAAGTATTGCCATTTTCAGGATGTTGATCTTTCCAATCCAAGAGAATGGGATTTTTGGCCAATTTCTAAGTTCTGTTTTGATACCTTTTTCAGGATTTTAAAGTTTCATCATAGAGGTCCTTCACATCTTTGGTTAAGTTAATTCCTAGATATTTTATTATTGGTGGGGCTATTACGAATGGAGTTGCTTTCCTAATTTCAGCCACACTTTTCTCATTGTTGGCACATAGAAAATTCATTGATTTTTGAGGGTTAATTTTATACCCTGCTACTTTGCCAAAGTTTTGAATCACCTTGAGTACTTTGGGAATGAAATCCGTGGGATTCTTTAAATACAAGATCATGTCATCTACAAAGAGGGCGAGTTTTACTTCTTTCCCTATTTGGATCCCCTTTATGTTTGCATCTTGTATTATTGCTGTAGCTAGGCATTCTAATACTAGATTGAAGAGAACTGGAGAGAGTGGACATCCTTCTCTCATTTCTGAGTTTAGAGGAAATGGCTTTAGTTTTCCACCATTGAGTATAAGGCTGCCTGTAGGTTTATCATATAAAGCCTTTATTGTATTGAGGAATGTTCCATGCTTTCCTAATTTTTCCAGAACCTTCATCATAATGGGGTGTTGGATCTTGTCAAATGCTTTTTCTGAATCTATTGAGATAACCATGTGATTTTTATCCTTGCTCTTGTTGACATGATGAATTATATTAATTGATTTGTGTATATTGAACCAGCTTTGTATCCGTGAAATGAATCTTGTTTCATAATGGGTTATGAATTTTTTTGATGAATTGTTGAGGTTGATTGGCCAAAATTTTTGAGAAGTTTGCATCAATTTTCATGAAGGATATAGGTCTATAATTATCTTTCTTTGATGATTCCCTGCCTGGTTTGGGGACAAGGGTAATTAAGGCTTCATAGAATTAATTCGGTAGTGAACTTTCTCTTTCAATTTCATTGAAGAGTTGGAGTAGTATTAGTGTGAGCTCTGCTTTGAAGGCCTTGTAGAATTCCGCTGTAAAACCATCTGGTCCTGGGCTTTTCTTTGCTGGGAGGTCCTCTTATTGCTGTTTCTATTTCAATGCTTGATGTGGGTCTGTTAAGATGGTTTAACTCATCTTGGTTTAGTTTTGACATGCCAATATTTGCTAGGAAAAGGTCCATTTCTGCCAAGTTCTCAAACTTATTAACATAAAGTTTTGAGAAGTATTCCCCTATAGTGTTGTGAATCTTGGTTGTTTCTCTGGTGTTGTTTCCATTCTCATCTCTAAGTTTATTTATTTGGGTGTGTTCTCTTCTTTTTCTGATAAGACTAGCTAAAGGTCTGTCTATTTTGTTAATTTTTTCAAAGAACTGTCTCTTTGTTTTGTTGATTCTTTCTAGGGATTTTTTGGAATCTAATTCATTAAATTCTGATTTAATTTTAATTTCTTTCCATCTACTAGATTGGGGTTTATCTTGCCGCTCTTTTTCAAGAAGGCTTAGCTGTGTCCTTAAATTATTGGTTTCAGATCTCTCCAATTTATTGATGTAGGAACTCAGACCTATAAACTTGCCTCTGAGTACTGCCTTGCTCTGTCCCAGAGGAGTTGGTAGTTTGTGTGCTCATTTTTGTTGAATATCATGAACACTTGAATTTCGATTCTAATTGCTTCCATGACCCACTGGTGGTTCAAAAGTGTGTTTTTCAGCCTCCATGTGTCACAGGACTTTCTTTGATGGCTTTTGGTGTTGAGTTCTAATTTTATTCCCTTGTGGTGTGAGAGAATGCAAGGTATAACTTCAATGTTGCTAAATTTCGACAAGTTTGCTTTGTGAGCTAAAATGTGATCTATTTTGGAAAATGTTCCATTGGCTGCTGAGAAGAACATGTATTCTGTTACTGCTATGTGAAATATTCGGTAGATGTCTGTTAAATCTAGTTGATCTACGCAGTTGTTTAGGTCTGCGAATTCTCTGTTGAGTTTTTGACAAGTTGATGCATCCAGTGGGGATAGTGGTGTGTTAAAGTGCCTAAAACAATGAATGTCTTTGGATCCATATGAGATTTGTGGGAAAGTAGTGTTTCTTGTATAAATTTGGGTGCTCAGTTGCTTGGCGAATATAGATTTAGAATTGTAATATCCTCCGGAAGGAGAGATCCCTCAATTAGTATGTAGGGAACTTTTTATCTCTTCTAAGTAATTTTAATATGAAGCTTATTTTATCTGCTATTAGGATAGCAACTCCTGCCTGTTTTTTTTAAATTTTATTTTATTTTTTTTTTTGTGAACATACTGTACAGAGGGGTTACAATTACATGGGCAGGATAATGCATACATTTCTTATCAAGCATTGCAGCCTCCTCCTTTGTTTACCCTTCACATCCCTTCCCAGCCTCCCTCTCCACCCCGCCACCCAATCCTCTGCACCAACGTTGTAAAGCTCGTTATCGACATGACAACTTGTATTTCTCATTGTTGCAACAGGTCCACCTGTATCCTTAAACGACTTGTTTTTCCCCATCTCCTCCACAAGTTATACTGACATCATATATAATGAAACAGGGGTTATACTGTGGTGGAGGGACATACCAAGCAACAAAGAGATAATCTTATAAATGCATTAGAAACAAATGCATGAAAGAAAAAAAGCATTAAAATACATATCTAAGGGTTCATTTTCCTAACATCACATTATCTGACCTTTTCCGCTTGACTCATACTTATACTAGATATTGCAAATAAGGGAAACCATGGGACCTGTGTTTCTTTGGGCCTGGCTTATTTCACTTAATATAATTTTTCCGTTTTTCCATTTCCTAACAAATGGGGCAATGTCATTCTTTCTGATGGAGGCATAGAATTCCATTGGGAATATATACCACATTTTCTTGATCCATTCGTCTACTGAGGGGCATCTGGGTTGGTTCCATATCTTATCTATGGTAAATAATGCTGCAATAAACATAGTTGTGCTGGTAGCTTTAGTGTGGTCTTGTTTGTGATCATTTGGGTAAATGCCCAAAAGTGGGATGGCTGGGTCATAGTGGAGTTCTATGTGGAGTCTTTTGAGGAACCTCCATACTGCTTTCCAAAGTGGTTGAATAAGTTTACACTCCCACCAACAATGTAGCTTTAGTTTTCTACAAGTAGATAACCAATTTTGCCAGCACCATTTACTGAAGAGGCTGTCTTTCTTCCATTATACTGTTTAAGCTCCCTTATCAAAGATTAGATGGCTATAGATCTGTGGGTTCATTTCTTCACTAGCCATACAACAGACAATGGTCTCATATCTAAAATATACTTGGAACACAAAAAATTAAATCTCCCAACAACAAATCCTCAAAGAAACAACTGCTCAATAAATAAGTGCGCTAAAGACTTAAAGAGAAACTTCTCTGAAGAAGAAAGAAGGATGGCCAATAGACACATGAAGAAATGCTCAACATCCTTAGCCATAAAAGAAATGCAAATCAAAACACCATTGAGATACCACCTCACCCCAGTTAGAATGGCAAAAATGAAGAACTCTAACAACAACAGATGCTGGAGGGGATGTGGACAGAAGGGAACCTTACTTCATTGTTTCCCTTGTTTTCAATAACTTACTACCTAATTATATCTGTATCTTCTTACCTAACATATAAAAAGAATTGAAAGTAATCTCTTTTATCTAACTTAATGTTGTAAATATTTTGATTATGATGACATTATTATTTGAAAAATATATGTACAGAAGGGTGGTTCCAATGAAATGACATGACAGAACGCTGATAAATAAAAACATTGCAACACTGCTCTTTTCAGCCTCACCCCGTCCACATTGGCAACCAACATTGCATCAGCACATGCACACATATACACATACACATATGTGCGCACATGTACACACACATATACATTCAGTTTATTATACAAAAAAGTTCAAATCAAATATTAGTGATTAGTACAAATGATAGTTTTCCTTATTACAAAATAATACACAATCTAATCACCATGCATGTTTCATTTTACTTGCCTCTCCACATGTGACCACTTAATTTATTTTAATTCATTAATTCATTTGTTTGGTGCTAATACTAAGGCTTGAACTGAAGGCCTGGCTCTGTCCCAGAATTTGTTATTTTTTTGTTTTAGTTTTCTCAAGGCTAGCATTTTACCCCAGCTCCATTTCCAACTTTTTGCTGGTTACTTTCAAATCAGATTCGAATGGACTTTTTTTCCCGCTTGTTCTGGTTTCAAACCACAATCCTCAGATTTCATCTTTCTTATTAGCTAGGATTAAAGACAAAATCCACCAGTGTGGCTTCTTTTTCCTCTATAGTTATCTAATGCACATACTTAGACAGTAATTTAAAACAGAGAGTATAGAAGCAAGATATACATTGATGATACTGTCCTGTCAGAAATTCATGGTAGTAAATTTCTTCTTAAGGCCATAAACAAAAATAACATGATATAATATAAAAGGACTCACTATTGAACATATGAGGTATAAAAGCTTTCTAATAGGTCCATTATTTATTGTTGCCCAACATTAGAAAAAAAAGTATAATGCAGTAGTAAAATAGAAGTCCTTTGTATGACTACTTAAATTCCTTGTTTTTTTAAAGCCACATGTTTTCATCTTACTGTAAAAATTCATGGATTCCATGGTATTCTTCCAAGTGAATTGCCTGACTTTGATATCAAAATGTATTCAAGAGTTGTTTGTATATATCTATAATGATTTCTGCAGAGTTTGTAATTTTTTTAAATCAGAAATAGGTTTAACTTATCTGTTGAAATGAGTAGTACAGAAACTAAAGATAATTCTGGTGCTTGTCTAAAAAAGTTTATTTTAAAATAGTCTGTATTCTTTTTGTATAATGTCCATAATCTATTTCATTCTCTCCAAATATAATATTTTGAATTCTATATTGATTTATAGTATATAGGTTCATTAATAAAGGTGTCCTTTCCGGTTGCATTCCATATAGAAACAGTTTAAGATTCCTTTTTTCTTAGGTCCTTATAGTATTTTATTTCTTTGGGATAAAATGACAATGTTATCTAATTTCAAAAGTTTTTTAAAGGTTATGCTATGTAAAGGCCTTTCTAAGGTGAAGATTTAATACACTGAAGACAAACTTTTTATTCTATGAACTACATGTATTGTTTCACTTGTATCTATGTAATCAACTTTTTAATAACTTTTTTTCATTTCTTGATTCTGAAGAATACTTCACAAATTTCTATATCATTCTTTTGGAAGTGCCATGTTATTCTCTGTATTGTTGTAATGTGAGTAGATGTGCTGCTGAAGCATGTATTATCTTGTAAATTTAAATAGTTAATGATGCAATCTTAATATAGGAATAGATCTTTGGTTGCCTATTTGTAACAATGAAACTTTATTGTTCCTAGCAATGCTATTGATCTTATTTCCCTAAAATTCTGTGTATAGTGGAAAAAATTTATATTGTTCAATCGATTGCTCCCATTACAACTTTTTTTTTGATCAATGATTATTTTAAGTTTTTTTCAGTTTAAACCTGATCATACTTTGAAGTCTTTATAGCTAGGTCCAAAGGTGATGTCTTTTCAATTACTTATGAACTGAGTTAGCTTTGTGGAGCTAATGGATTCAAAGTAAGCCTTGCTTAAGTGCAACTTCTAAACTTCTGCAGCTTAAAATTTCCCAAATGATGTCTTACTGGCAGAAAATGTCTCCCGGACCCTTTCCCATTCTTCCATGTAGGAACAGACCAACCAGAATATCTTACGCTGACAGCAAAGAATGTCTTACTGGAACAAAATTAATCTTAGTTACAAGGGATCATAGAGAGATGAACAGTTCAGACAGAACTGTTCAGACTAGAAGGTATTTTATCAAAATATAATTGTTTATTATACCTACCAATTCAAAAGTAGCTAAAGCCAGAAAGGTGAAAAATTGTTCATATGCATGATTACCTAATGTCCTGGTCTGTCTACCTTCCAACCAGGCAGGAACTTACACTACCGTGTTTATATCACCAAATATTTCCATAGCTCCAGGAGAAGTCCATACTTTTCTCCTCGATTTTAGGCCTTAAATTGGTAATGTTTTTTTTTTTTTTATCACATTGTTGCCTTTTGCCTCCAGTCTGTAAATCTACAAATGGTAAATCTTTAGGCCTAACTCTATCAAACACTGAGGTAGAGATAATGGAATAAATCTTTAAAACAGAGTTGCCTTTGATATCCTAACAACAGAACAATGCAAAACATGTGCCTTTTTATTATATTATATATAGTTATATATTTTATATTTATATGTGCTGATTTTATATTTTACCCAGTGAAACTTACTAGAATCCGTTGATAATTTAAGAAATACATTTATATTTATTTATTCCAATAAATACAATGGGAATATAAATAATTAGGTTTAGAATATATATTAGAATATAAAAGTATCAATGAAGTATCTTCGGTATTAACTTGGGATACCTTCTAAGTGTTCTTGGTCATCTGAATTCACATGATAAAAAAAACCAATGCTGTTTTCCTCTAATCTATAAGGGATTTTACTCTGCTGCTCTGTTTATTGTTTTAACTCACTGGTCCCAAACTGTTTTCTCCATATTTTTGAATCATTCCTACTGAGTACACCCAAATTTTGCTGATATTATGCCTAAAAGGTATTATTTTCCTGCAGGACCGAGGGATCCAAGGATCCCAGGTCACAGTTATCCACATCATCAGATAAGAAGGGTCAAACTTATCACTTAGGCCCATGCAATATGCCAACAGAAAGTAATTGAAGACTCATCTCAAATTCTCATTTCGTATAATATTTCAGGACTCCAATTCCTTGAGACATAGGAATTAGCAGTAAGCAATTGTGAAATACAAGATGAGCTCAAAAATCTGAGAGAAAGTACTGTAATTCAAATTTCTAATTTACAGATGACCAGCCCATATGAGTGAGCAAGATCACAAATTTCACAAGATTATTTTTAATACCCCTTTCCTAATGATTAATGAAAGATTTCAGTCCAGCGTAAGTAGGCCAAAAAATAGTTCCTGGAACGATAGATCCATAATTGGTCTACCAAGGCTAGCAAAGCTTGACTTAGAGGTCAAATATAATTCAGAAAAAACATTAAGAAGATCCTTAGTGCTTCAAAACACTGGTACTTCAGTAAAACTTGGTTCTGTAATATAAAGATGTTGTCATTCTCAATCCAATGATAACCTACATTTAATCTCCTGAAAGCATATTCCTTTTCAAATAAACTTTTTAAAATCACATTCGCCAAAATAACATTTGACAAGTAGATGATACTTAGTGACATTACAATTTTTCAAGTGGAGGGAGCAAATTACAATAAAGTTTATTTATTTATCCAGCACTAATGTCAAACAGTTTCAACCATTGATTAAAGTTTAGAAATAATATCACCCACCCTTTGTGTTGTTCAATAGGTGCCTTGCAGAAATGTGTTAAATAGATCAGCCTCCAATATTTCAAACCCAAACATTAGCTAATAAAGTAAATTTCATCACATAATGAGGTAAATTTTAAAAAGTCACAAATAGTTGCCTTATCATATGTTGTTTTATGTTTTCTTTGTCTGTCTAACATAGTAAGAAATATGACTTTAATTCTTGAATATGGGTACTCATCAGAATTGTGACAAACATAAAATCTGTCCTCTATATGTATCATATTCCTCTATAGTAGTAATTATTAGTTTTCTTTTTTCCAAAACATATAGGTAACAGAAAATACTATCCCATGTAAAATAAAATAATCACAAACCATTGTACTAAGCCATTTATAAAAATTGGTATTTAGGAATATATTCTAAGCCATTTTTAAACTTTTTTGTTGGCTAAAGATTAATCTTCCAAATGGATAGAATAAAATCATGTCTAGGTGATTCACGTCTCCAGACTTGCAAATTGTTATTCCGGATGAATGAATTATAGAAATAGAAGTTGACATAAGTTCAAGTATGTGCAGGATTGAAACTCCATGTAATGTATATAAACCTTTCAAAATATTAACAGACAGTTTAAGAGAATGACTATCTGGAAGTTGAAACCAGAGAGGAATAATAGTAAAGACATAGAATGAATGAAAAACGGAGCAAGGGACAAGTACAGCTAAAATACTCAATGTACACATGTGATAAAGGAAGTGGTAAATCGAAATAAATCTTGGAGAAGGGGTTGGTTGAGAATGATAGAAGGAGTGACTCTGATCCAGGAGCATTGGACAATTAGATGGAAATATTTAATTGTAACGTATTTGCACAACCTTTGAAATGCAGTTAAAAAACAAAATCACACAAAAAGCACAACCAAACAGCAATCTCTAGGAGTTTGCATATGACCTCTCAAAATTTTAAGCTGTTAATTAAGGGCAGTCTTGGGAAAAGCAAAAAAAAAAAAAAACTGTTCAAAGAGGTACGGGAGAATTTTCAACAGATTTAAATAGATTGTCTAAGGTTATAAATCACCTACATCTGGTGCAAATATATTCTTCTACGAACTGGAGCCTCTAGTCCTGAGCCACACTTGATAGTTTGTGAATATAGAATGATAGAAACAAGATCAAGAACCCATTACTCCACTGGAGAGAAAACAATCCTGTTTTCTCTCAAATCTCTCCATTACTCTTTTTTTCATACTTTTAAGTCAAGTGATTTTGAATTATATCTTTCTTTCTTTGTTCTGACAAAGTAATTGGTTAAAGTAATTCACTAAATATTATGTACCATTTTTTTCTATCAATCTGTTTACTTGTCCAAGCGAGTACATTAAACTTCCCCCTTGTATTTGGTTGCCACGAAAACCAATCATCTATGATGAGGACGAACTCTAATGTAAAAGTTTGTCTCCAAAAAACCAGTCCAAGAAGCTGTGATCACAAATATTTAGATCTTCTTTTTTCTTTTACCTTGAAAGTCTTCTTGTGTCTAAAGTGCCCACAAAATTAAATACTCCAACTCTTTTTGGTTCAATCACTTCTAACCTCAAAGATACATTTTGCTAACAATATGCTTAGAGGAAACCGAAAAACACTCCACTTTTATCTTCTCTCTTAATATTCTCCTTAGTTACCATATCAGGAACAGTGAAGTTATTCTTTGCAAAATTATTTCAATAGATTTTCTCTTCGTCTTGCATTTGCTCAACAAGTTGTATAGAGAAGAATAGAGTTAAATCACTCATTTCTTGGATGACAGTGTCTGTTACAAAGGACAATGCTTCTATGTCCTACTTCTATGTCCTCCTTTTAGCTCTTGTGTGATTTCCAATTAATCACAGCTTCTTGGCTTTAAGTCTAGTGAAGCTGAAGGACTATAAGGCCTTGCCCACTGCTTCATCTTCATGGTTTCTCTTTTAAAACTTTTATTTGGATGTGGAATTTATTTTCATGTCTTCGTTCAATCTATTCCACATTGTAGTGAGCCAAATAGGCTCTGTAAAATCACTTAAGGTAGCAAAATTATTATGACAATCTATATCAAAAAGTTTTGGGCTCTTTCCACTACTGAAGCCAATATGCTTAGCTACGGCTTCTAAGATCACATTTTCTTACCTTTTCAATTTGCTCAATTCTTTTCTGATCCGAACACTTTTTGGCTTATGTAATAAGAGAAGTCCTCATTATCTCATGTTAATAAGGATATTTTTTGTGAGATACTTAGAAATGAGAAATCATTGGTTTGAAGTATCCAATAAGATTTTTTTCTCTTTTTCAGTATTTCACGTGCAAAGACATTTGGAAACTATTACAAACAGAAAAGTGTAAACCCAATACCTTCTTTCATTTTGCATGGCACTTTCTCCCTAAATATTTTGCCCCAAATTATCTTTTTCAGAGAACTACTGTTTGATAATTAAAGGTCAATTCACAAATTTTGATATTTTTTTTTTTAAGTTTGAATTTAAATTACACTACAACATTGTTTCACACAGTAAGAGTATATTTCCTGGGAAAGGACAATTCTCAAGGAAACCTACAGGATTTATATCCAGGTTTCTGAGGTTTGTTTGTTTAGTGTGAAAATCAGCCATCTTTACCCACATTGCATGAAAGCCTATTTTCCCAAGCAATTTTAAATTTTCTTCATAGGCTAAATTGTTAAAAATTTTGAACAATTAAAATTTACCTGTCATAATTTTAAAACTTTTTTGAAATTCCTTTATCAGAATCGCGAATTCACCAATGCGAATTCCCACCTTACCATCAGTAACAGTTAAAATGTTGTTTTCATGATATAGTGTCCATGAAACTATTATTTTCCAGTGGCTTTGTTATGCATATATATGACCATATAAGCTGATGCTGAGCAAAATGAACTCCAAGATAAGGAAACAGAGATTTTTATTTACGATTGTTGTTTTTAATGTACTATGTGGTTTCTATTTTCTTTGGGGTTTTCCCCTATGGTTTATCCCCTGCTGTATTTGACTTTGGTACCCTTCGTATTTGTTCATACATTTACCTTAATTAGGTAAGGAAGAGGAACAACAAATGGCGAGAAAAAGGACCAAGGACAATCCAATTCAATAGCAATACTCACAAGATAATATGTTGGAAATGTACATTACAACTTGTGAGGAGTATTGGGGTGAAAGAAAATTGTGAGAAAAATGAGAGAGGAGGTAACAAGTTTGAAAAGTTATGTATTCAGTACCTTACAATTACTGTAACCAAACTGTACCTCACTTTTCCAATAAAAAAATTAAAAAATAAGTTGCATGAAATAAATATCACTGGATTAGTATAATAAATATTATTCTTTTTGTAGTAACTTTTTAAAAATCAATACTGTTTGGCATCTAATTTGAATTAATTACCCCTTTTTAATCAGAGGGTCATCAACTTGAATGTTATCCAACTAGACAATATTTTCACAATATACTTGCCTATATTTTCAAAAAAGAATAAATATAGTACTTTCTCATCCTAAAACTGAAAACAGATTAATTCTTTGGAAACCGTAAATTTTAGATGTAAATAATTGTTAAGAGGAAAGGATATATGTGCTCTTCAAAATTCCTATGACTAATAACTACTCATTTTCAAATTCTGAACATTCCATATCTGAGAGATTCAAAACAGTACGTGTTTGCATGTTATGTAATTCTGCAATAGATGCAGTTTCCAATGGGGTGTTACAGATTGAGAAGTCAATAGAAAAATAGCCACATACTGGTAGAAGATAAAACTATGAAGCATCTGTAACAATTAATTATTTAAGAGTAAGCAATTGTTTATCAGAGTAAGCTATTATTTCTATGACCATCAATCCCAAGATTTAGCTCATAAAGTCATCCTAGCCCAACAGTTTCCAACTTGTAGGGTGCACCTCAAAATTCCCTTAATTCACATCACAAATAGCCTATCTCTATTGTGAAAAAATACTACACCTCTGTGTGATGCCCTCCTTGCTCTGGAAAGAACACCATAATCAAGTGGGTTCTATGAATTTTTCCCCCAGTGGTATCCTTGACATCAGAACACTTGCAAATATTATCTATATTTTATAATTTTTTTTAACTATCATAGATATTCAGGATGCTAAGATGGGAAGATTACTGTTGAAAGCCCACCCAGGCAGGAAGGTTCCTTAGATTCTTATCTCCAATAAACTTCTCAGAAAAAGCCAGACACATGTGGCACTGAGGTTGAAGTGGTAGGGCACAAGCCTTGAGCAAAAACAGGCTCAGAGACAGTATCCAGGCCCAGAGTTCAAGCCCAAGGACAAATCAATAAAACAAAACAAAAATAAAAACAAACTTCAAAGCTAGCATTTTTTCTCATTGTATAAAGAGGCAAGTAATTAAGGAAATTGCTTCCTATGTTACATATATGTAGAAGAAAGATGTCACACAATTATTCTGTTCATACTATGTTAAACCAAAGCCTCAAAAAATGCTATATTTCTTAATTTATAAATTAATTTCATCCATTTGTTGGCAACTCTGTCTATATTATTCACATTATCATTTTATACATGAACTGTTGGAATTATCTATTATCTAAGCTCTAATTATAACTCTTTTGAAAGAATACTCTAGGCAAATAGAATGTGAGAATCATTTGTGAATTTGTCAATTAAACCCTCAACTTACGAAGAATTTTGTAGTATCCTATAGAATATGATTACAAACAAAACCAAAATATTTATTTTAAATCGAAATTCTAATTTAGCAATATCTACATAGTCCTATATAAGATGAGCTTTGCTTTTTCTCCAGGGATAACCTTCTGTAATCCTTCATCATTTCTTTGGAATCCAAAAGAATGATGATTATTTACTTTTCCAAATTTTGGATGGGAATCATGAGCCATTTTGCGTCTAGGAATGTTCTGTAATGAAGAGAGCATTTAAAACACAACTGAATATTATATATGTGTTGCATTTCAATAGGAAACTTGACTTCTCAAAACATAATGACAAAATTAGCCCAAACTTCTTTCTGTGTATTCCTTTCTTGACTGTTTTGCTTTATAAATACAACATTATACTACCTGGTCCAGAGAAGGTATCACTATGTAATTCCAATCTCTAATCTCCTGTATTAGACTGACTGATTGAATTCTAGGCTTGTATCACATTGCCCTGCCATAGTTTCTTGGTTTGTTTAATCTAGGTAGAGACTAGCAATTATGAACTTCTCCAGTGATGTTATCCACCAGAGTAACTGCTCAGACTGTTTATCTACTATTTTCAAAGATTTTCTAACATTTGACACAGGATATGAACATTTTCAGATGCACCTGAACGGGTCTCTGATTCATTCCT
Organism: Dipodomys spectabilis; assembly: GCF_019054845.1. NCBI lineage: Eukaryota > Metazoa > Chordata > Mammalia > Rodentia > Heteromyidae > Dipodomys > Dipodomys spectabilis. The sequence goes on from NW_024870847.1 coordinate 1,000,141, forward strand.
CCATATATCTGATCGCTTGAATAATGATTACTTGACTCTTACTATCTCTGGTCCTTACCTATGTAATATTCTCAAACTTTTTGAAGAATTTCACTTAGGACTTTCTACTATTAAAAATTATCACTTGATTCTAGTCTTACTCAGGACATATTTTCTATTGTTTTCTAAATTTTCTACATATTCTGAGAGTTGTTTCATTTGTGTATTTGTGTTTGCACATATAAGTGCCTCTGTGTGTATATGTCTCAAGCTCTTATTCATCAGTCTTGCTCATGACTGGTATTCCATCACCTGAGCCATTCTTCCAATTCAGCTTTTGTCTGCTTAATTATAGGTAATGTCACAAAGATTGTTCTGTCCAGGCTGTATGCAAACTGAACTTCCCAGACTCCTTTACATTCTTAGGTTTTATTTTTCCAGGAGTATCAATTTTAAACTACAAACATTTTTGTGAGTGTAAAGTCTAAGCTGTAGCCCAGATTTTTAACTCAAGAATTCATATAAGGGTAGATGAACATACACATTACATATGCTAACTGTACACTGTTAGAAATGTGATCTTAAGCTGGGTGGCAGTGAGATCTGAGGATTGAGGTTCAAAGCCAGACTGGGCAGGAAAGTCCCAGAGACTCTTTTCTCCAATTAACTACCAGAAAACTGGAAGTGGTACTGTGGCTCACGTGGCAGAGCATTAGCCTTGAGCCAAATAGCAGAGGGACAGTGCCCAGGCCCAGAGTTCAAGTGCCAAAACCACCACCAACAAAAAAAAATAAGTAAAGAAAAATAAATGTCAGCCACCAGTTCATTGCTAATATAATCCCTGCTTTCTCAAGATGGACTTTTTTTCCCTAGGTAAATCCATGCCTTTATATCTGACTTGCATTGGGGAAGAATTATTCTTCCTTTCTACTTTCAACAAATTTGCATGATTAGCAAGCGTTATTTAGAAAGGGAGTGGCCTCATAATTCATGCTCCACTTAGGAGTAATGCTTTCTCTATATCACTCCCATAAATCTACATACTGGATTTGGCTTTGTTGTTTCAATGTTGTCTTATTTGTAGAGTCTTCTACAATGTATTGAACCCTTATACTTAAACACATAACTTCTCTTTCTCCTATTATTGCTATTGTTTCTCTTACTGTTAATTCATATGCACATGGGAAATAATGCACAGCACATGCACTCAAAAATGAATGGTCTGAGAACCTTCTTCCTATTTCAAATTTGCCTTAATTTACCGAGAACTTAAAAGTTTTAACTCAATGTACTCATGGATAATGTATTTATAAGCAATATAAATTTCATATTTTCTCTTTACTAACTTGCCTCTGAAACACATGTTACCTCAGGTCCAAAGATATCCTTGTGTTATTTCAGTGAAGAAAGAAAATATTCATTATACCTCAAGCAGCACCATCGATTATTAGTGGAAGTAACTGTTACTGGATGTGGAAACTGATCCCAGGGAGGAATTGAACATAGAGGAATGACAAAATTCAAGTTAACTTGTGCTTTCCTTTTTACTGTACAAGAAAAATATCAAAAGGCTTGATGGAAACTCTGTCCATGACTTGTTCGAGTGTGTTCTTTACTCATAAAAAACTTTTCTGTAAACTTCTAATTGAGAATATCAGAAAAAGAAATAATATGCCATTTGAAGGCCAACATAGAAAAAAAAGGAAATAAGGTTGTTTTAAAAGGGTTCGACTGCAAAGAAACAAAGTCATGGAGGTTTTAAAGTGTCTTATGGATAGATATTTGAACCCTGAGATGATTCTCTTCTTTCAGGAGTCAGTTATCAATTCCTTTAGTCTGGTCCTGAGTTCTCCATAGCAATAAGGATTCCAGAAAAGCAGGATCCAGTGAGCATGATCAGCAAAAGGAGCCTCTTCTCAGACCAGTACTCTTTTAAGGAGGGTCCCAAAGAAATATCTGGGTTTTGTTTTTTTTACTTGTTTGTTTAGTTTGTGTTGGTTCTGGGGATTGAACCGAGAGCCTGAACCCTGTCCCTGAACACTTGTCTTTCCTGCCCAACTGCCTCCAAAGCTAGTACTCTACTGCTCAAACCAAAACTCCACTTCTGTTTTCTTGGTGCAAATTAGCGGTAAGAGTTTGACAGACTCTTCTGCCTGGGGTGGCTTTGAACTAAGATATTAAGAAAGCTAAGTGAGATCAACTGCATGGACTTCTCTTTTGAAACAAGAAATATTAAATGAAGTTTATTATAAAGCTAATATTTGACAGTTTTTAAAAGAAGAAAATATGTCCAGCAAAGAAGCCATAACCTCAATAACTCAGCAAAAGTAGGTGCACTGAATCAGTTTGGAATTATTTTTTCTGTTGGGAAGATTATTAACCTTTTCCTTCCTTTTGGGGAAACTTAAAGTCATATTTTCACTTATTTTATTGGTCGTGGGGCTTGAACTCTGATCCTGGGCGCTGTCCCTCAGCTCTTCGGGTCATGTTGAATACTCTACCACTTTAGCTACAGCACTGCTACTGGGTTTCTGGTGGTTAATTGAAGATAAGGGTCTCATGGTCTTTCCTGACCAGGTTGGCTTTTTTGAACCACAATCCTCTGGTCTCAATTTACTGAGTAGATAGGATTACAGGAGTGAGCAACCAGGACCCAGCTCATATTTACATTTATGTGCAATGAATGACACTTTGTAGCCAAAGAATGGAAATTTGAACCAAATGATAACATTGATGCTTTTCAGAAAAATTGAGGTAGAAATAAATATGTCCTCCTTTTCTTTGTTGTTACATTAATGACTCATGAGCCATCTGTATAGGTGTGTTTAGTATTAGGAAATGTTCATAGAGAAATATAGAAAGACAGATTTTTAGAAAGCAAACAAGATAAGATATGAAAGAACAGCATAGGAGGAGATACATTTATCACACAGAGATTAAGAACTAGCCTAAGAGACTTAGAATGCTAAAGGCAATGAGTAGTAAGCCTAGTTGATAACTAGTACTTCAATAACCAAAAATGATTCTCTAGAAGAGTTTCTGGTATACCTTAGTTACTATCATTTATTCCTTGCATCTGAAGTTATTCCTTCTCTTCTGTCACAACTGTTACTTAGCCTCTACATTTTTGGTGTCATGACTGACCAAAAAGATTTCAAATCTCACTTAGACTACCCTTCTTTTTGTGATTAGCAGTGACCACACAAAATCCTAGAATCTTTGAATTTCCAGAGTTAATCTTCACCTGACATCTAAGCACATTCCTGTCATTAATTGCTGTGACCTATTGAACAAAACATTTTTTTCAACACAGTATCCTAATATAAGTAAAGTACATGAGTTAGGGACTATTGTCCGGTGTCAGTATGGAAGGAGCATTTATATATTCCAAGTATGGGTTCTTTGTTTTCCATTTACTAACCAAATGTATTTTATTTTGTTTTGTTTTGTTTTTGCCAGTCCAGGGGCTTAAACTCAGAGCTAGGGAATTATTCCTGAGCTTTTTTTCTCTCTCTCAAGGCTAGCACTCTACCACTTGAGTCATAGCACCATTTTCAGTTTTTTTCTGCTTATGTGATACGAGGAACTGAACCCAGGGTTTTATGCATGCTAGGCAATCACTGCACCATGAAGCCACATTCCCAGAGCCCTAAATGACTTTCTTAAGTTGACATTATATTTTCATTCCATAACTATGTATCATAATTTTGTCCAGGTGCTACAAAATGATGTTGAAAGCAATACAATACAATAAGTCCAGTAAGGCTGGATGGACAATGAATAACCCTCATATTCTAGCCAGGGCACAGAGGGACTTACCTCATGGAGCTGTTTCAACAGGCTGAGTGAGACAGCTCCTGACCCACAACCAACCTCCAGAATGAGAGGGCCACGCACCCATTCAACCAGTTCCTGTGAGAAAGAAAAAGAAAGTCAGAATTACACAAGTCGGGTGCTGGTGGCTCAGAACTCTAGTCCTAACTACACAGGAGGCTGAGATATGAGGATCATGGTTTATAGTCATCCCAGGAAGGAACGACTGTGAGACTCTTATCTCCAAAGATCTACCAGAAAACTGGAAGTGGCGCTATGGGCTCAAGTGGTAGAGTGCTAGCCTTGATCTGAGGAGCTAGGGAACAGCACCCAGGCCTAGAGTTCAAGCACCACGACTGACAAGAAGTGGACTTCCCACCACAAGAAGTGGACTGAATAGCACCCATTGTCCTAGGGAACATGGTAGAGAAGTCAGGCCGAGGTCCTGTGAAGTTGAGGTCATAAGTAGGTTACCTGGCTTTTCTGTGCCTCGGTTTCCCCAGCTGAAAAACTCAAGAGTGAAGGCTCCCCTTCCTTATGGGGATAGGGGAATGATGAAAGAGAGTCATGTTTTGTTTCATAATCCCACACTTGTTACACGATTTGTAACAGGCCCCACCTGAGCCCTTTCAGGGTATCTTCATGTCATATGCTCACAGAATTGCCGGTAGCTGAGAACTTTATCTGAATGCTGCTCCCTCTAGACATGCTCCAGAGATCCCTCTGTATAAATCAGTTTCCTCACAACTCGCCTGTGAGGAGACTGAGGTCCCATGTTTGAGGCCCTACCCAGAGCTTCACCTGTGGTCAAGAATGACTGCTGTGGACTAAGAGTTTGGGTAAATCCATCTAAACTGATGACTGAGAATGGTGCTATATGTCTACCATCCCAACTATAGAGGACCAGGCCTGGTGGATCACACCTGTTACAGATAGGAGGAACACGATCCAGCCAAGCCTGAGCATATGTTGAGTCTCTATCTCAGAAATGCCCAAGACAGAAAGGTGGGTCCTCAGAGCCAGGGAGAGGAAACAAGCAGGGGGTCATGGTTACCCCAGAGGGGTGTCTGACCCAGGGTGGAGGTGGTGGGACAGTCACTCACCTGTGCTGCTGGGAGAAGCTGTTGGCGGCTGCTCCAGGTGGTGTGAGCAGCCTGGGCTGCGGCATTATGGATACATGGGCCCAGAGCAGAGGACCAAGGGCAGGGACCAGGTCAGGGCCTTAGGTTGGCTGGCAGCACACCATTGTCTGAGTTTGAAACCCGGCACCTCAGGAATGTAGGGAGGGGGTCGGGGGGCCGGGGAGTGCATCAATTTCCTACTATACTCCAAAGTCACATCTAGTCTCCTGCTCAGCACTCAGTCACCTCTACCTTCCTCAACTGCTGGTAGTGATGTAAACTAACAGAGGGAACCCAGGTGCTACTGGGCAGCATGGAATGTGGGTGTGGTCACCATTCTTGTATCTCATTGGTCAGAAAGAAACATGAAAGAATGGGGGTGTGGACGGAATCCTGTGATGCAAGCAGCATGGGCAGAGTCAAGATGACAGCGGATCCCCTAGCACTTTTCCCATGGAACTCTGCCCAATTCAGTTGGGGACAAGAGGGTGACCTGCTTTAGCTGGATGGCTGCATAGATACTTGTATATGTTTATTTGTTGCCAGTCCTGACCTTGAACTGAGGATCTGGGCACTGTCTGTGAGCTGTTTTTGCTCAAGGCTCAGCCTTCACACAGGAGCCACAGGGCTTCTGGCTTTGTTGACACTGAAGTTGGACAGAGGTCTCAAGGACTTTCCTGCCTAGGGTGACTTTGACCATCTTCGTCCTATCACAGTCTTGTAAGTATTAAGGAGAACTACTGAGAGCCACTGGTGCCTACCTAATTGGTCTTGCTGATTTTCTTGGACAGACTGGTGAGTTCCCTATCCTTGGGTTGAAGTAGGAATTGGAGCCCACAGTTTGAGTCCTGGTCCTACCACCACCTCCAAATGGCAAGAGATCCTAAGAAAATTGTTCCTATCCATATGATTACCAATAGAATGTGATGTATGTCATGATTGAATGAGCAGTTTTAGAATGATTCTAGGATAAAATTATACACAAATATAGGACACTGATTGATTTTAATTAATACTTTATGAAGCATTTAAACAATCACATTAATAAAATGGAGGCATAATGAAATACCTAAGAATTGGGCGTTACATAGTATAAAGGTGCCATTTTTTCTGCCAGGACTGGGACTGGAACTCATTGTCTGGGTAAATCTGTTCTACTGTGTGGGATGGGGAAGCTTGTCCCCTTGAAGTAAAAAAATTCAAGTCTGATTGTAACCCCTCTGTACAGTATTTTCACAATAAAAAAATTAAAGTCTGTTGAAGTAAAAAAATTCAAGTCTGATTGTAACCCCTCTGTACAGTATTTTCACAATAAAAAAATTAAAGTCTGTTCCTTAGGCCTGAAATCAATCCCCACTTCTAGATAACGACATATTCATGTACAATTTACATATATGATTTATATTTATATACATATGTTGACTCCATATTGCATTCAGTGTAGGTTTTTTTATTTTTTTATTCATGTATTGACCATTTATTTTATTGACTATTATGACACATAGAACATTGATTACATTGATTACATAGGATATAGGTCTGCATATGTATTCCACTTCATACCTGACACCCAGGATATTCATAGAAAAGGAAAACATGTGTCACCATCAGCTTCGTACTCCATGATTCATTGTTTGGGAGTGCTTGCATCGGAACTCATGGCCTACAAGGCCAAAGTAATGAATGGGTGAGGGTCAACATGCCATCCTGGGGCAAATTGAGCTAACAGGTAATTCCCAGGACCCTGAGTCCCAGGGGTTAACAAAATAAGAACAGATTGACATGCAGATGGCAGCACGCTAATAAATATATATCTTTTAGATTTCCAGAGATGTCTATACATTAGTCATTTACATAGAATACATTCCTACCAATTCTTGGGTATTTATTATGCCTCTATGTAATTAATGTTATTGTTTTCATCCTTATACTGTGAATGAAATCAATCAGTGTCCTGAAATTATTGTGTTCTTGTAAGTAATAATATTGTTTTAATTTTTTATAAATAATAAATAAAATCAATCAGCCTCCTGAAATGATGCTGTCTAATTTTATAGGAGCATGATTCACAATCAACTCATTCAACCATGACATTGATAAGATTCCATTGTTATTGCTATGGATGGGAACCAGTTTCTTAGTATCTCCTGCCATTGGTTGGTGTCAGTACGGGGATTCGAAATCAGGGCCTATGTTGCCATGTGGGCCTATAGCTTTCCCGGTGTTCTGCCAGCCTTCAGCAATGCAAGGTGAAGTATCCTTTGCAACAGTGTCATTCAGACCCAAGAGGGTCACCGTGCAAAGGAAGAAAATGTAAAAAGGCCACATTTTTTTCTGAGCATTGTTTCTGCAAGACCTGGGGGTCTAGGATCCCAGGACAGCTGTGGGTCCAGTGGCTGCATCCCAGCATAGTGTGATCAAAGCTGAGGCAGAGCTGCCAAGACCTGAGTTCAAGCCCGATGCTGAGAAAAATTTAAAAAATAAATTAGTTCCCTGGCTTGCACTTCGTGCTGTTTATTCTTCCAGGCTTTGTTTTTGAACTCAGGATCTGGGTAAATCTGAAGCAGTGTGGATGAAGGGGAAGATAACTGTACTTGAAGATAAAATCAGGCCTGTTCACTAGTCCTTAATTCAAGACCCAGCCCTGTAAATATACTATTTATACACATTGTAGTTAGGATTTATACTTACAGATGTTCAGTCCATACATGTTTGGTGTGGTTGTTCCTTGTATTTTTTGTTTTGTCTATTTATTTACCATTGATTTTACTATAGTGAAACCCATTATGTTTATTACATTGATGACATCCTATCACAGAGCATCTAGATTTGTAGACATGTTCTCCATCATGCGTGACACCCAGGATTCTCAGAGAATAGGAAAACAAGTTTCACATTTGGCTGTTTACTCCATGATCCACTTGTTGGTAGTACTGGGATCTGAACTCAGGGCCAGCAGGATCAATTGTCCAATAAATCAAGGTGAACACTTCAATATGTGAGCAACTAAGGAGCTAGGCCATTCCCAGGATCTTACATTGATCCTCAGGAGGTGGTCCACTATAGTCATAAATCCATAATTTAAACATAGAATCTATACTGACATACATGTGTGGTCAGCATCTTGTGTTCGGTGCACTACTCCGTTTTTGTCTCTAATTCATGGAGGTATTTTGTTTGTTACTAAATATGGTGACAGTTATAACTGTGCTGACATGGATGTCAACTTGTTCCCATGGTTATAGGGTTGCCTATGCATTCTCCATCATAGTTGAGACCCATGACATTCACAGGAGAGGAAAACGTGTGCAACAACTTGCTTCTGACATCAGGATGAATCTTTTGTCCGTGCTGGGATTTGAACTCAGGTCTGGGTAGCTCTGTTGCACTTTGGGGAAAGTGAAAGCTCACCATCCTTGAAGACTAGAATGTCAGGCCTGGTCCAGGGCCTGATTTGAAGCCCCAGCACTGGACAAAATAGCCAGCCCACCTTTTTTAAACATAGGATATCTCTTGACCTACAGGTATGGTATGCATCTTGCATTCAGTGTAGTTATTCTTTTTATTTTGTGTCTTATTCATGGATGTATTGTGTGTTTTATTAAGTATGGTGACAGATATAACTGTGCTGACATGGATGACAACCTATTCCCATGGCTATAGAGTTGCCTATAGAGCATTCTCCATCCTCCCTGAGACCCAGGATATTCATAGGACAGGAAAACATGTGCAACCATAGGCTTCTCACATCAGAATTACTCTTTTGTCAGTGTTGGAATTTGAACTCAATGCCTAGCAAGCCCAATTGGTGAATGGGTCATGGTGAGCACACCAGTCTGTGAGCCACTAAGAAGCTAGGCCATTCCTGGGACCTGAGATTGAGCTCTGGTGAGGGCCAATATAGTCACAAATTCATAATTAAACAGAGCATCTATATTTCCAAACATGAGTGGGCGGCATTTTGCCTTCGGTGTAGTCGTTCTCTTTATTTTGTATCTTATTCATTGATGTATTGTGTATTTTCTTTTTTTTATTTTTTTTAATTTTATTTTATTTTATTTGAGAACATACTGTACAGAGGGGTTACAATTACATGGGCAGGATAATGCATACATTTCTTACCAAGCATTGCAGCCTCCTCTTGTGTATTTTCTTCAGTAAAGCATGACAGATATAACTCTGGTGAACTAGATGACAACCTATTCCCATGAATATAGAGTTGTCTATACAGTCTTCCTCCTAGGCGAGACCCAGAACTTGCACAGCACAGGAAAACAGATGCAACGACTCGCTTCTCACATCAGGGTGAATTGTTAGCAGTGCTGCCCAATGGGTCCACGTGATCACACCAGCCTGTGAGCCACTAAGGAGCTGGGCCGTTCCCAGGAACAGAGATCATGCCCCAGGGAAGTCAAAATATTCCTCAATGCATCATTGAAACATGGGATATATATTCACATCCGTGTGTGGACTGCATCGTGCATTGAGTGTAGTTATTCTCTTTATTTTGTATATTATTCATGGATGTATTGTGTATTTTCTTGAGGATATGGTGACAGGTATAACTGGGCTGACATGGATAACAACTTATTCCTATGGCCACAGGGTGGCCCATACATTCTCCATCATAGCTGAGACCTAGGACTTGCACAGGAAAGGAAAACAGGTGCAACGATTGGCTTCTGATATGAAGATGAATCTTTTGGCAGGGCTGGGATCTGAATTCAAGGCCCAGCAGGCCCAATTGGTGAATGGGTCCACATGAACACACCAGGCTGTGAGCCAGGAAGGAGCTGCGCTGTTCCCAGGACCTGAGATTTAGCCTCCCTGTTGGTGGGGGGGGGGAGTGGGAAGCACAATAGTCATCCATTTAAAAGCTGAAGGTAGTATGCAAATAAGTACATATTTGTATAGAGTAGGAGAGATGGTGACCTGTGATGGAATCCAATCTGTGTGACTACCGATTCTTGGATCTTTCCTGATCACTCCATTTCATGACAGTGATGATTATTATCATGCTTCATCAACTGCTCTTTACAAATAATCAGTACCCCATGAGTCTTGCCTATCATTTCCTATTTGCATCATACATGAAATGCACACTCAAAGATGAAATCGATTGCATTCCATGGCTCTTCCTAGGTCCAGAAACGAGTATCTCAGGATCTCCTGCCATTCCCTCCTCCTAGGGGGCCTGAATTCAAGCCTCGAGCCTGGAAAAGATACTCCTTATAAACATTTTAAAGATAGGATTTATACTTCTGTACAGATGTTCAGTCGATATTGTGTTTGGTGTGGTTATTCATTTTATTTCTTGTTTCATTAATTTTTTTTAATTTTTTTACAATCATTTAAGTCCTTTATTGTGGAATTAATTGTATTTGGAATTACTTATATTTGCCTTTTTTACATTGTTTCTGCACATGGACATATATATATATATATATATATATATATATATATATATATACACTTGAGACAAAGTCATTGCTCAGAAGTTCATATATAGTCTTCCAGATAAAATCATTTCACCAGGAAGGGTAGGGTAGCCACTGGTTTGAAGTGCTATTTATCACCACTGGACTGGAATGATGGTTCACTAGATAAATATCCACCAGATCCCAGTCCTGATTCCCTTACTTCTCTGATCAAGGCAAACTCCCAGACCCTTTTGTAAAAGGGTTGGTTGCCCGCTTCTGAGCTTTTTTTTTTTTAACTACAGAAGCAAGCTTTACATGTTTACGGCCATCTTGGCAAGGCTGGAGGGCAGATTTGGTACTGGGGTTTGAATTCAGGGTCTCAAACTCTTGCTTGGCATTTGTGCCCCTGACATTCTACTACTTGAGTAATGTCTCCACTCCAGCATTTTGCTAGCTAATTGGAGATGCAATTGTTTGAACTTTTCTTTTTTATTATTTATTTTTTTATTGTGAAAATTTACCATTTATTTTATTGACTCTGGTGACACCTATACCATTTATTACATTGTTTACATCCTATCACATAGCATCTAGATTTTAGATGTGTTGTCCATCATGCCTGGCAGTGTGAGGTTCTGAACTCAGTGCCTATCAGACCCAATTCATGAATTGGTGAGTTTGAGCGTGGCAGCCTCTAGCCAATGAAGCTGTAAGGTGGTCCACAGGCACTGAGATCGACACCCAGGTTTAGCCAAAACAGCTATACATGAATAGATAGACAGTGGTATACCAATAAATATATATTGATAAAGAGTTCCAGAGCCATCTATCTATGATTTAATGACACCTACTACGTTCCTACCAACTTTTAGGTATTTATTATATAGCCATTTGAGGAATATTATTCTTTTCATGCTTAATAAACTATTAATTAAGATCAATCAGCATTCTAGGATTATTGCATCCAATTTTAGACTAGATGGATTCATGAACTACTCTTTCAAACAGTATTCCTATGCTTAGGAATGAGTCTCTTGTAATCTCCTGCCATTGGTGTCAAGACTGGGATTTGAACCCAGGTCCTATGTTGACAAGTTGGCCTATGGCTTCCCTGATAGCCCACCAGCCATCAGCAAAGGCAGGTCAGGTCCACATTGCAACCATATTATTCAGACCCAGGAGGGTCACCGTGCAAAGAAAATAATCGTAAAAAAACAGCCCTTTGCAGCTCTCCACTTTTTGTGCTTTCCAGCTTTTTTTTTTCTTCCTGAAAGCCCTCTGGGCCTAGGATCTCACGATTGGCTATGGGTCTGGAGACTGTACCCCAGCCTAGTGATATCCAAGCTGAGGCAGAATTTCCATGACCTGAGTTCCAGCCCCATGGTTAGCAAAAATAAATAAATAAATAAATAAAATAAAATTATTTACTTGAATAAATTAAAAAAATAAGACTGCCAGGTGTGGAATTTCAGCCAGTTTTATTTTCTAGCCTGGGATTTGAACTCAGGGTCTTGCTAAATCTGTAGCAATGTGAGGGAAGAGTTGGCACTACTTGAGTTCAAACCCCGTGCCAACCAAAATTAAAAACAAAAAACAAAAAAACAAAAAAAACACTAAGTCACCGATATCGGTAGGGGGAGGTAGTTGTGGAGATGGGAGGGAAGGGATGGTAGTGTGAGAACAAAGGAAGAGTCAACAATGCTCAATAAGAAAGGTACTCATTACCTTGCTCCTGTACAACATTTTTACAATAAAAAACGTACAAATAAAAAGAGAATGTAGTTCTCAGAGAAGCACTTTGGAGGTAAAGGAAGGGTGTCTGAAGAGCTGTACAAAATTTTACACTGCTTTTTTTAATGTTCAGTATAGAACTGAATAAACATAACTGCTTCCATTAACAAAAATTAAGTCACTGTCTGGGAACAGGGGCTAGTATTTCTTCCATTGCTAGAATTTGCCTCACGGTCCAGGTAACTCATTTGCAACCTGGGTGAATGCGAAGCTCACTGTCCTTGAGGAAAAGAAATTCAGGCTAGAGTTCCCAGGACCTGAATGAAGGCCCTGCAATGGAAAAAAAAATTCTATATATGTGTAATATATGAAATATACTTATATATGTATGTTAATTTCATATTATGATTTTTATTATGGATTTGCTTCATTTATTTATTGATTATTTTATTTAGTATTATTATACACATAATATTTATTACATTTTGCATATCTATGCTAAAATTATACGCAATAACTTGGGACATTGACTCATTTTTCATTAATATTTTATTAAGTGTTGAAATATAATACATAATTAAATTTAAGCATTTGTCACATTCTTCACATGTTTAGACTCGCTCCCAAGTATGAGTGAGTTTGTCTTATGTTTGGACATTTTTTTAAAATTTATTTATTTATTTTTTTGTGAACATACTGTACAGAGGGGTTACAATTACATGGGCAAGATAATGAGTACATTTCTTATCAAGCATTGCAGCCTCCTCCTTTGTTTACCCTTCACATCCCTTCTCCTCCCCCCAATCCTCCCCCCCTCCACCAAAGTTGTAAAGTTCGTCAACTTGTACTTCTCATTATTGCAACGGGTCCACCTGTATCCTTAAACGACTTGTTTTTCCCCTTCTCTGGACATTTTCTTATTGGAATTTCTTTAGATGATTTATACTCAGAAGCCTTTTCTTGTGGATAGGCAAGTGAGGGATAAAATTGTCAGGTTGGAGCTAGAAATGTGGCTTAGTAGTAAACAGCTTGCTCATCATGCGTGAATGCCAGGGTTTGAATCCTCCGTGCCACATACTCAGAAAAAGCCAGAAGCTATGGAGTGGCTCAAATGGTAGAGCGCTAGACTTGAGAAAAAGAATCTCAAAGACAGTACCCAGGCCCTACAATCAAGCCCCAGGGCTGTCAAAAATAATAGGCCAGATGACAATGGCTCACACCTGGAACCCTAGCATCTCAGGAGGCTGAGAGCTGAAGACCACAGTTCAAAGACAGCCTAGGCAAGGAAAGCCGGTTGGACTCTTATCTCAAGTGAACCATCAAAAGACCCCAAGTGGCACTGTAGCTCAAGTGGTAGGGTGTTTGCCTTGAGCTGAAGGGATCAGGGACAGTGCCCAGGCTTGAGTTCAAGACACTGAATTGGAAAAAAAGTGAGGGTTATTTGCTAATTATGAGATCATTCTTTGGAAAATGAACACTGATGTACACCAGAATTGGAGTTAGAGCTCCAGATTCAAGTGTAACAGATCCATATGCCCAGCCTCTCAGACTCCAGCTTTGTAACCTTGTGTCCACAGGGTTCTGAAAGGTCCAATGTTGAAAGGCTTAATATGCTCTCCAAGCCCTTTGGGATAAGCAGTTGACCTGTATTGTCAATGTCATTACAGTTCTGAACCTAGCAGAGCACCAGTAACTCAGGCCCGTCCCCCTAGCTCAGGAGGCAGAGGTCTCAGGACACAGTAAAACCAGCCAGGGCAGAAAAGTCTATGACAATCTGACTTTCACTTCTGAAAGGTCAGATGTTCAAGAGCGTCTTGTGTTTCCCTTGGTGATGAGAAGTACTGGCACTCTAAATGTTCTTAGAGTTCTTCAGCTATAGAAGCCGGAAAGAAACATTATTGACCCATCCTGGGTTCAATGAAGTTCTCAGGATCCAAGCCCTAGCCTTGTTAGCAGGAAGAACTCCAGTGTAACACTATTTGAAGGACAGAAAACAGTTTCAAAAGCCAGGCTAGGTGAAGAGTCCAGGCATGTAAGATTAGGAGGTAGAATGTACACACTCAACAGGGAAGTGAGTTGCAAAACCACTTCATTCATTCCAGGCACAGCCAGCAATGGGGGGGAAACCCGAAACATTTGTTAGAGTTAAACCACTGTCAGGCTTTTCTCAGACTCTTCAAACAATGACTAGTTAACCTTCCTCCCTCAGGTGAAGGGAGCCTCAGGCTATGTTTAGTTTACCAAAAGAGAGTCAGTTTAGAGGGAGAAAGGGGAGGAACAGAGAAGAAAAACACTGCTCTCTGGTCTTAGGGAGTGGGTTTTTTTACTCTCCACATATCAGATTTGTAGGCCTTTCTTCTACCTCTGCCAGTCCGTTCTCCTTCCTTCATTCTCCAAGTAATTAATGCAAATCCCAAGACCAACTAGAGGCAAGGCTGTCTCTCTTCTCTCTCCAAGCACCAAAGTTAGAACCTAACTCTGCCCTCTTGGCTCTGGAGCCCTTGACTGTCTGAGAAGTGGGAAAGAGACAGTCTTCCTGCCCTGTGATTGTGTGAATGCGATGCCGGTAGCCTGGCACACTGCAGAAGGCTTTATGACTGGGAATTGTTCCTTTCTTTCATCCTGACGTCCAAGACCAGATTTATCTATCATTTTTCTATCTATTTATCTATCTATCTATCTATCTATCTATCTATCTATCTATCTATCTATCTATCTATCTATCTATCTATCTATCTATCTATCTATCTATCTATCTATCTATCTTTCTATCTATCTATCTTTCTATCTATCTATCGATCTATCTATGTATCTATCTATGTATCTATCTATGTATCTATCTATGTATCTATGTATCTATGTATCTATGTATCTATGTATCTATCTATGTATCTATCTATGTATCTATCTATCTATGTATCTATCTATGTATCTATGTATGTATGTATGTATGTATGTATGTATGTATGTATGTATGTATGTATGTATGTATGTATGTATGTATCTATCTATCTATCTATCTATCTATCTATCTATCTATCTATCTATCTATTTATCTATCTATCTATCTATCTATCTACCTATCTATCTACCTATCTATCTATCTATCTAATCCATCTATCTGTCTGTCTGTCTGTCTGTCTACCTACCTACCTAGCTAGCTATCTCTTTGCCAGTTCTTGGGTTGAACTCAAGGCCTGGACATTGTCTGCAGCACTCTATTGCTTGAGCCACAGCACATATTCTAGCTTGTTCTGTGTATGTACTACTGAGGAATCATACCCAGGTCTTCTTGCATGCTAGGCAAGCACTTTCTCAGTAATCCACATTCCCTGCCCCATCATCTCTTTCTTAATGATAGTTTTTTACATAAGTATGCTACCATTTTATGTCCTCAAGGTTAACTTTCTGAATACTGGTTATTTCTATGAAACCTGATTTTCTCTTCCCCTGCCTGATTTGTGATGGCTCCTGCATTGGCCTCATAATAAATTGTAAATAAAGGCTGCTGAAAGCTTCATTGTGCATCATATAAGGACACAGGCTGGGAACCTGGAAGAGAAAATCCATGGGCCTGAAATGAAGAGAATGGCTCAGTATGCACAGGGAGCATATCAGAAAAATGATTCTGTAAATAAAAGCAGAAGTATTTCATACAGTCTGTTTGCACTCAGGGAAGTAATATACACACATAGGTAGGTAGGGCACAGATACATAAACTTGGCCTTCTCTTTTTGAAATTTTTTTGTGTCCATCCCATGGGTTAAACTCAGGGCCCAATGCATTCCTCAGCTGTTTTACCCAAGCCTGAAGCTTTACCACCTCCACAGCTCCACTTCCAGCCATCTGGTGGTTAATTGGACATAAGCACATACCAGGCTTTCCTGCCTGGTCTAGGCTGTGTCTCCTGCTCAGCTTTCTTCCTCAAAGCTGGAGCTCTACCCTCTGTGCCACTGTTCCACTTCTGGTTCTCTGGTAGATTGTTGGAGATTAGATTTTCACAGACTTCCTGCTCAGGCTGATTTTGAATGGCAATCTCCTGAAGAGGCTTCAAGTGTCTTTCCTCAGAGATTCCCTTAGGAGCCTCTCTACACAAACCCTTAGTCGAAATCTCAAGAGGCACTAGAAAAAAAGAGATACATGAAGATACTTCTAGTGTGTTCTAGATATTTAAGGTTTGAGACACCCAACACTCATAATTGTTAGATCATTTTATAGGAAAAAGGTGCAATGCAGACAGTGTGAGGATCACTCCAGTTTTTGGTCCTCTCACCCTCAGACAGTAAATTCACTTCAACTCAATTCTAAATGACAGAGCTGGCATGTCCTGTGAACATTTGCTGCCAAATGCTGTGACATTCATTTCTCACTTTTGGCTTCAAACCTGTGACCAGAGGAGAAGATTAGGAGAGAAAATTCTTTTCAGAGAAAGCAGTTATAAAGAACATTGGGTAGTTAACTTATAAATTCAAACCATTTTAATGACCCTTTCAAGGAGTAAGATTGTCCAGACTAAAAAAATGAAGAAATAGGAAAGAAGGTGTCAGTGGCTTCTCACTGTAATCCCAGCTCCTCAGCAACCTGAGATGTAGAGAATATGAGTTTGAATCCAGCCAGCTTAGGAAAGTCCATGACACTGTTATTTCTAAGAAATCACAGAAAAACCCAGAAGTGGGGCTGTGATTCAAAGTTAACGCACTACCCTTGAGCAAAAGAGCTCAAGGACATTGCAGAGGCTCATAGTTCATCCCCAGGACCTGCCCCCTAAAAGAGAACTTGTACCTCCATGTCTTTGTGTATATATGGATGTATTTCTATTGGTGAAGCTCCAGAGTAGCTATGATGAACAGCACCAAGCTAGGAAATTTGTATTCAATACAATGCTTTCATAACGTGGAGTATTTTGATGACAGTGCATGTTCCGGGCCTCCTCTCACTTTTCCCAGTGTAGCCTGAGGGTTTCTCTGCATACCAGGCCTGCTGGAAGAAATCTCTCTCATTGTCTGGATAGGCAGACAAAAGGCCTCAGTCCTGTACAGCTGTGTAACAAACAACTCCCTCCGGGTCAGATAGTGAGGATGAGTGTGGGCAGGATCTAAAAGTCTGTAGCCTTAGCTATCTCTCTCCCCAGTGCTCTGGTTTGACAGGAAGCCTTCATTTGCGTCACCTTCAGTGGCAGGCCAAGTCCTGTGCACTTATCCTGCCTTTAGGAGACTGTATTCTGGTGTTCAGATACAGTGCTTAATCTTATTCAGGAGTCCTTCTGGCAGAAAACTAGGGCACTGAACCTCAGAAATGTTTCATTGAGGGTGATGATGGGCCTATGATGTCTCTCCTAGGTTTCCAGAAGCTTGGAAAATCCAAGCATATATGTGATATCACAAACTTCCTGTCATCAAGGGCTGGTGAATCTCATCAGGTATTGTAACCTTTGACCTCTCCTAGTTGGGCCCTGGATGACTAAGTTTTGGGGTTGAACACAGGGCTGGGGTGCTGATCATGAGCTCATTGCAGAAGCCCAGTCCTTTACCATTTTGTGTAACAGCATCACTTTCTAGTCTGTGTGTGTGTGTGTGTGTAAGCGCGCATGTGTGCAGGCGCATATACCATTCCTTGAGTTTGAACTCAGGACCTGAGTACTGTATATAGTTTCTCTTTTACACGGATAGCCTCTTCCACTTGAGCCACAGAGCCACTTCAGGCGTTTTTTTTAGTGATGTGGTCCTGAGAAATTAAACCCAGGGTTTCATACATGTAAAGCACTCTACCACTAAGGCACATTCCCAGCCCTCTACTTCAGGTTTGTTAGTTTGTTTCTGTCTTTTTTTATTGTTGTAGGAATTGAAGTCTGGCCTGGGTGCTGTCCTTGAGCTCTTTGGCTCAAGTCTTGTGCTATACCACTTGAGCAAAAGCGCCACTTCAGCTTTTCTTGTGGTCCATTGGAGCTATGTGTCTCAAGGACTTTCTTGCCCAAGCTAGCTCTGAACCATGATCCTCAGATCTCATCCTCCTGAGTATCTAGGATGACAGACATGAGACACAAGCACCAAGCTTACACTTCAGATTTCTTAGTGGTGAATTGCAGATGATAGTCTCATGGGACCTTTAGTGTCTGGGATAGTTTGGAACTCAGATCTTCAGATCTCAGCTTCCTGAGAAGGCAGGATGACAGACCTCAGGTATAGATCACTAGGCTGTGGCCTCTGCTGAAAGGGGGTTTTTGGTTCCATGTGATGGAGTACTAGTCATGAGATCAAGGGGTAAGGGACAGCACCTAGGCCCCTATTTCAAGGTTCATGACAGAAAAAACAAAACAAAACAATTGTCTGCAGTAAACAACTCACTAGTCTTCAGGAATACATAATTTTGTTCCTGCCAAGGGGACATATCTTAGTCTCAATATTCTCTGCATGATCATCTCAGTTCTGGAGCTCTTACAAGGACCATATTGAAGAATGCACTCTGTGTAGGACATAGCACATGGCAGTCTTTGCATGACTCAGCACAGAGCACCCTATGAAGGATTCAGCACATAGCACTATTCCACAAGCTGTCATTACAATCACCATTCTTTGAGGAACATTTCACAAACCACACAAGTTCACATCTAATGGTTTAGTGGGGTGGGGTTTTTTTGGGGGGGGGGGATTAGCCATGGTTCTCTAACTCAAAGCATGGGGATACTGTTTTAATAACATTTGCTCAAGGCTAGAGCTCTACACTTTGAGCCATATTTCAAAGACTCTAGCCGACTTCCTGCCATGTTTTAAAGCCCCTGAGAAGCCAGGATATCGTGGTAAGTCAGGGTAAGCCGGGATGATGGGGTAACCCATAGAGCTGGGTTGCAGCAGTTTACATCTGGTTAAGTCAGGTTAGGTGGCAGCTGTCAGCACCAGACTACTAGCTTTCTCTGTGATGAGGTACTTGAAGACCTGTCCTTAGATAGTTGCACTTAGAGCATACTACCTTTTTTGGCGGCAGTCCTGGGGATTGAGTAAGGGCTTTGACACTGTCCCTAAGCATTTGTACTCAAGGCTAGCACTCAATTAATTGAAAGACAGCAGAACTTCTGAGTTTTCTGTTTATGTGGCTCTCAGGAATTGAACCCACAGCTTCGTGCTTATAGGTGAGCACTCAAACACTGAGTCCCAGGAGTGAATGAGGTATAAATAGAAAGAGATTGCTATATATGAATATTATACACACAAAAGATGTCGGTATATTATTAATTCATAGATAATATTACTATCAATTATTAAATATTAAATTATGTCTCCATTTAATGATGTGTCCTGTTAACAATTCATAAAGAATTAATTAATAATTAGTCACTAGCCTGTTATTGTTTATCACACATGTACATACATCCATACATATAATTACATATTTTATAGAATGAGACAGATGTCTAGATATTAATAAATTATGCATTATGTGTTATTACCAATTATTAGGTATTTATGTTTCCATGCAATTTTTATTCTTTTAATGATTGATAAAATATTGAACTTAATCCACGTCCTATAATTGTTATGTCTAATTTTATCCTAGAATCATTCACTACTAAATTAAACTGTTTTTCATTTATTGTAGTGACAATTCTTCCACCTAGGACATTTTTTACATTTATGACATCCTATTATATAGCATATAGATGTGCATCTGAATTATACATCCTACCTGTCACCGAGTACTTTCAAAGAAAAAGAAAACACGTTTCATGCTTGGCATCTCACTCCTTGATTACACATATGGCAGTACTGGGATATAAACTCAGGGCCTAGAAGGTTCAATTCATGATTGAGTGACTGTCAGCACATCAGCCTGTAGCCAATTCAGCTGCCAAGCAGTTCCCAGGCCCTGAGATTGAGCCCCATATGTTGACCACATATTGTTCTTAGTGTGGTTATTCATTTTATTTTTTGTTTTATTCATTTATTTACCATCTATTTTATTGACTATTACTACACATGAAATATTTATTACATTTATTATATAGGATATAGTTTTGCCTATGTTTGAAACTTCACAGCTGACACCCAGGATTTTCACGGAAAATGAAAACGTGTCACCATGGGATTCTTACTCCATGATTCAATTTTTGTGAGTGCTGACATCTGAACGCACAGCATACAAGGCCCAATTCATGAATGGGTGAGTGTCAGTATGCCATCCTGGGGCATATTGAGCTGACAAACATTTCCAGCACCTGAGATTGAGCCCCAGGGGTGACAAAATAAGAACAGATTGACATGCAGATGGTAGTACACAAATAAATATATATCTTTATAGAGTGCCAGAGTTGTCTATACATTGTTCAGTTATATAGGCTACATTCCTACCAATTCTTGGGTATTTATTATGCCTCCATGTAATTAATATTATTGTTTTCATCCTTAATGAATTATTAATTAAATCAACCACTGTTCCGAATCTATTGCGTCCATGTAATTAATAGTACTTTTTGAATGTGTCAAAAATATTCATTAAAATCCATTGATCTCCTAAAATCACTCTGTCTAATTGTATAGTAGTATTCAGAAACAACTAATTCAACCTTGCCATTCATAACTTTCCATCGGTATTCTTATGAATAGGAACGAGACTCTTAGGATCTCCCTCCATTGGCAGGGGTCAGGACTGCGTTTCAAACACAGGGCCTATGTTGCTATGTTGGCCTAAGGCTTCCCTGGTAGCCTGCCAGCCTTCAGCAATGCAATGTTACCAACATTTTTCGACCATGTCATTCAGACCCAGGATGGTCACCTTGCAAAGAAAACAAATGTAAAACCAGCAGCCATCTGCAAGTTGCTAGTTTTTTTTTTCCTGTGTAGCATTAATTATTTTTTCACTTTATTTCCTTCTGCCTTTGGGGCTCAGGAACCCAGGTTTGGCTTTGGGTCTAGTGGTTGCACACTAGCCTTGCGTGATCAAAGCTGAAGAAGAATCGCCTCGAACTCAGTTCAAGCCCTGTGATGGACAAAATATAAATAAATAAATAAATAAATAATACATACATACATTAAAAATATTTGAAATATTATGAGGCTCCTTGACTTGGAATTCATGCCCTTTTTTCTGCCAGGCCTGGGATTAGAATTCAGTATCTGGATAAATCTGCAGCACTGTGGGGAATGGGGAAGATCACCTTGCTGGTAGACAAGAAAGTCAGGCTTGTTCCTAGGTCCTGAACTCAAGTCCCAGCACTAAAAAAATAATATTTGCATACATGCTTACTCCTTTTTGCGGTTAGCGTATTCATTTTATTTTTGTGTTTTATTTATTTCTTATGTATTTTAGTGAGTATGATTACACATATAACATTTTTTGCATCCTAGTACATAAGAAATAGATTTGCCTCTGTATTGTACATCATTCCTGAGACCCAGGACTTTCACCAATAACGAAAACAAGTAGGACAATTTGCTTTCCCACCAGGATTCAGTTGTTGGCAGTTCTGTGACTTGAACTCAGGGCCCAGCAAGCCCACTTCATGAATGGGTAAATGTTAGCACACCAGTCTGATGAAAGTGAAGTTGATGGGCAAATCTGAGGACCTCAAATCAAATCCTAGGAATGGCAAATATATAAACAGATAGATGTTTAGATTGCAGTGTATGTGTGTGTGCATGTGTGCGTATTTACATATGTATATACATCTATAAATGAATACAGAGAGAGACAGATAGAAAGCTCACTGTCATTGAAGACAAGAATTTTAGCCCAGTTTACAGGGCCCAAATTCAAGCCCCAGCATTGAAAAAAGTAATATTCATATATGAGATCTATTTACATTCATGGGTTTACTCCATATTACATTTGTTATCCTCATTTTTTATTTTATTGAGAATTATTACAAATGTAACATTTATTTCATTTATTACATCTTATCACATGGATATATTTGCATGTGGATTATACATCATACTGAGACCCAGGACTTTCACAGAGAAGAAAAAATATGGGTAAAAATTGGCTTCTGACTCCACATATAAAATTTTGGCCATGGTGAGATTGGAACTCACAGCCCACAATGCTCAATTCATGAAAGGGACAGTTGTAGAACAAAAGCCTTTCGCAAACTGAGCTGCCAGCCAGTTCTGAGGGCCTGGGAACAAGCTTTGGTAGTGGCTGATAGATATAGATATAGATATAGACATAGATATAGATATAGATACAGATATAGATATAAAAAGATAGATCGATTGATTGATTGATAGATATATAGATGTGTAGTTTGCAATACATATGAGAGAGAGACAATGTGAGGATATTAAATTATATATATTATGAATTATTATTAAATTATGCCTTCATTTATTGAAATACAATGGTTGAATACTTATTAAAGCATTAATGTAAAAATAATCTGTATTATTTAATTGGGAGAATCATACCATGGTGCTGGAATGGAAAACATAATCCACTACTTTTTGTGTGGCATTCTGTAAGAGAAACATGAACTAACTGCAAATTTAATTGTTACTTTTATAACATTCCATTAGGCATTCACATGGATAGGAATGTTTTTCTCAAGATCTCCGTCCATTTGTAGGTGGCAGTCCTGGCACTTCAACTCCAGTCCTCGGTATTTTACTTCGAAATGCAAACCATTAGAATGACACTGTGAAGTTTTCAGTTTGTCACAATGAAAGAAAAGAATGAGAAGAAGAAAAGAAAGCCAGGTGTCATTTGCTCCTGCATGAAATCCTAGCTCTTCAGGAGGCTGAGAGGTAGAGAATAGCAGTATGAATTCTGCCAGGACAAGAAAGTCCACAGCACGCTTATTTCTGAGGGATCACAGAAATAAAATATCGCCATGAGTGGGGCTGTGGCTCAAAAGCAGATTGCTACCCTTGAGCAAAAGGAGCTCAGGGAGAGTGCCTAAGCTCATAATTCAACCCCCGGACCTTCAAAAACAAATAAAAAAATGTAACTCCATGTCTCTGCATGTATGTATGCATGAATTTCTACAATTTATTCAAGGATCCTTCTGGTAGACAACAAGGGAGCTGAACCTAATAAAATAATTCATTATTGGCAATGGTGCCTTTCTAGGTTTCTGTAAGCTTGCTAAATCTAAGCACATGTGTAATATCACAATGTTTCCTGTCATTTAGGGCTCCTGAAGCTCATCAAGTTTTGAAACCTTTGACCACTCCTAGTTGGGCTCTTGGTGGCTAGGTTTTGGACTTGAACACAGAGCCTGGGTGCTGACCATAAGCTCAGAGCAAAAACCCAATGGGACATCTCATTTCCATTGTGAAATTACAGATCACATTGTGCCATCCCAAACCTATTATGACTTCTTAGCACCTTTGAAAACACACATGGCCTTTGTGACATCACAGAGCCTTTTTGTATCTATAGCCTCATGGGGAACTAATGACAACTGACATCAGAAATACCATTGAAACATAACAAATCCTCTCTGACATCATAATTGTGACATCATGTTGCCATTATGACAACATCAGCTCATTTTGACATATAAAACTATAATGACATCATAGCTTTGTAACATCACATTGTCATTCTGATGTCATAACACTTTGTGTTTGCCTATTATGTTATTTGATTCTATTTCTAATGTAGCATGTTGGTTGATATCAGAAAATCATTGTGAATTCATGGCCATTGTGATATCACAATGCCTTAGTAGCATCACATTGCCATTGTGATGTCACATTGCCAAATTGATGTCACAAAGGGATTTTGATGTGACAATGGTTATGACATCACAATGAGTTTCTGATATCAACCCACATGCCACATTTCAAATACAATGAAATCACAGATTAGGCATTCATAATGTAACTATGATATCACAATGACATAATGCAAATGTTATAATGTCATTGTCATTTTGTGATGTCACCATAAGCTAAAGATGTCATAACAACAATGTGATGTTACACTGGTTATGACTTCACACAGGGTTTATAATGTTACAATAGTTATGAGGTCACAATGTGTTTCTGTAATCAACTGATATGCCACATTTGAAATAGAATGAAATCACAGGATATACATTCAGAATGTGTCTATGACAGCAAAATGGCAATGCAATGTCATAAAGCTATCATGTCACTGTAGCTTGGTGATGTCACAATGAGCTGATGGTATCATAGCAACAGTCTGATGTCACACTGGTGATGATGTCGCAAAGGGTTTTTGATGTTACAATGGCATGTCAGATCTTAATTGCCATTAGTTTGAAGTGAGGACATGAGAATGAGGTCACAATGACATACACAAATGAGCTGTGATGACACAATCGCCATGATTTTGTCAAAAGTGCTAAAGTCCCTAACAGGGGTTTTGTTGTCAAAGTGTTAATGATACAAAAATGGGTTAGTGATGTCAAAACTAGTTTGCAATATCACATCTTATTTCAAATTTCAATTGCTACAAGTTCAAAATGATACAAGTTCACAGAAGGAGATTGATGTCCCAAAGGCCATGAATATTCTAAGATGTGATGAGGTCATAATAGGTTTGTGAAAGCATGATGGTAAGGTAATATCACAATTGCAATATAATGTCAAATTATAATGTAATAAGATTGTGGTTATGTCACCATTAGTTGGATTCCATAATAGTGATAAGTTCAAAATATTTTTGTGATGTCGCAGTAGAATGGTGATGTGACAATGGCATTCCAGACCTCAATTGTCATTAATTCACAATGATTATATAAATTTAGAACGGGCTTATGAGGATTCCAAAGAATTTGTTGGCACAAATGTGATGAAGTCAGAACAGATTTGTGATGTGACAATGTGACACAATGGTCATTACATCTAGCAGTGTGATGTCACACTATTCAGGATGTCACAGTATTTCATGTCATACCTGAAATAATATGAGGTTGAAAATAGATTTAGCTCTCAATGGGCCTAACATAACACAGTGGCAACATGTCACAAAACGTATCAGGACATGACATGTTCGAGTTTTCACAGTTGTTTAGAGATATCACAATGGCAATGTTATGTCACAAAGGGATTGTGTTGTCACAACGGTTATGAAGTCAAAATGTATTTTTTATATGAACCCACATGCCACATTTGAAATATAATGAAATCACATAATAGGCATTCATAATGTATATATGATGTCACAATGACAAGATGATGTCATATTGTTAGTGTTATGATGTCATTACAGATTTGTGATGTCACCATGAGCTGATGTCATAATGACAATGTGATGTCACACCGATGATTATATTGTAAATCCGTTGTGATATTACATTGGCATATCTGATCTCAATTGACAATGAGGATATGGATAACAAAGGGACTGTCATGTCACAAAGTCCATGTGTTTTTTAAAAGGTGCTAAAGATGTCATAAAGGGTTTGGGAGGTCTCAAGGTGATTGTAATATCACAACAGCAAGGTGATATCACAATGGCTTTGTGATGTCACATTGGTGATGAGGTCACAATGGATAGGACAGGGTTGTGATGTCACAACAGGTTAACAATATCACAATGGCACTGTGATTTCACAAAGGGATTTTCATGTCACGATGGCTTTGAGGTCACAATGCATTTCTTATATCCACCAATATTGCTCGCTTGAAATAGAATGAAATCACAGAATAGGCATTCACAATATGTCTATAATGTCATTCTGACGTATGATGTCATAATACTATGATATTTAAGTTTACTGATGTCAAAATGGAAGGTCTTATCTTATTACTCATTATATTACCATGAGGATCGCAAAGGTTCCTATGTACTGAGTGCTTCAAAAGGTGCATATTGCTGAGTCCATTACACAGGGTTCTTTGTGCTCTTTTTAAAAAAATGTGCTGTGTGCTGTCATCCCAAAGGGTCCTATGTTCTGAGTCTTTGAGAGGTAGGTATCCCCAACAATCTCACACACACACACACACACACACACACACACACACACACACAAACACGGAGGTCACCGTGCACCTTCTTGGTGTGTGGGGTGGAAGGAGAAGAGTCCCATAGCAGTTGGGCTGAGGGGAGATTTGATCCCCCGGAAAGCAGCTGGGGTTGGGGGGAAGCCTTGACCTGAGGTGAGGCTGTTTCTGCCATGGCCTGGTAGCCTTAGGGAAGAGTCAGGACAGCACATAGCCAGGGATGGAGGTGTGGCCGAGAGGGGGAGGAGACATGACCAAGGGGAGGACAGGCAGTTGCTAAGGGCCACATAGCTGCTGCAGCCAAGAGCACACTGGGCTGGCCACTTGTGCGGCAGAGGCAGGGCAGCAAGGAAGGGAATTGGGGGCAGAGAGAGAGCAAAGAAAAGAGCAGGCACATGCACCAGGGGAGGCAGCCTCAACAGCTGGTCTCTGCTGCTGTAGGAGCACAGGTCTGGGCCAGGAGCATAGAGCACACAAAGGCAGCACATCAGGTACATCCTTAGCACAGTTAAGGCTGGTTGTTTCCAAGGGGAAGGGTCTGGCCATGGAGAAGGGCAGAGGTGGCATCGTGCTGTGTCATTAGAGTGGTGCTCTCCTTTTGTGGGAGCCCTTGGTTATGACAATGGTACCAGGAATGGGAACCCACATGCTCTAGCTTCTACATTGTCCCAGATGAGGAACCAACAAAATTAGGATTGGCACAACTCTGAGTCTGTGTGAGTGTGTG
Organism: Dipodomys spectabilis; assembly: GCF_019054845.1. Classification (NCBI taxonomy): domain Eukaryota; kingdom Metazoa; phylum Chordata; class Mammalia; order Rodentia; family Heteromyidae; genus Dipodomys; species Dipodomys spectabilis. The sequence goes on from NW_024870847.1 coordinate 1,026,836, forward strand.
TGTGTGTGTGAGAGAGAGAGAGAGAGAGAGAAAGAGAGAGAGAGAGAGACAGAGACAGAGACAGAGAGAGAGAGAGCATCTTTCTCTTCTTACAGCCTGCTGTGCTCAGATGAGTGATCAGTTGGCAAATTGCAGGTGCTGCATGGAAGCGTCTTCTGTCACTGTTCGGGATGTGTGTGTGTGTGTGTGTGTGTGTGTGTGTGTGTGTGTGTGTGTGTTGGGAGAGCAGGGAGATGAGAACAATGAAAATATATTTAAGCCACCATGTCAAAAAACAGCAAAAGCATTTTATTTCTCTGTGTGTGTATGTGTTGTTGTTCTTTTTTTCATGAATAACGAGTACAAGCCCAGCCACAATTTTTTTTCTCCTTCACAGTTTCATGGCTCCTTTATGGAAGATTTCAGTAGACATTCCTTTCCTCCCCTTTCCACCTCTCTCTTCCTCTTTCCTGTAGCCTACAGTAGCTGCTGGGCCTGCATGGGCCTCCCTTAGGAGACGTGTGTGACCCCTGGACTAGAGTGGACACCTGTCCTCCTATTCCCAGGCAGAAGTTTTGTGAGGTGAGTGTGACCACAGCCACATTCTTCCAGCCAGACACTCTGCTCTTATGTGTATAGTTGGAGGTAATTCAAGGGTTGGGAATGTGTCTGCCGAACATAATTAGGGAACGAGATGGGGGAGAGGGCAGGGCAGGGGCTGTGAAGCTATGAGGTTTGAGGGGCTGGCGTATGGTGTGACATGGAAGATGGTTCACCATGACCAAGGATGAGAGTGGAACCTTATCTAGGGTGTTTACAGTCTCTGTGGGCATCCAGTCCCAGGGCTCTGGGCCCACACTGGTGGAGAGAATTCCCTCCTGGGGCAGTGCCCTGTCATCAGTCCTCCCTGGGATCCTGCAGACTCCAATCTGTGTCCCACCTGGGCTGTTTCTAGCTGGGTAGTGGTAGGCAAATCTACTCCCCCTGCTGGAGCCTGCTCAGTATCAAGAGGTGGCAGTTAGCTAGGGCTCTCTAAATGACAGTTTCTGTAACCTGCTGTAGGCTGTCTGGAAGGAAAAGGGGACCAAATGACAGTTTCTGTAACCTGCTGTAGGCTGTCTGGAAGGAAAAGGGGACCACTGACGTTGGAACCTTTCAAGTTTGATTGGGACAAATGAAATGCACATTTTCCAGGATTTTTTTAAAACTTCCACTAATGGCTAGGATTATGGGTGAAATTAGACGGATGATTTCAGCTGCCAAACAATGATGTTCAAAGTAGCACAGGCAGAGTTCCCAAGCCAGATTGTCTCCAGCTTTGAATGTTGTGCCTTGACTGACTCTCTGGAAGCTGCTGAATCTCCTCAAGCTCTCTCTAGGGTGACCACCACAGTGGAGGAGGTTGCACAGAGCAGAGATTGTGACCTTGCAATACCCAGCCTGCCAGCTGTGAGCAGAGATAATTCCCAGCACCTGTACTGGACTCTGGGAGAGTCAGAGACCCCAGGCTTCCTCAAGGATCCTTCCTCTGCAACATGAAACTTGGGGGCCGGAGGTGGTGGACCATCCTGTCTGGCCCCAGGAGGAGAGGAGGCCCAATGAGTCAGGCATTCAGCTCAAAGCAACTTCGTTCACACCTGAGTGGGGAATTGAGTGCCACAGAGCTGGTCAGCTGCTGGACAGGGATCTTTGAGAAGATACGCATCCAATAGCCCCCAGAATCCAGTGAGTACATCATGGCTCACATCCTTGGAGCCAAAACAGTTAAGTGCAGTGGCACTAGGAGCGGGGGAAGAGGGAGGAGGGAGAACTATGGAAGAGCTACATTGGGTTTAATCCTTACTCCCCCACAGAAGATTCTTACCTGAATAAGATGAGACTTTTCTGTAGTATTGTCTAGACAGATGCTCATTTATTTATCCAACAAAGCATCACAGTGTGCACCAGGCTCTGGGGGTTCATAGACAATGAAATGTTCCAGGACTGGTTTCACAGCACATGAAGAAACCTCGGATAAAGCTGGTTACCAGTGTTTCAAGCCTGTCATCCTAGCTACTTACGAGGCTGAAAGCAGAGGACTGAGGCATTTGGCCTAGGCAGGAAAGCCTGTAAGACTCGTATCTTCAATTAACTACCAAAAACAAAATGCCAGAAGTGGATGTGTGGCTCAAGCCTTAACTAAAAAGGCTCAGGGACGCACCTTGGCTCCGAGTTCAAGGCCCAGGACTGGCACAAAGAAAGTAAAGAGAGAGAGAGAGAGAGAGAGAGAGAGAGAGAGAGAGAGAGAGAGAGAGAGAGAGAGAGAGAGGAGGGAAAGACAGAGGGAGAAAAAGAGGAAAGGAAGAAGGGAGAACATGTAAGCCTTGGTTTGGAGTCCCTGGATGAAGAGAGCCAACCATTCACAATCTCTGTGGGGACAGTTTCAGAGCCTAAAGCCAGTAGGTAGGACCAAGCCACTGACCCCTCAGCAAGTTCATGACATTCAGGAGCTCTGTAGTCACCAACTATAGAGGGAACCACCCTCGGGTAGACCCTAGGGCTCAGGGTAGTTGATCAGGTTTCAATTATCCCTGGCCTCATCGAGTTTATTTTCTGGTAAGATAAGAAAAAAGTTTCCAAGGACTAATGAGGTATTGGGTCAGAGAATTTAAAGGGGGCAAGGGATAAACAGGAATTTGAAGAGGGAGGATGATCACAGGTCAGACGTGTCAGGACATTGGAGCCATGAGCTTGCCTAACAACGTAGACTACCAGCTTTTGATCCAACGACACTGCTATTAAAAGTCCTGGCACCTTGGGTTCATCATTGATGACATGGCTGTCATTCACTGCAGGATGCTTGTGCAGTACATCCTTGGGGACTGGGATTTTCCAGGACTCAATCTAAAGATGACACTCCCGGTGATCATTGCTCTCCCATAAACTGTGCCACTGGCACAAGACATCCTGGGAATGAGGGCGGGAGTTGGGACCCATTTTGCCCCGAGACTTCATCTAGAGGGGCTAAGGCCCCGTGACTGCCATTCTCAGAGGCAGAGTATGTCTCTCTTCTGGCTCAGTCTTTAGTCTAGATGGCAGATCTGGGATTCAGAGAGGGCAGGCTGAAGGTGTAGCAGGGATGGGTAGAGGCTGGTAGGAAAACCAGAGGCAACACAAGAATATTTCTGGGATAGATCAGCTCTTTTCACCTTCCCAGGAGGGACCTAAATCCCCCCAGTCTCCATCCCTTGACCAGAAAACCCTTTGGTTCCTATATCATATGGTTGGATAACTAGACCTCACCTCACTGCCTAGTGCTGAGGTAGGACAGTGAGAGATACTGATTCTTTGATAAGGTCAGGGGATCCTCAGTATGAGATTGTACTTGAATGTCCCAACTTGCTGCATGGTCAGTCCCATCTTAGACTGCCATGATGTAGGACATAGAATCTAGAGAATCATAGCCGGATAGTGTCTGTTCTGAGAGTCTTGAGTATTATGTGTTAGCTTTGAGCTCCCGTGGTCCACCTGCTTCTCTTTCTTGGGTGGGTCTATGCTAGAAAAAGCTTGAAACTAGGGCGTGCTCCAAGATAGTATTCTACCATTTGAATCACAGCTCCACTTCCAGCATTTTTGGCTATTTAATTGGAGATAAAGAGTTCTTACAGACTTTGCTGCCAAGTGGCATCCAACTGCAGTCCTCATATCTCAGTCTTCTGAGGGGATAGGATGACAAGCATGGAAAAGTATCTTCGGCTGGATGCCAGTAGCTCATGTCTGTCATCCTAGGTACTCAGGAGCTGAGATCTGAGGATCACGGTTCCAAGCCAGCCTGAGCAGGAAAGACCCTGAGATTCTTATCTCCAACAAACCACCATAAAATCGGGAGGGGTGCTGTGGCTCAAGTAGTAGAGTACTCGCCTTGAGTCCAAGAGCTCAGGGACAGCACCCAGGCCCAGAGTTCAAGCCCTACAACCAAAAAAAGAAAGAAAGTAAAACATCTTTGCTTAAAAAGATATGGAGGTGTGTGTGTTGGGGCACGGGGGCGTGGGGGGTGTTGTGATTGAGAGACCAGGTGCTGGCGTCATTGTAGAGACATTTCTAAGAATTCCCCAAGATTGCCCCAGTTTGAAGCCACAGTAAGATGGGTGGTGCCTTATCAAGAACTCAAGAGGACGAGGTCTATGGCAGGCAGGGAGTGGGCAAATGGGTGCAAGGGTGGGATTGTTGTGTTTGTATTCTCTCCGTTGAAGGATGGATTTGTATGCTGGGTATCAAAGTCTAAAGTAAAGGGTTGCAAGAAGTTTGTGGCCTGAAGAATTGTATTTCTTCTGGGTATATGAAGGTGGCTGAAGCCGGGCGCCTTTGGTGGCTCACAACTGTCATCATAGCTACTCATAAAGCTGAGATGTAAAGACCATGGTTCAAAGCCAGCTTGGGCAGGAAAGTCTGTGGTTCTTGATAACCAATGAACCACCAGAAAACAGGAAATGCTGCTGTGGCTCAAATGGTAGAGTGCTAATCTTTAGCTGAAGAGTTGAGGGACAGTGCCCTGGCACAGAGTTCAAACCTCATGACCAACAATAAACAAAGAGGTGGCCTGAGTTTTCCACATAGCAGTATGTACAGCAGGAAACTCCATGCTGGGTTATGAGACATTCAAGATATGTAAGAGGCTTACTGCTGTGTCTACAGTTAGTCTGAGTATGATAGTGCCATCTTCTCATGGGTCGGATGTGATCCTAAGGTCGAGAGTTCATGGTTCTGTTCTCAGGAACTGCTGAGGCCTTGGAATGTCCGTGTGTGTGTGTGTGTGTGTGTGTGTGTGTGTGTGTGTGTGTGTGTTTGTGTGTGTGTGTGTGTGTGTGTGTGTGTGTGTGTGTGATTTTCCCTCATCTTTCTCTGTCCCCTTCCTGGGTGCCTGTCTGCCTCTTTCTGACCTCAGATGGTGCCCCTCCACACTGACCTTGCCTTTAGCCCCCTATCAGGGTCTACAATGAGTCCTAAATTGCCAGAGATCTGTGTTCCAACTTTTCTTTGGGGCACAAGTATGGCTGTCCCAATACTTGGCCGCCTCCAGTTGATACTGGGACAGCAGTGACAGCTGGCATGGGGTCTCCTCTGCCTCAGAGGGAGGGCCTCAGTCATGCAATGTCCTGTCCTTTTCCTCAGCTGGGCCTCTGACTGTACATCTCTTTCAGCAGGCTGGCAGTGGAGTGGGGAAAGTGGGGTTCCTGGTGGCTCTGGCCAATTCGAGCTTGACAGCTGACTGAAGGCCACCCAAGCAAGGAGGATCCAGGGCTACATGGGAGGTAAGGCCAAGGTGGCTTAGAGGTATTGGTTGGTGTCTAGTAAATGTTAATGTACTTTATCACAGTAAAGTCTATGTCCTGGCCCCAGCTGGGCCTCTCATGTGCTTCTAGACAATTCTGGATGCCCAGAATACAGAGGTACAGACTTTAGATTCCAGGGCCATGGAACTGTGGTATGAGAGACTGGTATGGCCAATACCTCAATGTTCTGGGGCATTAGTCTTGACCAGCCTATACCCTCCCCTTGTGTACGTTCACTTCTTAACCCAGTGTTTGCCACACACCGGCCACTTGTGGCAGTATTGTGGAAGTGGGAGGAGTGGAAGTGAGATCTAGGGTGACCAAAATAAGGATTTATGGCCTGTGGGGGTAGCAAAGGGTGTCTTTAAAAAAATCTTAGAGCTGGAACTCAGGGCCTAGGCACTGTTCCTGAGCTTCCTTTGCTCAAAGCTGACATTCTACCACTTGAACCACAGCTCACCTTTCATCTTTTTTAGTAGTTTAGTGGAGATAAGTGTGTGATGGACTTTCCTGCCTGGGCTGGCTTTCCTGGACTGGCTTCAAGCTGCCATCCTAAGATCTCAGCCTCTTGAGTATCTAGGATTGCTGACATGAGCCACTGGCACCTGTTAAGGATGTTGTGTGTGTGTGTGTGTGTGTGTGTGTGTGTGTGTGTGTTTAACGGGACTTGAACTCATATCCTGGGTGCTATCCTTTAGCTTGTTTTCACAAGGTTGGTGCTGTACCACTTGAACCACATTAGCTCTGATTCCCAGCTTTTTGGTGATTCATTTGTCATAAGTGTCTGCCCAGGCTAGCTTTGAATCTTGATTGATCCTCAGGTCTCAGCCTTGAGTAGCTAGGAGTCATGAGCCACCATCACCCAGCTGATAATAACCTTTCTCCACAGTGAACTTGGATCTCCTGAAAGCTTTTCTTTATTTTTTCTGTGCCCGTGCAGGGGCTTGAACTCAGGCTCTGGGCTCTGGTCTCTTAACTTTTTCCCTCAAGGCTGGCACTCTACCACTTGAACCACAGCTCCATTTCTGGCTTTTGGTAGTTCATTGGCCAGAAGAGTGTCACTCACTTTCCTCCCCTGATCTGGCTTTGACACATGATCTCTGATTTCAGTATCCTGAATAAGTAGGATTTACAGGAATTGAGCCACCGGTGACATTTGATAAAAGCTTTCCTTAAGCAAGAGTTCTTCCCTGCATTTGCCCTGACTCCTCCATGCAAAGGTGGTCTGAGGGTCATGAGCTGTGAAAAATAGACTTCCAGCCACAGAAAATGGCTGGGATCCTTGGTGAAAAGACAAGCCAATCTTCCCCTGGTACCCATTCTGGGATCCCACCCTCTGCCCTATCTGTGACTCAAGTACAAACCTTGACCCAGCCTTGAATGTTCTGCCACACTTGTCTGAGGCCACACAACCATCATTCCACCCACACCACCTGCACTACACCAAACCTCAGGACCTTTGTCCAAGCTGTGTACCTTCTGCCCGAGGCCCTCTGTCCTGTTCCACATGTTAGAACTCCTGTGGAATTTTGGCACTGGTTATATCACCTCTTGGAACAAGTCTTTCCTTCCCTTCTCTCTCATTTTTTAAATATTGAGTTGCTAGAGATGGAACTTGTGCAGGCTGACTGGCAAAAACTCTATATTGGTGTGTGTGTGTGTGTGTGTGTGTGTGTGTGTGTGTGTGTGTGTGTGTGTGTGTGTGTGTGTGAGTCCTGGGGTTTGAATTCATGCCCTGGATGCTATCCCTAAGTTTTTATGCTCAAGGCTAGCATTCTAATACTTGAACCACAGCTCTGTTTTTTGGGGTGCTTAATTGGAGAAAAGAGTCTCATATAGACTTTCCTGACTGCACTGGCTTGCAGTTATAATCCTCAGATCTCAGCCTCCTGAGTGGCTAAGAATGCAAGGGTGAGCCATCAGCACCTACCTTCTACCTCTTACCAATAACCTTGGCCCTCCTCTGAATCCCAGAAGAGTATTTCTCATCAAGCTCACATTTTTTTGCCAGTGTTGGGGCTTGAACTCAGGTTCTGGGCATGTTCCTGAACTGTTTTTGCTCAAGGCTACATTCTATCACTTAAGCCACAGTGCCATTTTGACTTTTTCTGTTTATGTGGTACTGAGAAATCCAATTCAGGGCTTCATGCTTGCTAGGTAAGCAATCTATGACTAAGCCACATTCACATCTCAAGGCTACTTCTAACAGGAGCAATGAGGGTGGGATTTATTTGCATACCCTTTTCAGCACAGAAATTGCTTGCCATTTCATACCTTTGCCAGGATTTGGGACCAGTCTGAGACTCGGCAATGAGGAATTATGAATGATTGATAGCCAGAGGTCTAGGTTCACATCCTACAGAGAGATAGGGTATATGGAGCCAGAAAATTCCACAACTCCTATAGCCTAGAATCTGTGGTCTCCCTAGAGGCAGTGGCTGGCTGCTATATGTCCCAATGGGACACCTCAGCCAGAACATAAAGCACCCGTTGCATACACCAGCCCAGGCAAGCACTCCAGGTTTCAGTTATTAAATGGCAGAGAAGGATGCTTGTTCAAGCTACTTGCTCAAAATTAGTACTCTCTGAAAGCTTGTCCCAGCTTGCCCAGGTTGGGTGTCTATGCATGGGCAACCTGCTGAATGCCCATTACCCATACATCATCCATAAATACACAGAGACATGGAGTTGCTGCATTCTGTTTTTCTTTGGCAGGTCCGAGTTTGAACTATGAACATAAGCCCTATCCCTGAGCTCCTCTTGCTCAAGGGTAGTGATCTGCTCTTGAGCCACAGCCCAAACCCATGGGGATATTTTCCTGTGATCTCTTAGAAATAAGAGTGTTGTGGACTTTCTTGCCCTGGCTGAATTCAAATTGGCATTCTGTACATCTCAGCCTCCTGAGGAGCTAGGATTACATACAGGAGCCACTGACACCTGGCTTTCTTTACTTCTTGGTGTTCTTTTTTTAATCGTGACAATCTGAAATCTTCAGCGTCATTCCAATGGTTTGCATTCAAAGTAAACTACTCAGCCCTGGAGTTTGAATGCCAAGACTGCCACCCACAAATGGAGGGAGATCCTGTCAAACTCGTTCCTATTTACCTGAATGCTAATGGAATGTTATAAAAGTAATAATTAATTTGCAGTTAATTCATGATTCTATTTTAGAATGCGAAACAAAAATTATTGGATTTATATCTTCCATTCTAGCACCCTGGTATGATTCCCCTAATGGAAGGATATTGAATAATTTTTAATTAATGGTTTTATAATTATTCAACCATGATACTTCATTAAATGGAGACATAACTTAATAACTAATTGTTGGTAACTATATATAAAAAATTTAATGATATCCTCACATTCTCTCTCTCTACATATATATACAGCAATATATATATATATATATATATATACAGCAATACATATATATATATATATATATATATATATATATATATATAAATCTACACATCTATCAATATATATATTGCGCACTGAAGTGGCTTTAGCATAGGTCCTCAGAACTTCCTGGCAACTCACTTTGCCAGAGGCTGGTGTGCTAAGACTGTGACCCCATTTATGGATTGGTCATTGTAGGCAGTGAGTTGGAATCCCAGCCCTGCCAAAAATTTATTCATGGAGTAAGAAGCCAATTTTGACACATTTTTCCTGAAAAAAATTTCTGGGTCTCAGTATGATGCGTAAATTCATATGCAAATATATCCTGTGTGATAAGATGTAATAAATGAAGTGTTATATGTGTAATAATACTACATAAATAACGGTAATAAACGTCATACTCACTAAACCCATGTATGTATTTTTTCCAGTGCTGGGGCTTCAATTCAGGCCCTGGGAACTGGGCTGATTTTCTTGTCTTCAAGGATGATGAGCTTCTCCTTCACCCACAGTGCTACAGAGATACCCAGAGGCTGAGTTCAAATCCCAGGCCTGCCAGAAAAATGGTGCAAATTCCAAGCCAGGGATTTATTTTATTTTATTTTATATTGGCCAAGTACAGGGCTTGAACTCAGGTCTTGCCATCTCAGCCACAGCTGACCCTGGGATCCTAGGGCCCAAGTACAAATCTCAGGGTTGGCAAGAAATTAAAAAAAAAGGAGAAAGATAAAACGGATAAGTTCTAGAGGGTGGCTTTACATTTTCTTTACCTTTGCATTGTGACCGTCCTGGTGTAAATGAAAAGGCCAAAGTGTACATGACCTTGCATGCTGATGTTTGGCTAGCTATTAGGGAAGCCATAGCCAAAACCTCAACTTGGGCCTGGAGGTTGAATCCAGGGACTGACATTAAGGATTGGCAGGATATTCTAAGAAACCCATTCAAAGCCAGCCCTAGCAGGAAAGACTGTGAAACTCTTGTCTCCAAGAAAACCAGAAGTGGAGCAGTGGCCTATAGGGTAGAACTCCAGCTTTGAAAGAGAAAGCCAAGCAGGAGACACAGGCCAGACCAGGCAGGAAAGCCTGTGAGGCTTTTATGTCCAGTGAATGACCAAATGGCTAGAAGTGGAGCTGTGGTGGTGGTAGAGCCTCAGCATTGTGCAACACAGCTGAAGAACACATCGCACCATGAGTTTAAGCCATGGGATGGTCACAAAAATAAATTAAAAAAGAGAAGGCAAAGTTTATGTATCAGTGCCCTACTTATTTACATGTATATATTACTTCCCTGAGTGCAAACAGGCTGTATGCAATGCTTCTGCTTTTATTTACTGATTAATTTTTCAGATATGCTCATTGTGCATACTGCATCATACTCTTCATGTCAGCCCGATTGCTTTTCTCTTCCAGGGTACCAGGCCTGTGTCCTTATATGATGCACAGTGAAGCTCTTAGCAGCCTTTATTTACATTTTATTATGAGGCCAATGCAGGAGCAGTCAAAAATCAGGCAGGGGAAGAGAAGATCAGAGTTCATAGAAATAAGCAGTATTCAGAAAATTATACTTGGGGATACAAATGGTAGCATACTTATGTAAAACTACCATTAAGAAAAAGATGAGGGGCTGGGAATGTGGATTAGTGAAAGAGTGCTTGCGTAGCATGCAAGAAGCCCTGGGTTCGCTTCCTCAGTAACACATACACAGGAAAAGCCAGAATTTGTGCTGTGGCTCAAGGAGTAGAGTGCCAGAAACAGTGCCCAGGCCTTGAGTTCAGCCCAAGGTAGGTAAGGACGGAGGGAGGGAGGGAGGGAGGTACATAGATATATAGATAGATAGATAGATAGATAGATAGATAGATAGATAGATAGATAGATAGATAGATAGATAGATAGATAGATAGATAGATAGATAGATAGATAGATAGATAGATAGATAGATAGATAGATGGATAGATGGATAGATATATAGATAGAAAAATGATAGATGAATCTGGTCTTGGACATCAGGAGGAAAGATGGGAACAATTCCCAATCACGCAGCCTTCTGCAGTGTGCCAGGCCACCAGGATCACCTTCACATAACCACAGAGCAGGAAGACTGTCTCTTTCCCACTTCGCAGGCAGCTGAAGGACCCAGATTTAAAAGGGCAGAGCCAGGTTCTAACTCAGCTGCTTGGAGACAGAAGAGAAATGACCCTGCCTCTCCTTGGACTGGGGATTAGTATTAATAAAGTGGAGAATTAAGGAAGGAGATAGGACTGCCAGAGGTAGAAGAAAGGCCTTCAAATCTGACATGTGGAGAGTAAAAACCCACTCCCTAAGACCAGAGAGCAGGGTTTTTCTACTCTGTTCCTCCTCTCTCCCCCACTAAACTGGCACTCTACTGCTAAACTAAACATAGTCTGAGGCTCCCTTCACCTGATGGAAGAAAGTTAGTCATTGTTTGAAGAGGCTGAGAAAAGCCTGACCCTGGTGTAACCCTAACAAATGTTTCAGGTTTCCCCCCATTGCTGGCTGTGCTTGGAATGAATGAAGTGGTTTTGCAGCTCACTTCCCTATGGAGTGTGTACGTTCTGCCTCCTAATCCTGCAGACCTAGGTCTCTTCACCTAGCCTGGCTTTTGAAATTGTTTTCTATCCTTCAAATACAGTGTTACACTGGAGTTCTTCCTGCTAACAGTGCCAGGGCTTGCATCCTGAGAACTTCAGTTGAACCCAGGATGGGTCAATGGGCCAAGAACTCTAAGAACATTTAGAGTGCAAGTAATATCTCATCACCCAGGGAAACACAAGAAGCTCTTCAATATCTGACCTTTCAGAAGTGGAATTCAGAATGTCATAGACTTTCCTGCCTTGGCTAGGCTTCACACTGTGATCCTGATACCTCAGCCTCCTGAGCTAGGGTGATGGGTGAGACCTACTGGTGCTCGGCTAGGTTCAGAAGTGTAATGACATTGACAATACAAGTCAACTCCTTATCACAAAGGGCTTGGGGAGCATATTAAACCTTTCAACATTGGACCTTTCAGAACCCTGTGGACACAAGGTTACAATGCTAGAGTCTGAGAGGCTGGGCATGTGGATCTGCTTTACTTGAGCATGGAGGTATGACTCCAATTCTGGTGTATATCAGTGTTCATTTTCCAGAGAATGTTCTCCTAATTAGCAAATAGGAAAAGTTCTTTGATTAACCCTCAATTTTTTGCCAATTGTGTGTCTTGTATCAAGCCTGGGCACTGTCCCTGAGCAATTCAGCTCAAGGCTAACAGTCTACCACTTGAGCCACAGCACCAGATGGGTGTGTTTTGGTGGTTCACTGGAGATAAGAATCTAACAGGCTTTTCTTGCCTATGCTGTCTTTGAACTGTGGACTTCAAATCTCAGTCTCCTGAGAAGGTAGGGTTCCAGGTATGAGCCACAGGCATCTGGCCTGTTGTTTTTGGCAGTCCTGGGGATTCTTTTTCTCAAGGCTAACACTCTACCGTTTGAGCCACTCCACAGCTTCTGGCTTTTTCTGAGTATGTGGCACTGAGGATTCAAACCCTGGTATTCATGCATGATGAGTGAGTTATTTTCCATGGGAACTCTAGCCTGAATTTCTTTTCCTCAAGGACAATAAGCTTTGTTTCACCCATGGTACAAAAGAGTTATCTGAACAGTAAGATCAAATCCCACCAATGGTAGAAATATTGGCCTCAGTTCCAGGACAGTGAGTTAATTTTTTTTAATAGAAACAGTTATGTTTATTCAGTTCCATACTGAACATTAAATAAAATCAGTGTAGAATTTTGTACATCTATCCAGACATCCTTCCCTTACCCCCAAAGTGCTTATCTGAACACTACATTGTTTCTTTTTTGTATGTTTTTTATTGTAAAAATGTTGTACAGAAGGGTCACAGTTACATGAGAAGGTCATGAGTATATTCCCTATTGAGCATTGTTAACTCCTCCTTTGTTTTCCCCCTATGATCTCTTACCTCCCATCTCCACAACCACTCCCCCTGCCGGCTCAGTGACTTAATTTTTTAAATTTTGGCTTGGCACAGGGTTTGAATTGAAGTAGTGGCAAATCTGCACTTTCCCTCACATTGCTACAGATTTACCATGTTCCTGAGTTCAAATCCCAGTCTAGGAAAGAAAACTGACCGAAATTCCAAACAAGGGAGCTTTATTTTTTTTTAAATTTATTTAAATAATCAATTTTTTTCTTTTTTCTCTTTTTTGGCCTACCATGGGGTTTGAACTCAGGTCCTGGCAACTCTGCCTCAGCTTTGATCACCGTAGGCTGGGTGCAGCCTCAGGATCCATACCCAATCCTGGAATCCTAGGTCCAGAGGACTTGCAGAAAGAAAACAAAAGTGGGATAGCACAAAAAGTGGCAAGCTGCAGAGGGCTGGGTTTTGTTTTTTTTTTTTTTTTCATGCACGGTGACCATCCTGGGTCTGAATGACACGGGTGCAAAGTGGACCTAGCCAGTCATTGCTGAAGGCTGACAGGCTAGCAGGGGAGCCATAGGCCAACCTGTCAGCATAGGTCCTGGGTTCAAATCCAGGTCCTGACAACTATCAATGGCAGGAGATCACAAAAGACTCATTCCTATGCATAGGAAAACCAATTGAAAAAGAAGTTTGTGCATGGGTTGAGCCTAAAATTGGATGCAATAATCCTAGAACACTGATTGATCTTAATTTCATGTTTTATTAAGCATGAAAAGAATAGTATTCCTTTAATTGTGGTATAATAAATACCTAAGAGTTGGTAGGAATGTAGTAAACGTCATTCAATCATAAATTGGCAGCTGTGGCGCTTTTTAGCAAAATATATTTATTTGTATACTACTGTGTACCTATCGTTGTACCTCTGTTATGGCCAAACTTGCGTCATGACCTCAGCACTTGGGAACCACCTCACAGCTTCATTGGCTAGAGGCTGCCGTGCTCACACTCACCCATTCATGAATTGGACCTGGTAGGCCCTGAGTTCACATCTTAGCACCACCAAAATTTAATCTTGGAGTAAGAAGCCAAGAGTGACACCTGTTTTCCTTTTCTGGGAGAGTCCTGTGTGTCAGGCATGATGGAGAAAACATCTACAAATCTAGATGGTGTGTGATAGGATGTAAAAAATGTAATACATAGGTGTTATCACAGTCAATACAATAAACGGTAAATAAATGAAAAAAATAAAAAAAACTACAACGAATAACCACACCAAACATAACATATACTGAACATCTTTATAGAAGTTTAATCCTATCTTTAAAATGTATATAAGGAGTACCTTTTCCAGGTCTGGGCCTTGAATTCAGGCTTAAGGAAAAGGCCTGACTTACTAGTCTTCAAGCACGGTGAGCTTCCCCTTCCCCCACAGTGCAACAGAGTTACCCAGACCCTGAGTTCAAATCCCAGGATTGCAGACAAAAAAATGGCACACATTCCAAGCCAGGGAACTTCATTAGCGTTTTTAATATTTTTTTAAAGTTTACTTCGCCTTTATTTGATACTTATTGATTTTATAACAAGAGTTTTTCAAAAAAGGGATTTAAACTTTTACATTTCAGCATAGCACATTGGTGCTTCTATTTTGAACATCTGCCTTGAAGAGTGAGAATGAAAATAAGGACATCATTTCTCCCTAGAAGGTCAGGACAGTTAAATTTATTTCTATTTAGAGTTATTTCTACAATTATAAACTCTCTGCATTTGTGTCATATGAGTTTTCCTCAGTGCCTACCGCGAAATACACTAGGGGATCCTCATAGCACAAAAGGTTGGGTTTCTGAATAAAAACTCACTTCTGTGAGGACAGTAGGTACTTGTATGCGTTTGGGGAATAAACAGGATTGTAAAATGAAAAACAAAAACAATGGGACTGTGATGTATCTCAGTAGTGGAGTATTTGCCTAAAGAGTATAAGACCCCGGCAGAAAAGTTTCGTAAGGCTCAGAATGTTAGAATTTTATGATCTGCATGAACTTCTTTTTTTTTTTTTTATTGTTGTTGTTTTTTGGTCCTGTGGCTTGAAATCAGGTATTATCTTTGTGTTCTTCAGCTCAAGGCGAGTGATCTACCGCTTGAGTCATAGTGCCACTTCTGGTTTTCTAGTGGTTTATTGGAGATAATTGTCTCAGGAACTTTCCTGCCTGGGCTGGCTTTGAACCACCAACCTCAGTTTCCTGAGTAGCTAGGATTATAGGCGTGAGCCACTGGTGCCAGGCACATGAACAAACTTCTTAAAGATTGATTCTGAGAAAAGAAACTTGGAATACACTTTTAGTGTAAATAATTTATAATGCCATGGTTAAGGTACTAATTCAGAAGTATTTATTCATTGGCTGGTTTCTTAGTTTATTTAAATATATATGCATTATTAATATATATATACATACATATTGTTAAAAACATAGCTTTGAAGTGTACCTAAGAGCATATGTGCTCATGTAAAGTTATATAACTGCACAAGCTTCATTTTTTTTCAGTTTGGTTGGTACCATAAATTAGGTGGAATTTGTGTATTGTTGTTTCGTTCTCTGTTTTTGGATGATTTCTTTCCCTATTATCCCCCTAACCTCCTCTCCTCGCACTTGAACTCAGCTTGTTCTTTCTTGGCTTCATTGTTCATAGTTGATTTTCTACCACTTCAGTCATACCTGTAGCCTGGCTTTTTGCCAGTTAATTGGTGATGATGTCTCTCAGGCTTTTCTGCCTTAATTGGATTTGAAATTTCATCTTCTAGTTCTAAGCCTCCTGATTAGCTAGGATTACAGGTGTGAGCCACTGAGGTGCCGAGGGATAAATTAGACTTTGGTTGGTGTATTCTTTCTGTTTTTCTAAGCATTGGATCATCTACTATAGAATTTCTGTGAATATCCTGGGTCTGAACTAAGATATATAATACATATGCAAATCTGTACAATTCTCATTAGATGCAATAAATTTGATACATATTATAAGTGTAATAATAGTCAATAAATATAATGAATGAATAATACAAAAATAAATAAATGCACTCAAAGCAATATGCAGTAATCATAAGTATGTGGATGAATATTACTTAACAGAGTTGGGGATTGAATTCAGGCCTAGGGAACAGGCCTGAATTGCTTGTATTCAAAGAGGGTGAGTTTCCCCATCCTCTAGAGTGCATTTGAGTTTCCCAGACTCCGAGTTCAAATCACAGGCCTGGCAGAAAAAAAACGGGCATGAATTCCAAGCCAGGGAGCTCCATTAGTATTTTTAATAATTTAAATTTTTTAAGTTTGTTTTATTTTCTATGTGTTTTATCAATTTATTTTATTTTATTAATTAATTAATTAATTTTGCCAAGCACGGGGCTTGAACTTAGGTCGTGGCAACTATGTCTCAGCTTCCATCACCCTAGGCTGGGTTGGAGCAACCTCTGGACCCACAGCCCATCCTGGGATGCTAGATCTCAGGGACTGAGAGGAAAACAAAATGAAAATGGCAAGGAAAAATAGTCGTGAATTGCTAGAGCCTAGGAGGCCCAATTCATGATTAGGTGAGTTTGAGCATGGCAGCCTCTAGCCAATGAAGATGTCACGTGGTTCCCAGGCTCTGAGATCGACCCCCAGGTTTGGCCAAAACAGCGATACATGGATAGACAGATGGAGGTATACAAATATATATATGTATGGTAAAGAGTTCCTTAGCTGTCTATCTATGATAGAATGACACCTAATATATTCCTACCAACTCTTAGGTATTTATTATACCGCCATTGAAGGAATATTATTCTTTTCATTCTTTTTTTTTATTTATTTTTTTTTATTTTTTATTTTTTTTTTTTTAAATTTTATTTTATTTTATTTGAGAACATACTGTACAGAGGGGTTACAATTACATGGGCAGGATAATGCATACATTTCTTACCAAGCATTGCAGCCTCCTCCTTTGTTTACCCTTCACCTCCCTTCCCAGCCTCCCCCCTCCCTCCCACCCAATCATACCCCCCCACCCCACCCCCACCGACATTGTAAACCTGGTTTTGACATGACATTTTGTACTTCTCATTGTTGCAACAGGTCCACCTGAATCCTTAAACGACTTGTTTGTCCCCATCTCCTCCACATGTTATACTGACATCAAATATAGTGAAAGCGGGGGTTGCACTGTGGAGGAGGGACATACAAAGCAACAAAGAAATAATCTTATAAATGCGTTAGAAACACATGCATGAAAGAAACAAAAACATTAAAATACATATTTGAGGTTTCGTTTTCCTAACATCACATTCTCTGACTTTTTCCGCTTGACTCATACCTATACTAGATATTGCAAATAAGGGAAACCATGGGACCTATGTTTCTTTGGGCCTGGCTTACTTCACTTAATATAATTTTTTCCAAGCCTTTCCATTTCCTAACAAATGGGGCAATGTCATTCTTTCTGATGGAGGCATAGAATTCCATTGTGTATATATACCATATCTTCTTGATCCATTCATCTACTGAGGGGCATCTGGGTTGGTTCCATGTCTTAGCTATGGTAAATAATGCTGCAATAAACATAGTTGTGCTGGTAGCTTTAGTGTGGCCTTGTTTGTGATCATTTGGGTAAATGCCCAAAAGTGGGATTGCTGGGTCATTGGGGAGCTCTATGTGGAGTCTTTTGAGGAACCTCCATACTGCTTTCCAAAGCGGTTGAACAAGTTTACATTCCCACCAACAATGAAGTAAGGTTCCTTTCTGTCCACATCCCCTCCAGCATTTGTTGTTGTTAGAGTTCTTGATTTTTGCCGTTCTAACTGGAGTGAGGTGATATCTCAATGTTGTTTTGATTTGCATTTCTTTTATGGCTAGGGATGTTGAACATTTCTTCATGTGTCTATTGGCCATCCTTCTTTCTTCTTCAGAGAAGCTTCTCTTTAAGTCTTTCGCCCACTTACTTATTGGGCAGTTGTTTCTTTGAGGATTTGTTGTTGGGTGGTTTAATTTTTTGAGTTCCAAGTATATTTTAGATATGAGACCCTTGTCCGTTGTATGGCTAGTAAAGATCTTCTCCCAGTCCGTGGGCTTTCTATTGATCTTGCTAGTTATGTCATTTGCCCTGCAGAAGCTCTGCAACCTTATACAATCCCATTTGTCCAGCCTTTCTTTGATTTGTTGTGTTTCCGGGTCTCTATTCAGAAAATTTCGGCCTGAGCCAAGGAGACCCAGGGTTTCTCCTATTCCATCCTGTAATGTTTTCAGAGTGTCTGCTTTGAGTTCAAAGTCTTTGATCCATTTGGAGTTGATTCTGGTGCAGGGTGATATATAAGGATCTAGCTTTAGTTTTCTACATGTAGTTAACCAGTTTTGCCAGCACCATTTACTGAAGAGGCTGTCTGTCTTCCATTCTATTGTTTTAGCTCCCTTATTGAAGATTAGATGGCTATAGGTCTGTAGGTTCATTTCTGGGTTTTCAATTCTATTCCATTGGTCCTGAAGTCTGTTCTTATGCCAATACCAAGCTGTTTTGATTACTATGGCTTTATAGTAGAGTTTGAAATTTGGTATTGATATTCTTCCAGCAGTGTTCTTTCCGTTGAGGAGCGTTTTTGCTATTCGGGGTCTTTTATTGTTCCATATGGATTTTTGGATTGCCTCTTCTATTTCCTTGAAGAATGAGGGTGGAATTTTGATAGGTATTGCGTTGAATTTGTAGATAGCCTTGGGAAGTATTGCCATTTTCACGATGTTAATCTTTCCAATCCAGCAGCATGGGAGGTTTTGCCATTTTTTAAGTTCTGTGTTGATTTCCTTTTTCAAGATTTTAAAGTTTTCATCATAGAGGTCCTTCACTTCTTTAGTTAAGTTAATTCCTAGGTATTTTATTTTTTGTGGGGCTATTACAAATGGAGTTGCTTTCCTAATTTCAGCCACACTTTTCTCATTGTTGGCATACAGAAAAGCCATTGATTTTTGGGGGTTAATTTTATAACCTGCTACTTTGCCAAAGTTTTGGATCAGCTTGAGTAATTTGGGAGTGGAGTCTGTGGGATTCTTTAAATACAAGATCATGTCATCTGCAAAGAGTGAGAGTTTTATTTCTTCTTTCCCTATTTGGATCCCCTTTATGTCTGCATCTTGTCTTATTGCTGTAGCTAGGCATTCTAATACTAGATTGAAGAGAAGTGGAGAGAGTGGGCATCCTTGTCTTGTTCCTGAGTTAAGAGGAAATGGCTTTAGTTTTTCACCATTGAGTATAATGCTGGCTGTAGGTTTGTCATATACAGCCTTTATTGTATTGAGGAATGTTCCATGGATTCCTAATTTTTCCAAAACCTTCATCATAAAGGGGTGTTGGATCTTGTCGAATGCTTTTTCTGCGTCTATTGAGATAACCATGTGGTTCTTATTCTTGCTCCTGTTGATGTGATGAATAATATTAATTGATTTGCGTATATTGAACCAGCTTTGCATCCCTGAAATGAATCCTGTTTGATCGTGGTGTATGATTTTTTGGATGAATTGTTGAAGTCGGTTGGCCAAAATTTTGTTGAGAAGTTTTGCATCAATGTTCATCAAAGAAATGGGTCTATAGTTCTCTTTTTTTGATGAGTCCCTGCCTGGTTTTGGGATGAGGGCTATGATGGCTTCGTAGAATGTGTTCGGTAGTGAGCTTTCTCTTTCAATTTCATTGAAGAGTTGGAGGAGAATTGGTCTGAGCTCTGCTTTGAAGGCCTTGTAAAATTCCGCTGTGAAACCATCTGGTCCTGGACTTTTCTTAGCTGGGAGGTCTCTTATTGCTGTTTCTATTTCAATGCTTGATATGGGCCTGTTAAGATAGTTTGCCTCATCTTGGTTTAATTTTGGCATGTCAATATTTGCTAGGAAGAGGTCCATTTCTGTCAAGTTCTCAAACTTATTAGCATACAGTTTTGAGAAGTATTCCCTTATAATGTTCTGAATCTTGCTTGTTTCCGTGGTGATGTTTCCATTCTCATGTCTGAGTTTATTAATTTGGGTGTGTTCTCTTCTTTTTCTGATAAGATTTGCTAAGGGTCTGTCAATTTTGTTAAGTTTTTCGAAGAACCAACTCTTTGTTTTGTTGATTCTTTCTATAGTTTTTTTGGATTCTAATTCATTTAATTCTGATTTAATTTTGATTATTTCTTTCAGTCTACTGGATTGGGGTTTATCTTGCTGCTCTTTTTCAAGGAGGTTTAGATGTGTCATTAAATTGCTAGTTTCAGATCTCTCCAATTTGTTGATGTAGGAGCTCAGAGCTATAAACTTGCCTCTGAGTACTGCCTTTGCTGTGTCCCAGAGGAGCTGGTAATTTGTGTGTTCATTTTTGTTGAATAGCATGAACATTTGAATTTCCTTTCTAATCTCTTCCATGACCCACTCTTGATTCAGCAGTGTGTTGTTCAGCCTCCATGTGATACTGGACTTTCTTTGGTGGCTTTTGGTGTTGAGTTCTAATTTTATTCCCTTGTGGTCTGAGAGAATGCAAGGTATAACTTCAATGTTTCTGAATTTAGACAAGTTTGCTTTGTGGCCTAAAATGTGGTCTATTTTAGAAAACGTTCCATGTGCTGCTGAGAAAAACGTGTATTCTGATGCTGCTGGGTGAAATGTTCGGTAGATGTCTGTTAAGTCTAGTTGATCTATGCAGCTGTTTAGATCTGCGGTTTCTCTGTTGAGTTTTTGCCGAGTTGATCTATCTAGTGGGGAGAGTGGTGTGTTAAAATCCCCAACAATTAATGTCTTTGGATCTATATGGGATTTGAGGGAAAGTAGTGTTTCTTTGATAAATTTGGGTGCTCCATTGTTTGGCGAATAGATATTTAGAATTGTAATATCGTCCTGAAGGAGAGATCCTTTAATTAGTATGTAGCGACCTTCTTTATCTCTTTTCACAAATTTTAATTTGAAGTCTATTTTATCTGATATTAGGATTGCAACTCCCGCCTGTTTATGCGGTTCTTTTCATTCTTAATAAACTATTAATTAAGCTCAATCAGCATTCTAGGATTATTGTGTCCAATTTTAGTGTCGACTGGTGTATAAACTACTTTTTCAATCAGAATTCCTATACATAGGAATGAGTCTTTTGTGATATCCTGCGATTGATGTCAGGACTGCAATTTGAACCCAGGGCCTATGTTGACAGGTTGGCCTATGGCTTCACTGATAGCCCACCAGCCACCAGCAATGGCAGGTCAGGTCCAGTTTGCAGCTTAGTCATTCAGACCCAGGATGGTCACTGTCCAAAGAAAAAAATCATAAAACCCCAGCTGTGTGTAACTCACCACTTTTTGTGCTTTCCGACTTTATTTTTTCTTCCTGAAAGCACTCTGGGCCCCGGATCCCAGGATCGGCTATGGGTCCAGAGACTGGACCCCAGCCAAGGGAGATCCACGCTGAAATAGAATTTCCACGACCTGTGTTCAAGCCCCATGCTTGACCAAAAAAACATATATATTAATTATTTAACTAAATTAAAAAAATAAAGCTCCCTGGTTTGGAATTTCTGTCAGTTTTCTTTTCTAGCCTGGGATTTGAACTCAGGGTCTTGGTAAATCTGTAGCAATGTGAGCAAAGAGTTGCCATTACTTGAGTTCAAACCCAGTGTCAACCAAAAATGAAAAACTAAGTCACTGACCTCGGCAGGGGGAGGTAGTTGTGGAGATGGAAAAGAAGGGATGGTAGTGGAAAAACACAGGAGGAGTAAACAATGCTCAATACCTTGCTCCTGGAACTGTAACTCCTCTGTAGAACATTTTTACAATAAAAAACAAACAAAAAAAGAGAAACAATATAGTTCTCAGAGAAGCATTTTGCAGGTAAGGGAAGGATGTTTGAATGCTGTACAAAAATCTACATTGCTTTTTTTAATGTTCAGTATGGAACTGAATAAACATAACTGCTTCCATTAAAAAATTGGAGTCACTGTCTTGGAACTGGGGCCAGTATTTCTGCCATTGCTAGTTTTTGAGCTCACCGTCCAGGTAACTCTTTTGCACGATGGGTGAATGCATAGCTTATTGTCTTTGAGGAAAAGAAATTCAGTACCTGAATGAAGGTCCTGCAATGGAAAAAATATTTCTATATGTGTAATACATGATATATACTTATATATGTATGTTAATTTCATATTATGAATTTTATTATTGATTTTGTATTTTATTTTTCTTTGATTCATTTACTGATTATTGCATTTAGTATTATGATACACATAATATTATATTTTGCTCATCTATTATAAGATTATACACAATAATTTAGGACATTGACTAATTTTTCATTAACATTATATTCTGTATTGAAACATGATACATAATTAAATTGAAGGACATATTCTTCTGGGACTCAGAGGAGGGCCGAGGTTATTGGTCAGAGGTAGGGTAGAGGGCAGTTGCTGGTGGCTCAACCCTGTAAGCTACTCAGGAGGAAGCGATTGCAAGCAGGAAAATCAATTTAAGACACTTTTCTCAAATTAAACACCCAAAAAGCCAGAAGTAGAGCTTTGGTTCAAGTAGTACAGTGCTAGCCTGGAGTACAAAACCTCAGAGATAGGATAGCATCCAGGCCCTGAATTCAAACCCCAGGATAAGCACACACACACACACACACACACACATACACATACTCCCCAATATAGAGCTTTTGCCAGTCAGCCTGCACAAATTTCATCTCTAGCAACTCAATATTAAAAAAAAAATAAAGATGGAGAAGGGAAGGAAAGACTTGTTTCAGGAAGTGATATAGCCAGGGCCAAAATTACACAGTAGTTCTAATATGTAAGTACAAGACAGAGAGCCTCAGGCAGAAGGTATAGCATGGGCAAAGGTCCTGAGGTGTGCTGTAGAGCAGGTGGTATGAGTGGTATGAATGTTCTATGGCTTCAGCAAAGTCTGAGGAAATTCAAGGATGGGTCAACTTTCACTTGAGTCACAGTGCAGAGGAAGAGGTCCCAGCCTGGTGCCCATGGGGAAGATTAGCATGGCTTTTTGCCAGGGAGCCAAAGACATTTCCTGTGGATGGAAACCTGTTTTCACAGCTCCTGACCCTCAGACCTCCTTTGCATGGAGGAGTTAGGGCAAATGCAGGGAAAAACTCTTGCTTTAGAAAAGCTTCTAGCCCAATGCCACCAGTGGCTTAACCCCTGTAAATCCTAGCTACTCAGGAGACTGAGATAGAGATCGAGGATCAAGCCAGCTCAGGAGAGGAAAGTTAATGAGACTCTTCTTGACAATTAGCTACCAAAATCCAGAAATGGAGATGTGGGTAAAGTGGTAAAGTGGTAACCTTGAAGGAAAAACTTTAGAGACCAAAGCCCAGACACTGAGTTCAAGTCCCAATACTAGCACAGGAAAATTAAAAAAAAAAAAAAAAAGATTTCAGGACCTCCTAGTCCACTGTGGTGTAAGGCCAGATCATCTAGGCACAGGTGGCTCATGCCTGTCCTCCTAGCTCCTCAGGAGGCTGAGATGTGAAGATCACGTTTCAAACCCAGCCCAGCCAGGAAAGTCTGGGAGACTCTGATCTCCAAGGAACCTACAGAAAACCAGAAGTTGCTCTGTGGCTAAAGTGGTAAGGTGAAGAGCTGGGAGACAGTGCCCAGGTCCAGAGTTCAAGCCCCATGACCTTACTCTGTGGCTCTAGGCAGAGTTTTTCCAGTGTGCCCCTGAGGGTCTCTTAATGTCTAGGTGTCCTGCAAGTCTTGATAGCAGCCTGTTTGGAGGCCATTGCCTACAGAGCAAGCCACAGTACCAGAGAAGTATCGAGCCTGGGGGCATGAAGATCATCAGAATGGCATCTATCATGGGTGCAATGTGGATCTGAGTAGTAAATTACTGTCTCAGACCACGGTTCTGGGCCAGGAGGGGCAGAAGCTGCAAGATGTCACACCAGATAATACCCACTCACACAAGTATCACAAGAGTGCAAATTTGTCAGTCAGACCTTGGGCAGATGTTGAGTTGGGCTCATGAAAGTTTTGTAGGCTCAGGAATCCACAGCCAACTGGATGCTGCTTGTAGCAGTCACTATCCCAGGAGTCCGAAGGCACTGAGCCCTGCTTTCCTCACCAGTGCTTGGGGAAGTGGGGCAGATGAAGATCTGCAATCATGGGCCAACTACAAAGGAGCATCCCCAGTGTCCTTCCCTTGATCCTGTTGCCCCCTGTTGAGATCGAGGGGGCAGGTTCTGTGGAACTTACTGCCATGGCCCAAACCCCTCAGCCCAAGGAGGACTTAGGGAGAAACCACTTGATCTGGCTTGAGAGTTGACTGTGACTGTGACTCAGGACTGCCCCCAGTTCTACCTCAGCTCATCCAGGTCAAATTTAATGCCCTAAAACATTGAGGTACTGGCCATACCAATTTCTCATCCCCTAGTTCCCTGGCCCTGGAATCTAAAGTATATGCCTCTGTATTCTGGGCATCCGGAATTGTCTAGAAGGACCTGAGAGGCCCAGCTGGGGCCAGAAGTTAGATTTGCCTATGATAAGGTACATTGACATTTCCTAGATATCGAAGAGTACATCCAAGCCACCTTGGCCTCACCTCTTATGTAGCCACAGATCATCCTTTTTGTGGGAGCCTTCAGTCAGGTATCAAGGTAGAGTTGGCCAGAGCCAGTGGCAACCCCCCTTCCCCCACTCCACTGCCAGCCTGCTGGGAGTGGGACATGCAGCCAGAGGCCCAGCTGAGAAAAGGACAGGACACAGCATGACTGACCCTGCCCACCCCCCCAGAGGCAGGAAAGATTATATGCCAGCCGGCACTGCTGACCTAGAATCCCCTGGATGAGGACAAAGATATGGACAGCTGGACTTGGTTTCCAAGGAAAAGCTGGAATATGCATGTTTCTGGCAATTTAGGACTCATTGTAGACCATGATAGAGAGCTAAAGACAAGGTTGCAATTGAGGAAGGGCACCATTCAAGGTCAGGAAGAGGCAGACAAGCATCCAGGCAGTGGGCAGAGAAAGATGAGGGAAAAATACACACACACACACACACACACACACACACACACACACACACGGGTA
This sequence comes from Dipodomys spectabilis, assembly GCF_019054845.1. NCBI lineage: Eukaryota > Metazoa > Chordata > Mammalia > Rodentia > Heteromyidae > Dipodomys > Dipodomys spectabilis. The sequence continues at coordinate 1,051,532 of NW_024870847.1, forward strand.
GCTTAAGGCCTCAGCAGTCCCTGAGCAACTGAACATCCCAACCTCCGAGAAGATGGCACTACCATCCTCAGACCAAATGTTGACAAAACACAGAGCCTCTAACACATCTGGCATGGCTCATAAAACAGCATGGCATTTCCTACTGTGCATTCCGCTATGAAGAAAACTCAGCCACATTATTTTTGGTCGACGGTCATGGGGTTTGAACTTTGGGCCTGCGTGCCATCCCTCAGCTCTTCAGCTGAAGGTGTGTGCTCTACCACTGGAGCCACAGCACCACTTCCAGTTTTCTGGTGCTTCACTTGAGTTAAAATCTTACAGACATTCCTGCCCAAGGTGGCTTTGAACCGTGAGCCTCAGATCTCAGCCTCCTGAGTAGCTAGGATGACAGTTGTGAGACACTGGCAGTGCCCGGTTTCAGCCACCTTCTTACAACCAGGGGAAACCCAACTTGTCAGGTCATAAAGCACATGTAACCCTACACTTTCAGACTTTGACACCAGCATCCAAAAACATTCTTCCTTGGTTGGAGAGAATATAATCGACATTAATCTCCCACACCTGCTCCCATTCGCCCACTCCTTGCCTAAGACAGGCCACAACCTCTGCAGTTCTTGGTAAGACGATGAGCTCCATGCTTTAAATTCACACTCGGGCAAACTTGGGGAGTTCTTAGATATGGCTGTACACTGAGGCCAGAATCTGGTGTCCCAACCACAGCAACCCCACTCCTTCACCATCTCTGGCAAGAAAATTGTGTCTTTCTTTCTTGTTTTTTTGGATGAGGTGCTTGAACTCAGGGCTTGGGTACTGTCCGTGATGATGATTTTTGCTCAAGGCCAGTGCTTTTCCACTTAAGCCATGGCACCAACATTGGAAATGAGTCTCTCATTGGACTTTCCTCCCTGTGCTGGGATACATGACCCTCTGGATCTCAGCCTCCCGAGTAGCCAGGATGACAGGCATGAGCCATCAGCGCATGGCCTATGGTGTCTCACTCTTTACAATTTCCAACAAGTCCGCCTCTAGACACTACCACCTAGCTACTCCTCTACCTCCTTCAGAGAGAGCAAAGGGAGGCTCAGAATCTGGAGAGGGCCATGAGCATTAAAGGGCCCCCTTCACATCACTACCCCTTTCTAAGCTCCCATCTGCTTCCTCTGGATGGCCTGGATATCTGGGCAGATCAGACCTACTAGGACTTCTGAGGCCTGCCCTGTATCTCCCGCCACACCCAACCGATACCTGAGGATTTCTGCAGCCAGCTGCTCCATGTCCCAGTGGAAGCCTTTGTGAGGGTTGCTGATAACCGGGTCCAGGGTGCACAGGGCAGAAGGAGTGTCCAGATCCCCTTTGTCAAAGAAGGAGACACAAAGCATGAATGGATCTACTAAGAGGTACAGGGCACAGCCATCCACCTGTCACCCAGGTCCCTTGGAGTGCAGTTTTACGTTGGCAGTGCTGGGGCTTGAACTCAGGTTCAAGGCGCTGTCCCTGAGCTTCTTTTGCTTGAGGTGAGCCTTCTTCCACCCAAAGCCACGGTACCACTTCTGTCTTTTTCTGTGTATGCGGGACCTAGGAATCAAACCCAGGGTTTCCTGTGTGCTAGGTGAGCCCATACTGCAAAGACAAAATCCCAACATTGGATAGCTGCTCTTCTGTGACCCCGTGGGCCTGTCTCGGGACAGTCTTGCCCATCTTTACCGAGTTTCTAACAAGCAGCCTTGGCTGGAAAAGAACACGCTCCTCTCTGTTGTCCTTTATCTATGGCATCTTTTCTCTTTGTGTTTCCTGTCACATCCTCCTTGTTAAGCAAGACCCCCTTTCAAGTGCTGCCTCTAAGAAGCCCGCTCCAACCACCCTGGCAGAGGGGGATTTCTCCGCTCTGCAGGCTGTTGACATTGTCATGCTCTGCCTTCTAGCTGGTGTGGGTTGAGAGTGCACAAAGGCGAAGGCCTGGCTTTCACCACCCAATTTCTGAAGGCTCTGATATACTACCCAGGAACCAGTATGGTATCACAATCTGTGAGAGGGCACTTGAGGCCTAGGCAGTCTGGGGGCAACAAATGGGGCCATTTCATGTGTGGGCTTGAACTGAGGATCTGGGATCTGTCTTTCTGAGTTTTCATGCTCAAGGCTGCCACTCTACCACTTGAGCCACAGCTCCACGTCTGGATTTTTGGTGGGTCCAAGCAGAGAAGAGTCTTATCGGCTTTCCAGCTTATGGCTGGCTTTGATCTTTGATCCTCAGATCTCTGCTTACCAAGGAGCCAGGATGTCAAGTGTGAACCTGAGCCAGACAGCCTCCAGAACCTTTCCTTTGAGCTTCTGTTCATCTCATGTCAACTAGCAAGCCCTAGTTAATATAGTCATTTATAGGGGATCAAGTTCCTCTCATAGGTCAGTTAATCCAAGGAGATAAAGTGTCTTTGGAAAAGGCTAGTCAGAGTTGGCCTAGGTGAGTGTGTGTGTGTGTGTGTGTGTGTGTGTGTGTGTGTGTGTGTGTGTGTATGAGTTTCAGGGATACCTACCCCCGTCTCTCCCGTGCTTCATTCTCCCAGTGGTAAGTACATCCATGATCTCCACCCCAAGGAAGGCAGGTAGGGGAGTGTTCATAAGGTCACATCAAGTGGGATGATCTGAATTCTATACTGCAACTGCAACTGGGAAAGATAACAGAGGAGAGGTTTAGAGGAACGTCAAGGGAAGCCCCTTAACTTTGGCTACAAGAACCAGAAAGAAGACTGAATCTATCCATTTTCGTAGCAAGATAACAAGTACCAACTATTCATTTATTTTTATTTTTTGTGAGTCACAGGTCTTGGATTCAGGGACTCGGTGTCATCCCTGAACTTCTTTTACACAAGGCTGAGGCTCTATCACTTGAGTCCCAGCACCAAAACTGGCTTTTTTCAGGGGCAGAGGGAGGTAGTTTATGGGAGATAAGAATCTCACAGACTTGGGGCTGGGAAGGTGGCTCAGTGGTAGAGCGCTTGCCTTGCATGCCTGAGGCCCTGGATTCGATTCCTCAGCACCACATAAGCAAAAAGGAAAAAAGCCAGAAGTGGTGCTGTGGCTCAAGTGTCAGAGTGCTAGCCTTGAGATGAAGAACTGAGGGACAGTGCCTAGGCCCAGAGTTCAGGACCCATGAATGGACCAAAAATAAAAGAATCTCACAGACTCTCCTGTCTGGGCTGGCTCTGAGTTACGACCATCAGAACTCAGCCTCCCGAATAGCCAGAATGACAGGCGAGAGACACTGGCACCTGACCGCCACCATCCACTTATAGTCCCCTAGGGCCAGTGCTGGGCTACCTGCATTGCACCGTCCTTGTTGTGAGTGGGAAGCAGACATGGGTGGGATTGATACTTCAACAGCCTACCTAGCTTTGAGCATTGTTGCAGCTCAGTCTGATGCTGGCTTCCTCCTTATCCACAGCAATGACTTCGCGCTGTTACACAACAAATGTCCCCCAAGAGGTGTCGGATCTGGGGTCTTTCCTCTGCACACTGCCCCCATTCTCCGAAACGACACACTGTAGCAACGTGAAGTAGACATAGAGTGAATTCAGTTTCTTACAATCAGGGTCTGGCCAGATAGGTGGCAGTGAGGATCAAAGGCTCGGGATAGTGTTGTGCAGTTGGGCAATGTGATGCCTCCTCATCCACTTTCCTTTAACTGTCTTAGCAAAGGGTAGTGGGGAAGTACTCACCACACAGACTGACAATGAGTAACCATCACGGTCTAGCCCAGGACACAGAGGGGCTTACCTAAGGGAGCTAGTTCTACAGGCCGAGCAAGAATGCTCCTGACCCACAGCCTACCTCCAGAATGAGAGGGTCACCTTGGGTCCCAGCCACATGGGGACACTGAGGCACCTCCACCAGCACCTTTTCAACAAGTTACTGAGAGAGAGAGGGACAGAGAGAGAGAGACAGAGACAGAGACAGAGAGAGAGAGAGAGAGAGAGAGATACAGATACACTTAAGTAGGCTGCTGGTGGCACAGACCTAGAAAGGTAACTACACAGGATGCTGAGATATGAGGATCATGGTTCATAGCCAGCCCAAGCAGGAATGCCTGTGAGATGCTTATCTCCAAAGAACCACCAGAAAACCAGAAGTGGTGTTGTGCCTCAAGTGGTAGAGTCCTAACCTTGATCTGAGGGGCTTGGAGACAGTGTCCAGGCCCAGAGTTCAAACCCCACGACTGACAATAAGTGGACTTCCCACCACAAGAAGTGGACTGAATAGCACCCATTGTCCTAGGGAGCATGGCAGAGAAGTCAGGCCAAGCTTTCTGTCAGCTGGGGGTCATGAGTAGGTCATCCCTCTTTTCTGTGCCTCCTTTCCTGATGCTGCAAAGCTACACAATGAAGGATCCCCTTCCTCATGTGGATAGGGTAAGAATGAAAGAGAGCCATATTTTGTTTCATAATCTTATACCTGCGGCATAAGAAATAACAAGCCCCTTCTGAGTCCTTTCCAGGTATCTTCTAGTTATATGCTCACAGAATTGCCAAGAAACTTATCTGATGACTGTTACCTCTATGCTTGGCTCTGCCCCAGAGTTCCTCTTGTATTGATCCCTTGTTTCCTCACAACTGTCCTGTGAGGAGACTGAGGACCAATGGTTCCAGGCCGAACCTAGAGCTTCAACTGTGGTCAAGAATCGGCTGCTGTGGATTAAGAGTTTGGGACCATCATCTAAACTGATGACTGAGCATGGCGCTACATATCTACCATCCCAACTACAGAGGACCATGCATGATGGTGCATGCCTGTCACAGGAGGACCATGGTCCAGCCAAGCCTGAGCATATATGGAATCTCTATCTCAGAAATGCCTAAGAGAGAAAGACTTGGCTCCCATGGAAGAAGACATGACTGGAAAGCCTAAGGCCTTGAGTTCAAACCCTAATATACCAAAAAGAATCCGAGGCCCGGTGCCAGAGGCTCATGCCTATAACCCTACCTACTCAGGAGGCTGAGATCTGAAGAACACAGGTCAAGATTTAAAGTAGGGTTGGCCTTGCCCATCATACATCATGATGAGAAGACCCATGCCAATATGTTCCATACTAACAGGACTCAAAGCCTTACTAAGTGCTGACCACATTCTCTGTCCCCCTGGGGAGCCACCCCCTGTGGGCCCCACCTCCAGATCCTCCCACACTCCCTCTGCCAGCAACCAGGCCAATGGGAGTAGACAGTTGCAGGGCACAAAGTTCTCTTGCTCTTATAATTTAACAGTGCTGAGTCCCCTTCAAGAGTCTCACACTTCCAGGCCCCCAGACCTCAGCCTCAGAGCCCATGCTGCCCCCAAAGACAGAGTTTAGAAGTTACCAAAGGGTTCACCACTCCTTGTTACAACCAACTTCTATACACACACACACACACACACACACACAAAGCCATCACGGGTAGCTCCTGTCTGTCATCCTAGTTACTCAGGAGGCTGAGGTCTGAGTATCACTGTTCAAAGCCAGCCACGTAGGAAAGTTTGTGAAGCTCCTATCTACACTGAACCACCAAATAGCCACTGGTGGAGCTGTGGCTCAAGTGTCAGAGCTCTAGCTTTGTGCAAGAAATCTCAGGAACAGCATTTAGGCCTTGAGTTCAAGGCCCAGTTCTTCTACCTCCAAACACACACAGACACAGACATAGACAGACAGACAGACAGACAGACAGACAGACAGACACACACACACACACACACACACACACACACACACACACACACACACACACGGAGAGCCCAAGCATTCAATAGTCCCTGAGAACCAAATCATGAACTCCCTCAATTAGGATCACATACCACCCCTGAGAAGGTGGCAGTACTGATATCAGACCCACTGTGGACAAAACAGTGAGCCTCACACATATCTGGAATGCCTCATAGAAGAGCATGGCATTTCCTACCATACACACTGCTATGCAGAAAACTTAATCACCTCTTTTTTGTTGTTGTTTGTTCAGGGGCTTGAACTCTGGGCTTTGGTGCTTGCCCTGAGCTATTCAGCTTAAGGCAAGCACTCAATTGCTTTAGCCACAGCACTGCTTCTGGTTTTCTGGCAATTCCTTAGAGATAAGAGTCTCAGGGTCTTTCCTGACCAGGCTGAATTTGACCCATGATCCTCAGATCTCACCTCCTGAGTACCTAAGATAAAAGCCATGAGCTACTGGCACCCAACCAAATATCCTTTTCCATTCCTGTTATCCTGTCCCCTCAGGAGACTGAAATCTGAGGACTGCAGTTGGATGCCACTTAGCAGCAAAGTCCATAAGAACTCTTTATCTCCAATTAAACACCCAAAAAAGCTGGAAGTGGAGCTGTGATTCAAATGGTAGAGCGCTATCTTGGAGCATAAAAGATAAGATCCATGACCTAGTTTCAAGCTTTTTCTAGCGTAGACCCAAAAAAGAAAGGGAAGCAGGTGGGCATATGGGAACTCAAAGCTAACACATAATACTCAGGACTCCAAGAACTGACTCCATCCTGCTCTTATTATCTAGATTCTATGTCCTACATCATGGCAGTCTTAGATGGGACTGACCATGCACCAAATTGGGACATTCAAGGACATTCTCATACTGAAAATCCCCTGACCTTATCAAAGACTCAGGATCTCTCACTGTCCTGCCTCAGCACTGGGCAGTGAGGTAAGTTCTAGTTATTCTACCACTAAAGGGAACTAAAGGGTTTCTTGGTCAAGGGACAGAGACTGGGGAGATCTAAGTCCCTCTTAGGGAGGTGAAAAGGGCTGCTATATCCAGAAATTTTCCTATGTTGTGAGTATTATCAAAGAAACCACCCTGCTCAGAGCCCAGTGCCTCTGGTTTTCCCACCAGCCCCTACACAGCTCTGCCCCACCTTCAGCCTGCCCTCTCTGAATCACAGATCTGGCATGTAGACTAAAGCCTGAGCCAGCCAATAGACCCATTTCCTGCCCTCATTCCCAGGCTGTCCTGTGGCAGTGGCATGCTTACCTCACTCTTTGGTGGAGGAATGAATACCGGGGGTGGTATCATCAGATTGAGCCCTGGAAAATCCTAGTCCCCAAGGATGTACTGCACAGGCATCCTGCAGTGAAAGATAGCCAGGTTGTCAATGATGAACCCAAGGTGCCAGGACTTTTAATAGCAGTGTTGCTGGATCAAAGGCTGGTAGTCTATGTTGTCAGGCGAGGTCATGGCTCCTATTTCCTGACACACCTGACCTAGGACCATCTTCCCTCTTCAAATTCCTGCTTAACCCTTTACCCCCCGTTGAAACTCTCTCATTCCAATACCTCCCTAGCTCTTGGAAACTTTCTTCTTATCTGACCCGAAAATAAACTCGATGAGGCTGGGTATAATTTAAACCTGGTGACCCACCCTGAGCCCTAGGTTCTACCCGAGGCTGGTTCCCTCTACAGTTGGTGACCATACAGCTCCTGGCTGTCATGAAGTTGCTGAGAGGTCAGTGGCTTGGTCCCACATACTAGCTTTAGTTTCGGAAACTGACACACAGAGATTGTGAATACTTGGCTCCCTTGATCCAGGGACTCCATGTTCTCCCTTCTTCCTTCCTTTCCTCTTTTTCCCCTTCTGTCCTTCCCACCCCTCTCTCTTTACTTTCTTTGTGTCAGCCCATGGGCCTTGTACTTGGAGCCTAGGTGCTGTCCCTAAGCCTTTTTATTCAAGGCTAGCAGTGTACGGCTTGAGCTACACATGCATTTCTGGCATTTTGTTTTTGGTAGTTAATTGAAGACAAGAGCCTTACAGGATTTCCTGCCCGGGCCAAAAGTCTCAATCCTCTGAACTCAGCCTCCTAAGTAGCGAGGATGACAGGCTTGAAGCACTGGCATCCAGATCAATCCAAGGTTTCTTCATGGGCTGTGGAACCAGTCCTACAACTTTTGTCTGTGAACCCCCAGAGCCTGGTGCACACTGTACTGTTTTGTTGGATAAATCAATGAACATCTGTCTATGAAAATACTACAGAAAAGTCCCATCTGATTGAGATAAGAATCCTCTGTGGGGGAGGAGGGACGAAGCCTGATGTACCTCTCCCGCAGTTCAACCTCCTCCTTCTTCCCCCTTCCTGGTGCCACCACACTTAACTGTTCTGGCTCTGAGGATGTGAGCCACTATGTACTCGCTGGACTCCAGGGCCTCTGGGATGCCTATCTTCTCAAAGATCTCTGTCCAGTAGCTGACCAGCTCTGTGGCACTCAATTCCCCACGTAGGTGTGAATGAGGTTACTGTGAGCAGAAAGCCTGGCTCAAGGGGCCTCCTCTGCTCCCCCTGGGGCCAGTCAGGATTACCACATCCAGCCCCCATGTTGCAGAAAAGGATCCTCGAGGTATCCCTGGTTTCTGAATCTCCCAGAGTACAGTGCAGGTGCTGGGAATCATCTCTGCTCACAGCTGGCAGGCTAGGGATGGTGAGGTCACAATCTCTGCTCCCCACGACATCCTTGACTGTGGTGGTCACCCTAGAGAGAGCTGGAGGAGAATCAACAGCTGCCGAAGAAAGTCAGTCAAGGCATGACGTTCATTAAAGGAGACCATCTGGCTTGGGAACTCTTCCTGTGCTGCTTTGAACATCATTGTCTGGAGGCTGAAATTGTCTGTCTAATTTGACCCATCATCACAGGCATTAGTGGAAATTGCCAGCTTCAAGAAAAAAAAAAAAACCTGGAAAACTTCAAGAGTTCTAAATTCAATGGTCTGCTTTTTCTTCTAGACAGCCTACAGTAGGTTACAGAAAGTGGCATTCCGAGAGCCCTAGCTAACTGCCACAGCAGTTAGCAAGCAGGCTCCAACAGGGGGAATGCACTTGCTTTCCACTGCCCAGCTGGAAACGGCTCAGGCCAGACAGAGACTGGAGTCTGCAGGACTCCAGGGAGAACTGCCCACCAGTACATTGCCCCAGGAGGGAATCCATGCCACCAGTGGGGGCCTGGAGTCCCCTGCCTGGCACTGGTAGCTCACGCCTCTAATCCTAGCTACTCAAGAGGATCACGGAGATCTGAGGATCATGGTTCAAAGGCAACCCTGGCAGGAAACTCTGTGAGAATCTTATCTCCAATAAACCACTAGAAAACCAGAAGTCGAGCTGGGGCTCAAGCGGTAGAGCACTCGCCTTGAGCTGAAGAGCACAGGGACAGGGCTCTAGCCCAGAATTCAAGCCTCACGACTGACAAAAAAAAATGATTGAATTCTTCCTCCTCTTGCCTCACTACTCACAATAGTATTATTAAAAAGTCATAAGTGGAAAGAAAATAATTTTTTCTGTATGAAATCAGAATTTTTGTTTCAAGTGGGACACACTACACATTCATACTTCATTTTAACTCAAAAATTTTCTTTCCTTTGTTTAAAATCACAGATGTGAATTTGTAATCCTAAAATAGCCGCTACTAATTTATCTGAAATGATCCAAACTATTTTCACGATTCATTATATGTAATAAGAATGTAATAATAATAGTAAGTAATATAGTATGTAATAATTGAATTTTGGGAAAGTCAATAACTATGGATTTTTGTGAGATACTGAGTAATAGTATAACTAATTAATGATTCAATTAAAAAATTCAGTTACATCTAAAAATAAATCATAGTTATAAACTAATGCTGAAAAAGTAAGATTGTTTATTGGAAAAAGCCAGAAGTTTCAATAACCTTACTTTTTAAAAATTGTCTATGATCTGGGCTTTGTTGGCTCATGCCTGTAATCCTAGCTACCCATAACTGGGAGATCTGGAGATAGTGGTTAAAGTCAGCCTGGGCAGAAAAATCTGTGAGACTCTTATCTCCAATATATCTCTTGAAAACTAGAAATGGCAGTGTAGCTGAAGAGATACAGTGGTATCCTTCAGCTGAAGAGAGGAGGGACAGTGACCAGACCCAGAATTAGAGCCCTATGACCGACAAAACAAAATTGACATGAATTTTACTTTATTATTTTATGATTTTTTTTCAAAATAAAAACAGAGGGTTTACAATTACATGAACAAGGTAATGGGTACATTTCTAATCAAGCATTTTTGCCTCCTCCTTTGTTTTCCCTTTCCATCCCTTCATATCCCCTTCTTCCACCCCAAAACCACCTCCACACCAAAGTTGTAAAGTTTGTTTTTCGACATGTATATGTCGTTGTGGTAATTAGTCCACCTGTATAACAATTTGTTTTTCCCTTGCCATCCCCAAATTATTGAACATCAAATACAGTGAAAACAGGAGTTATAACGTGGGGGAGGGACATAAAAAGCAACAAATAAATCTTTTCATAAATATGGCAGAAACAATAGCAAGAATAAAAAACAATTTGAGTCCTTATCTTAGGGTTTATTTCTCCTAACATCAACTTGTCTAACAGTCTCTGTTTGTCTCAGACATATACTAGATATTGCAAATAAGGGAAACCATGGCACTTACGTTTCTTTGGGCCTGGATTACTTCACTTAATATAAATTTTTCCAAGGCTTTCCATTTCCTAACAAATGGGGAAATGTTATTCTTTCTGATGGACGCATGGAATTCCATTGTGTATAAAAACCACATTTTCTTGATCCATTCATCTACTGAGGGGCATCTGGGTAGGTACCGTATCTTAGCTATGGTAAATAATGCTGTAATAAACATAGTTGTGTTGGTAGCTTTAGTATGGTATTTTTTGTAATTACTTGGTTAAATGCCCGAAAAGTGGGAGTGCTGGGTCATCGGGTAGCTCTATGTAGAGTCTTTTGAGGAAGCTCCATACTGCTTTCCAAAGTGGTTGAACAAGTATACAGTCCCACCAATATCCCCACCAGTTTCTGTTGTTATTAGAGTTCTTGATTATAACCATTCTAACTAGGGTCAGGTGGTATCTCAATGCTGTTTGGATCTGCATTTCTTTTATGGCTAGGGAGTTTGTGCATTTCTTCGTGTGTCTATTCGCTATCCTTATTTCCTCTTCAGAGAAGTTTCTCTGTAAGTCTTTAGCCCACTTTTTTATTGGGGAGTTCTTTCTTTGAGGATTTGTTGTTGGGGATTTAATTTTTTGTGTTCCAGGTATATTTTAGACATGAGACCCTTGTCTGTTGTGTGCCTAGAGAAGATCTTCTCCGAATCTGTGGGCTTTCTATTGATCTTGCTAGCTTTGTCCTTTGCCAGGCAGAAACTCAGCAATTTCATGAAAGCCAGCATTTCTTTTATTTTTCGTGTTTCTGGGTCTCTATTAAGAAAATTTTGGCCTGTGCCAAGGAGACCTAGGGTTTCTCCTATCCCATCCTGTAATGTTTTCAGGGTGTTTGCTTTGACTCCCAGGTCTTTGATCCATTTGGAGTTGATTCTGGTGCAGGGTGATACATATAAGGATCTAGCTTTAGTTTTCTACAAGTGATTAACCAATTTTGCCAGCACCATTTACTGAAGAGTCTGTCTTTCTTCCATTCTATTTTTTTTAGCTCCCTTATCGAAGATTAGGTGACTATAGGTATGTAGGTTCATTTGTGGGTTTTCAATTCTATTCCATTGGTCCTGAGTTCTGTTCTTGTGCCAATACCAAGCTGTTTTGATTACTATAGCTTTGTAGTAGAGCTTGGAATTTGGTAATGAAATTCCTCCAATACTGTTCTTTCTGTTAAGGATCATTTTTGTTCTTCCGGGTCTCCTATTGTTCCATATGAATTTTTGGATTGTCTCTTCTGTTTTCTTGAAGAATGAGTTTGGAATATTGATAGGTATCACATTGAATTGGTAGATAGCCTTGGGAAGTATTGCAATTTTCACGATGTTGATCCTTCTGATCCAGGATCATGGGAGGTTTTTCCAATTTCTAAGTTCCGTTTTGACTTCATTTTTCAGGTTTTTAAAGTTTTCATCATAAAGGTCCTTCACTTCTTTGATTAAGCTAATTCCTAGGTATTTTATTTTTTATGGGGCTATTATGAATGGAGTTGCTTTCCTGATTTCAGCCACACTTCTCATTGTTGGCATGCAGAAAATCCACTGATTTTTGAGAGTTAATTTTATACTATGCTTCTTTGCCAAAGTTTTGAATCAGCATGAGTAATTTGGGAGTGGAGTCTCTGGGATTCTTTAAATACAAGACCATGTCATCTGCAAAGAGGGAGAGTTTTATATCATCTTTCCCTATTTATATCCCTTTTATGTTTGCATCTTGTCTTATTACTGTAGGTAGGCATTGTAATACTAAATAGAGGAGAAGTGGGGAGAGTGGACATCCTTGTCTCGTTCCTGAGTTAAGAGGAAATGGCTTTTGTTTTTCCATTAATTATAATGCTGGATGTAGGTTTGTCATATACAGCCTTTATTGTATTGGGGTATGTTCTCTGGGTTCATAGCTTTTCCAGAGTCTTCACCATAAAGGGGTGTTGGATCTTGTGAAATGCTTTTTCTGCATCTATTGATATATGCATGTGGTTCTCATTATTGCTCTTGTTGATGTGATGAATTATATTAACTGATTTGCATATATTGAACCAGCATTGCCTCCCTGAAATAAATCTTCTTTCTTTGTGTGCATGATATTTTGGATGAATTGTTGAAGTTGATTGGCCAAAATTTTGTTGAGGTGTTTAAAATCCATGTTCATCAAAGAAATGGGTCTATAGTTCTCTTTCTTTGATGAGTCCTTGCCTGGTTTGGGATAACAGTTATGTTGACATCATGGAATGAATTCGGTAGTGAACTTACTCTTTCAATTTTTTGAATAGTTGGAGGACCACTGGTGTGAGCCCTGCTTTGAATGCCTTGTAGAATTCTGCTGTAAATCCATCTGGTCCTGCACTTTTCTGAGATGTGTGGCCTCTTATTGCTGTTTCTATTTCTATGCTTGATATGGGCATGTTAAGTTGATTTAACTCATCTTGGTTGAGTTTCGGCATGACGATATTTGATAGGAAAAGGTCCATTTCTGCCAAATCTCAAACTTATTAGCATGAAGTTTTGAGAAGTATTCCATTATAATGTTCTGATGGTGATGTTCCCATTCTCGTCTCTGAGTTTGTTTATTTGGGTGTGTTCACTTCTGTTTCTGTAAGATTTGCTAAGGGTGTGTCAATTTTGTTAATTTTTTTGAAGAACCAACTCTTTGTTTTGTTGATTCTTTTCTGGTGTTTTTGGATTCTAATTTACTTAATTCTAATTTAATTTTAATTATTTCTTTCTGTCTACTGGATTGGGGTCTATTTTGCTGATCTTTTTGATGGCGGTTCAGATGTCTTATTAAATTGTTGGTTTCAGATCTCTCTAATTTGTTGATGTAGGAATTCCGAGCTATAAACTTCCCTCAGAGTATTGTTTTTGCTGTGTCCCAGAGGAGCTGGTAATTTGTGTATACTTATGGTGCATAAAACACAAGATAGTCCAAAGAGGCACATTGAAAATAACTATTTACACTCGAAATGGGCCTGCATTTACCTTGTCATGGGCTGTACACTCAGTGACAAGCCAGCCCCATCACCAAATCTCAGACCTCTAATGGGCAGCCACACATAGTTAATTGGTTTGCAAAGCACCAACTCCCAAAATTATCATCTCCAAAGCTCCAAACTTCAATAGGTAAGGCTTTGTCCTTTTCCCTTACTCCCTCCTTTTTTTATAGACTTTCCTTCATTTCCCGTTTTCCCTTCCATCACTTCGTTTTTCTCTTAGGCTTCTCCACTATCCACAGGCCTAAACTTCTGTGACCTGGTGGCCAATTGGCATACTTTCCCTCCTACTAGCCCTCAAATTCCTCTTCTCCCAAGTCTTTCCCCTCCTGCTGTCTCACCACTTCCTTCCCTTGATTTTCTCCAATTCCATTTCTCTGACCATGCAGCGTATACATAGGTTGAACACCTCCATCACTCCAGTGGGTCTCCTGACTAACAGTTTTCAACCATCACTTCACAAACTGCCCATTCCCCAATCACTTCTTCACAGCTAATCATATGGGGATGACATCCTACCCCTTCCAACAACATATCCTGGCCCTTTGGTAGTATGTCCCATGCACTCCAGCGGGCCAGGACATGGGGCTACATTGATTAGTGGGCCCTGCTGATTATTAGGGCCCCTCTGCTTTATACACGCCCCCACTGGTTTTCATGTCCAATCAAATCCTATATTTCTTCTTACCAAATGCTAAAAATTCCCTTCTCTCCACCCAATGAACAGTCTTGAAATGTAAATTTAATAGAAAACGAGTAAATTATAGAAACACACTAGTTAGCAGTAATTAACACTTAGTAAGTCTTATCCTTAAGAGATCATCTGAGTGTCTCTGCACAGTTCATCTTGCAGCTTTCTCTGAATATTGGTTCTAGCACCACCAAGTATGGTCCATGCCACTTTGGTTCTAATTCAAGAGCATGATGAATTTTTACACACACCAGCTGTCCAGGCAAGAAAGAGTGGGTGAAGTGTTTTTTTTTTCATCTCCATTTTTAGTTTATATCACTTACTTGAGGTCTAGCTTTTGAATTTATTGCTGAAGGAGACTTTCTATAGAATAAACTACATTACTCTCCCCAAAGAAATTTGCCTTCCAATTGGATTTAATTTCTTATTTAATATTTGAACTTATCTGTTGCCATCCTGTTTATTTATTTTTTAAATACTTTGTATTGTTATTATTTTTAAGTAGTTGTAGAAAGAAGTTCCCATTCTACAAAACAGTACATGAATACAAGGTGTCACCCATCTCTCATAACCCTTCCCTTTTCACACTTTTTTGTAAAAATTGAGGTAAGTGATTACATATATTTCACATATGTCACAATATTGTGGAATTGTGATAGTTAAAGTCACAAACACATTTTAACCTTGACAAGACAAATTATCGTTATCATGGTGTAAAGTTTGTTAATTCTATGAGCTTTGAAAATCCAAATTATTTTTCCCACCTCAGGTGATGTTTACATTTTTTCCCTTTTGCTTAGTGTAAGCTTTTCCCTCTTTCCCTCTTTCTCTCTCATGCCTCCCAAGCCTGTTTTGACCTTGGGAATCTGTTCTGGAAGTTCCTGCCTTGGCCTATAAGTCCAAGTCTCTCTCATACTCGGTCCTGCCATAGTTTCAGAGTTTCAGGTTTGGGTTACTTAGTTATTTTTCTTCTATGTCCAGTGCAGCTGATGGACCCCTTTCTTGTATGTTGTTCCATTTCCCAGTTATTCTGTTCCTCCTCCTGGCTTCCCTCCATTGAATGCATATTTCTACCATCTACATAGTCAAGAACATGGAATCATTCAGGGTGATACAACAAAAAGAGTGGCTGTCCTTTGTTTCTCATGTCCTGTTTACTTTGTCATACCTTCTTGCATTTTGGCTTTAGAATCCACATGTCAGGTAGACCCTATGCCATTTGTCTCTTTGTTCTTGGCTTACCGCACTCAAATAATTTGGTCTACTTCCATCCATTTCTATACAAATGCCATCATTTTGTCCTGTCTAATGGCTACATAGTATTCCATTTTATATAGGTACCAGAATTTTTGGATCCACTTATCAGTAGTCGCTCATCTGGGTTGTTTCCAAATCTTGGCTATTGTGAACAATGCTGCAATAATCATAAAGGTGTGTGTGTCTTTGTATACTTGTTCCTGTTGTTCTGAGTAGATGCCTAGGAGTGGTATGGCGAGTTCATAGGATAGGTCGATATTTAGCTTTCTGAGGTACCTCCAGAGTTCTTTCCAAGTGATTGTATTAGTATACATTCCCACCAGCAATGTAGTAATGCTTCTCTTTCTTTGCATCCCTTCCAGCATTTGTCATTGACTGAATTTTGGATGTTGGCCATTCTGACTGGGATGAGGTGGTATCTCAGAGTTGTTTTTATTTGCATTTCCTTTACAGCCAGGAATGATGAACATTTCCTCATGTGTTTCTTTGCCATTTTTACCTCTTCTTCTGAGAAGTCTCTCTTGACCATTTCAAAATTGGTTTGTTAGGTTTGTAAAGGGTTAGTTTCTTGAGTTTACCATATATAATGGATATTAGACCCTTGTCTGATATATTGCTGGTGAATATTTTTTCCCAATTATTTGGCTTTTTTCTAGTTTGATTACTATTTTTTATCTGTGCAGAAACTTTATTTTATGGTAATCCCATTTATTGAGTAATTCTCCAATTTGTTGTGACCCTGGGAATCTGTTCTTGAAGTTCCTGCCTTTGCCTATAAGTCCAAATCTCTCTCATACTCGGTACTGCAATAGTTTCAGAGTTTCAGGTTTGATGTTAAGGTTTTGAATACATTTTGAGTTGATGTTAGTGTATGGTGATATGATATGGCCCACTTTTAGTTTTCTGCATGTGGCCAGTTTTCCCAGGACCAGTAGCTGAAGAGGTTATGATTCTTCCACGGTATGTCTTTGGCTCCTTTGTCAAATATCAACTGATTGTACATATGCGGTTATATTTCTTGGTCCTCTAACCTGTCTCACTGATTTTTGGGTCTCTTTTTGTGCCAGTACGAAGCTGTCTTTGTTATTATGGCTCTATAGTTGAGCTCGAAGTCCTGTATCATGATCCCTCCTGGATCCTTTATTTTGCCTAAAATTGTTTTGTCTATGCTAGATCTTTTGTTGTTTCATATGAACTTTTGGACTACTTTCTCTATTGCAGTAATGTAAGCCACTGGAATTTTAATGGGAATTGCATTGAATGTGTTTATTAATTTTGGCAGTATGGCCATTTTCACCATTTTAATTCTGCCTATCCAGGAACATGGGAAGTCATTCCATTTCCTGGTATCTTCTAAGATTCCTTTTTTAGGCTTTTATAGTTTTCATGAAATAGACCCTTTACATCTTTGGTTAGGTTACTTCCTAAATACTTTTTTTTTAGGTTATTGTGAATGAGGTTGTTTCCTTGATGTCCATTTCTGTTTGTAATTTGTTGGTTTACAGAAAGCCGACTGATTTTTGTGGGTTAATTTTGTATGCTGGTACTTTGCCAAATTGGTTTATAAGTTCTAAGTGTTTGGGGATGGAGCTTTAGGGATCGTTAATTTATAAAATAATGCCATCTGCAAAAAGAGAGAATTTATATTCTTCCTCTCCCATGTGGATCCCTTCAATGTATTTTTCTTGCCTTATTGTTCTGGCTAAAAATTCTAGAACTATACTGAAGAGGAGTGGAGAGAGTGGACATCCTTGACTTGTTCCTGTTTTTAGGGGAATTGGTTGTAGTTTTTCCCTATTAAGCATAATTTTGGCTTTTGATCTGCCATGTAAGGCTTTTATTGTCTTATGTAATGTTCCTTCTATTCCTGTTTTTTCCAGAGCTTTCAACATGAATGAGTGCTGAATTTTATCAAAATCCTTTTCTATATCAATGGAGATAATCATGTGGTTCTTGACCTTGGATCTGTTGATGTGATGGATTATACATTTATTGACTTACATATGTTAAGCCATCCCTGCATCTCTGGGATGAAGCCTACTTGGTCATTATATATGATTTTTTGATATGTTTCTGGATTCTGTTGGCTGCAATTTTATTGAGGAACTTTGCATCTGTCTTAATCAAAGAGATTGGTGTGTAGTTCTTTCTTGTTGGGTCTTTGCTTGGTTTGGGGATGAATGTGATGGCTTCATAGAATGAGTTTGGGATTACTTCCTCGGTTTCTATTTCTCTGAATAGCTTGAGGAATATGGGTATTAGCTCCTCTTTAAAGGCCTTATAGAATTCTGTAGTGAATCCATCAGGTCCTGGGCTTTTCCTGTTGGATGATTTCTTATTACTTCTTCTATCTCTTTGTAGGTTATTGACATTTGTAATTTATTTATTTCTTCTTGGTTCTGTTTGGGCAATTTGTATTTCTTTTTTCAGGCAGCAAAAGAAGTTTATTTACCAAAAGCTTCCCCACCATGCATGGTGGAGAAGCATGACTGAAAAGAAAGGGGGTCTACCCACCTCTTATCCAGGACTTATCTAGGCCAGGGACAGGAAGAGGTGTGGCCAGGTGCTGGAAAATTGTGGCCACACTGGATCCGGATATGACCTCACGGTCTGGAACCCTCCAAAGGTCAGAGGGAGGCATGTGACCAGAGGTGGCCTAGGATGTGACCTAGCAGGAGAAGGTGATTGCTTCCAGGTCTGCCAGTTACCTATGTAACAGATATTGGGTGGAAACTTAGCCAGGAGGGAGGGAGGTGTCCCTGTTCAGAAGTTACATTCCCGCCATTTGATAATTATGAAAAAAAGGGTGAAGATTCTCTCTGGCTACTTCATGTTTGCAAGTGGCATTGACGGTAAGGTTAAAAGGCTAATATGTGGTCCTATCTGGGAGAAGGCAGAAGGCAACACCTGTCACTTGGGCATTGAGTCCTTAGATAAAGTCTGGAGGAGGCAAGTCTTTTGGACAAAGTCTGGGGAAGTCTCATGACGCAATGAGGGACTGAAAAAAATACTAGAGAGCAAATAAATGGTAAGAGGAGGTCTTGGGGCTGAAAATCTTGGTAGAAATATCCCTACCTTCTGACACCTGGTGACTAGATAGAGAAGAAGTCAATTAACAAAGGCAAGAATATAAATCCTGTCCAGTTGAATGGTAGACAGATATGGACATTAGATGGGCAGTCTTCTTACTTCTATTGACCTCCCGGCTCTGGTTAATTTTGATAGGGCAGGTACAAAGTGGCTGATGTTATATCATCTCCTCTTACTCCTCTCCATGTTACTTTGTTCCCCACACTGGCTGAGTCTAGGTGCTCGTGGCTGGGATGGTTAGTCCCAGTTGGTATTCAAGGAAGCTTGAACTCAAGGCCTGAGCACTGTCCCTGAGCACTTGTTCTCAGAGCTCGCACTCTACCACTTTGAGTGATGGTACCACTTGTAGTGTTTGCTGGTTAGAGATAAGAGGCTCGAGCCATGCTTCCAGACTGGCTCTTTGCAGGTTAGTTGGGAGATGGAGTTTGAGGGATTTTTCATCCCAAGCTGGCTTGCACTGCAATCTTTTCCACAAAAGCTGTTTGTTATTTTCAATTAAAGCAACAAGGAGATCAAATATAATAAGTAGAACTTACCTTGTCCTTATCAAGGATTGACCAAATATTCTGCAATGACAAAACTTGTTAGATGTGAGAATCTTATCAAAGATATGCCCAATATGTTAGAATCAAATAGTCAGTACTAGACTATACAACACAAAACCAAAAAAGGCAAAACTCAAAACAAAATTTTTGACAACAATATTTAGACATCTTTGCTAACAAAGCACATCAGATGGTTGGGCCTCAGTTACCAGGGTCTGTGAAAAGAGCAACTTGTTAGCAATGCATATCAGAATAGATGGATGGAGGATTAGCAAGCTTCGTAGAGGTGTAAGGGTTGGGTGGGGCCAAAACCCTTAACCCACCATGTGGCCAAGATGGCAAACACAAGATGGTGAATTTCTGAAAAAATGCAAAGAAAGCCTGAACAAAAAATCAAGCCTAGTTTGGCTAGCCGTTGAGAGGGAACCTAGAGGAGATCCCGGGGAAACAGTCCATGTTGCACTCTTCAGGGCACAATCCAAAAAATTGTAGAGAAATAGAAATTTGGACATGAATAGCAGAGCGCGAAGAGAGCCTGAAAGTAAAGAGACTTCTGACAATGTACCATTGCAGAGGCATAAATTGTCTAAATCTGAGAACAGCAAAAAATATGAGGTCATCTGGCTATCCAGGGAGCACAGGAGGCATGTCAGCAGGGTTTCACTGCTCGAGCATGACTCGCAAGACCCCATTAAATGTGTTAGAGAGTCAGTTTGGTGAGTGAAGGAGAGCTGACCAGGAAGAAGCTGTGTCCCGGCTTGCCCCAGACCCCTATAGAGAGAAACGGCTAAGCCCCCCAAACCAGGCATTCTCCGCTCCGGAGATGACCATCCTTTCTGCTAAAGGCCATAGGAGCTCTCTGGAATGGCGCCACATCTGAGCAGAGATTGAGCAACAGAGAGCCATGGAGAGTAGTTTCATTCACCAGTGTAGGGAAGTGGTGTGTGGATGTGGATGTGAAGGCCAGCAATGGTATTGGTGAAAAGTCTCACATGGTGTCTCAAGGCAGTTTGGTTTGCAGAAAAGGGGTGGTTAGAATATTCTAGCATTTCCAACTCTAAAACCTCATCCCATTCATGGCACTATTTGTAAGGTATATTAAATAGGTAGGTTTCATTAAGTAGCCCATGAAGAGAACACCACACGCTATTCAGGTATGAAAAGAAGTTTATTTACCAAACTGCTGCCCCCACCATACATGGTAGAGAAGAATGGCTGAAAAGGAAAGGGGGGGATAGCAATTTGTATTTTTGTAGAAATTCATCCATATCTGCTAGGTTTTCTTTCCTTTGTGAGTAGAGTCTGGAATTATTTCTTCATGATTGTTTTGATGTCTTGGATGTTTGTTGTAATTTTTTCCCTGTGGTATCTCTCATATTATTGATTTGAGTCTCCTCTCTTATTTTGTTAGTTACTCTTGCCAGTGGTCCCTCAGTTTTAGTGACTTTTTAAAACAGCCTTTAAAAATTAATTTTAGTTATAATTTTCATAATCTCTGTCGCATTAATTTCAGCTCTTATTTCGGTTCTCTTTCTGTCTAGCAACTTTAGGTTCAAGTTTTTCTTGTTTCTCTAGCATTTTTAGTTGCATCATAAGATAGTTTACTTGTTCTATGTTTTCTTGATGTGTGCACTGAGAGCAATAAGTCTGCCCCTCAGGACTGCTTTTGCTGTGTCCCATTGGTTTCTTTGTGATGTATCTTCATTTTCACTGAATTGTAGGAACTTTTTAATTTCTTCTTTAATTTGTTCTGTGATCCATGTATTGTTCAACAGAGTGTTGTTTAAATTCCATGTGTTTTTTCTACTTTATTCCTTGTTATTGAGAACTAGTTAGATTCCACTATGCTCAGATAGAATACAGAATATTATGCCGATCCCCTTGTGTTTGCTTAAATTCCATGTATGAACTAAGAAATGATCTATTTTAGAAAAAGTTAGGGGGGTTGGAAGAGGAAGACCCTACTGGTGTGAATACCTGTAATTCTAGCTACTCAGGAGGCTCAGATCTGTGTATTCAGGTTCAAAGCCAGCCCAGGTAGGAAAGGTCATGAGGCTTTTCTGGGGTTTCTCAGCACCACACCCTGCCTCATGTCTGGGGTTGTTCACCACCTTTGCCACCATAGGCTGCTTATGCAAGCCAGTATAGAGAGGCGCCACACCCCACTACGGGTCCAGAGTTGTTTGCTGCCGCTGTTGATGCCACTGCTGCTGCCATAGCTGCTGCCACTGCCCCAGCTGCTGTCACTGCCCCCAGGATCAGTTGGGCCACTAATGCAAGCCAGGCACCCCACCACAAGTCAGGTGTTAACCACTGTTGCTGTCTCGGGTTAGGCTGGGCCACTTATACAGGCCAGTATGGAGAGGCACAAACCACCACGGGTCTGGACTTGTTCAGTACAGCTGTCCCCACCTCAGGCACCGCTGCTGCCCCGGGCTTGTCTGGGCAAGTGCCAAGAGGCATTGTGCCCCATTTCTGGGTGGTTTGCCACCACTGCCAGTTGCTGCTGCTGTTCCAGGTTAGGCTAGGCTATTTACACCAGCAGGGCAGAGGTGCCACCCTGAGAGTCTAGGGTAGTTCGCCACTGTTGACAGCTGCTTCTGCTCCTAACTGTGCTGGGATACTTGTACCAGCCAGGCAGAGGCGCTCTTCCAGGGAGGGTGAGGGGAGTCTTTGTTCTAGTTCTGCCTTCTGAGATTGCTGTTTGTATATTCTGGGTTGGCCCAGCTCTGGGAGTCTCCTGGGAGACTTGGGATGCTTGTGGGTGTGTGGTCCTCAGAGGGTCCAGACCCAGGGCACTTAAGCAGCTTGGTACAAAACCCCATCACTTAAGCTGCACAATATGGAGCCCCATCAGCAACAAAAGGTGAGGGAAGGGTCTTCCCATTTTACTGTCTGTGTAGGTTTTTCCCTTTTCTTTTTGCACTTCCTTTATCTCTCTGAGTAATTGCCTTTTATTTGTGGGTCACTTAGAGAAACATAGCATTGAAATCCAAACTCTGTATTTGGTTGGAGAGAGCTGTGGTGTTTCCCTGCTGTTGTATCACCTTCTTGGTCCCACCACTTCAGGTGGAGTTTTCCTTATCTGGCTGGTGGGCCTTGGTAACCAAAGGATAGATACACAAAAGAATACTTTATAAAGTCTGTAGATTGTGGTTAAACATTTCTGTTAATATAGACTTCCTAATTTTAGGAACCCAAGGGGGTGTTCTACACTAAAGTATTTCAAAGGGATTGAATCCTTGAACATAAGGGCTACATCTTGCTCGAAGAAGAGTGAAGTGGAGGAGGCTTACCTAGCCATGGCCAGTCTCTGTATTTAATTTAGTTAAAGTTTCCTTATGGTCATATTCATTCTTTCTAGTGCTTGAACTCTGAGACTTATAAATGGATTGTAACTTCCAATTTATTGCTAGGGCATTAGTTAATAATTGAGAACTTGGGCCATGAAATCAGGGCCATCATTGGACTCCACAGCTAAGGGTATGCCAAATCAAGGTATTATTACATGCCTCAGCTCAGCCTGAAAAAATGTCCAGTATTACTATCCGATACCAATAGCCATACTTTTCAGGCTTTACCTCTGTGGAGTCCACTTTCCCAAGTTCACCATCTGAGGTTCCTCACATATCAATTCTTTCCATATGTTCCAGCATTTCAGCATTTACCTGTTGGAAGTTACCTACACACATTACAAAATATTGTCAGGCTGTGGCCCCACCGATTTTCAAAACAGTTTTAGGCAGTGTCCTCAGGCAATTTACCAGGTTGCAAATATCTACATGTAAACTGACAGAAAGCTTGAGCCTGTATGCATTTTTCACAAGTTCAGTGTCAACATTTGCACACTTATTACCACTGTTTTTGCTTCTTCCTTTAATATTGATGACTAGTAGCTCTAGAGAACCAGCTGGTTTTAGACTGGTCTCCCAAGCTACCTGATCAGCTCAGATGTTTCCCTGTATCTTATGGTCTCTAATTTCTTTAACTCCTGTATAGTACTCTGAACCTTGGAGACTTCTTCCATTTTATTATCCTCCTCAAATTTGTTTTCATGATCCCACTCTCCTTCTCAATGTGCTCCTTAATCTGCAAGTGTTTTGGCAGGGTTAGAGGAGAGTTCCCTTGACTGGCCAACTGCTGCTCCTTCTCACAACACCTTTGCTTGCTCTTCAGCTCCTCTCTTAAGTTCACAAAGGTGCTATTGAGAGGTATTTTTTACCACCTCCACTTGTTCCACTGGGACACGATGCTTCTGCATTAAATTTATGGTGAAGATCTCAACAATCTTTTGGGGCTTTTACTCTAGTAGTTTCTCTTTCTAGTTTTCCACTTCAGTCTATTTTTTCACAGATCTTTCAACTGTTTAGCTCTTCTGTTTTTCTTCTTAATGCTCTTTCCCTTTCCATGGCATTCTCTATCAAAGCAAGTGGTCCTTTAACTCTTTCTGAAGAGAAACAATCTCTTTTTTGAGCTTGATATTTTCCTGTTCTCTTTTATGTTCATCTTCTATGACACAGCACTTCCCCATCTTCTCTGCTAACTCCTCTTTCCTTATTACTTTGTTGATTTGAATTTCTGGTGACACTTTTCAAAGCTTATAATCAACATGTACTTCAACCTAATATATTCTTATATCAGGTTCAGCTCCTTTTTCTTTTTCTTTTTTTTGGGGGGTCCAGTCATGGGGCCTGAACTCTGGCCTGGACACTGTCCCTCATCTCTTCAGCTCAATGCTAGCACTCTACTACTTGAGCCACAGTGCCACTTCTGGCTTTTTCTTTTTTGCTTATTTGGTGCTGAGGAATAGGACCCAGGGCCTCATGCATGCAAGGCAAGCACTCTACCACTGAGCCACCTTCCCAACTTCCCAGCTCCTTTTTTATAGCCATAATTTCTTAATGGAATTGCATGTTTCTCCAGAGCTATGAGCACATTTTCCATGTGGTTAATGTGATTACTTAACCTGTCATTTACATTTTCCAGGTGGTTAATGTGATTACATAACCTGTCATTTTCTATCTTTCTCCTCCTTGGACATTCCTTTTCCTAAGGTCCATTTTGCTTGCATTAAGCTCACTGTTCTAGTCCTAGAGGTTCCCTACTGCCATTTGCAAATGAATTGTACTGTCTTTGCCAAAGGTTTCTTGATCCCTATTCTGGTGCTCCTACCAAAACTCAAACTCCCTTCTTAGACTCGTTATTTTTCAGGATGTCTCTGTTATCAAACACCAACTGGGCAACCACTTTACCTCAAAAACTTAACTTTTCAAGCTTTCTTCTAATATCTATAGCTGACTGGGAAACAAAGGCCAAATTTAGGGCTCTTTGATTCTCCAGGGCTTAAATATCTATAGCCTTTATGTCCTATAGGCTTCTGGGAAAAGTTCCAGAAAAAGCATTAGGGTACTCACTGGGGAACAGTACCATTTCACTCACCTTAGATTGAAGACTTGGCTTTCTATCCACTGTGGTATCCCTGCTAGCTAAACTTGGAAATAATTGGTAAACACCTCCATACCTCGACTGCTGTTAGTCTCAGCTTGGGTAAGTCTGGGGAAAGACTAGCTCCAAATAGTCTGGTTCAATAGTGGGGCTACTGTCTGGTACAAGGACTACTGTCAAATCACTGACAGTATTCACTCCCTTTAATACAAGGTGAAAAACACCTGTAAAATTTGCTGACAGTCATCCCAGATGTGCTTGTGTGTGAAAATTATTGTCTCTAATGAGGTAATGATCCCCTGTTTTTTTTTTTTTTTTTTCTGAAAAGGATGGATTTTTCTGTTTCCAGTTATACAGGTCACTACTTGTAAAGGGAACATATATTAGAAAGGGGTCCTGCCCACCATCTCCTCCATGTTCCTGTCTCAAGGGTAATAAGGGTAACATGCCACATTGTACCACCTCAGTCTGGTACAAGTAACTGAAAGGTTAAAGTTTGAGGCAGTGACCACCACTTGCTGCTTGTTTCTGTCTAGCAAAGCAACACGTGGTGGTAATCAAAACACCTGGTTGATTGTGTGCCTATATAAGACCTGCAAATCCTAAGCTCGGGGCTCTCCTCCTAGGATCCGCTGTGTCGGAGTGTAGGACGAGGCCCGAGCTGCAGCCCGTATAAATAAAACAGCTGTAGAGTCTGACTCTCGGTGGTCTTCTTGCAGGGGATCCTGCGACCTTGCCATAATGGTAGACTTTTGGTATGGGAGGACTTATTAGAGTTGCTGATGACAAAGAATAGGAGAAAGAGTACATCAGTGCATCTTCCTCTGAGGGATTCTGTAAACCTGGGGGAGAAATTTTTTGGATATGACAACCTAAGGCCTTGTTCTCCCAACCTGAGAAAAGGAGTAAACAGGTGCATAGTGCATACAGGACACAGATAGAACTATCAGCATACATATAAAGACCAAGAGCCACAGACACTTAACCCACATGTCCCATACCTCTCAATGTTGACCTCTACAGGAGCTCGCAGATGACAGAGAGAACATTTCAGATTGCCTATTGAGGAGGCAACAGATGACCTCTGGAGGATGTCACAGATATCTTCCCTAGGAGGCTCTAGATGTCCTCTCATGGAGGTTCCAAATAGATTCCCAAGGAAGTGTCAGATGACCTCCAAAGGAGTTTCCAGATGTCTTTTCAATGAGGCTGAGATTACCTCTCAAGTAGCTCCCAGATGGCCACTCAAGGAGGTCACATATTAACTCCAGAGGAAGTTCCAGATAACCCTCTTAAGATAGTGACAGATGACCTCCAGAGAAGGTCCAATATAGCTTCCCAAGGAAGTCCCAGATGATGTCCAAAGACCGTCATAGATTTCTCATCATGGTAGCCTGAGATGACCTCCCAAAGAAGCTCCAGATGACCTCAGGAGGTGGTCCTAGATTGCCTCTTAAGAAAGCCCCAATGACTACTTTTGAAGAGGTCTCAGGTGGCTTCCTGAGGAAGCCCCAGATGAGCCCTGTAGAAAGTCCAAGACGGCCCCTGGAGGAGGCCTCAGATGACCTCCAGTGTATGTCTCAGATGGCTTCTCAAGGAAGTCACAGATGTACTCTTGATGAGGTTCCAGTTGGCTTCCCATGAAAGCTCTACATTATCTCTCAAGTAGGTTCCAGATGGCATCCCAAGGAAGCCACAAATAGCTTCCAGAGTAATCCAAAACAAGCTGCAAAGCTTGCCAAGATGCACCTCTAGAGGTACATAAATGACTTTTGTCCATGTTGGACTTCCGGAGAGAAACACTCGAGGTAGGCTCTAAACCCTGAGGGCTGACACTCTCACCTATGAGGATTTTTCCCTGGGGCCAAGGCCTGATGCAGTCCAAATGGATTATCTCAATGGAGTCTTCAAAATTAAGGACCTCTATAGTTCAAGAAAATCCATCGAGACACGTTTTATATCATGAATGTTCTCCAAACCACCAACTCCCAAAATTATGATATCCAAAGCTCCAAACATCAAAGAGAAAGCCTCTTATCCCCTTCACTTTGTCTCTCCTTCACTACAGACCTATATTTCTTTTGAAGTCTTTTCCTTTTTCCCTTCAACCAGTTCCTTCTTCTCTTTAGAACTCTCCACTCTCCACAGACCTGAACTGCTTTGCAAGGCTCATCAGTTGCCATACTTCACCTTCTGCCCTCCCTCAACTTCCTCTCCACCCACGTCTTTCCCCTTATGCCATCACACCACTTCCTTCCTTCCAGGACTTTTTCCTTTTTCTCTCACCTTCTATTGCTCTGAACAAGCAGCCTATATAAAGTCTATACCCGACCTCCACTCCAATTGTCTGTTTTCAACTATCACATCCCAAAATGCCCACAGCCCAAACACTTCTTAACAGCTCAACACGTGCTGATTAATTCACCAGTCCTTCTCACAGGATGCCTCACCTTCTTTAGTGGCATTCTTTGTCTTCCCCAGCTGGCCAGGAGATGGGCCCTTGCTGATTATCGGACCCTATAGATTATCGGGACCTGCTGATTATTACAGTATCCTCCTTGTGAACTAGTAGCAATTGAAATTGGAAATTTGATTGTGGTATTAAAACTCATTGTGACATCACAAACCCATTTTGACATCTTCACTACCACAACATAACAAACCCCTTGTGACAACGATATCATGATTCCATTGTGACATCTCAAATCTATTATGACCTCTTAGCTCCTTTGAAAAATAACATGCCCTTTTCAACATCACAGTCCCTTTGTGTACCATATCCTTGTTGTGAACTGACAGTTGAAATCAGACATGCCATTATAACATCAAAAAGTGTTTGTGGAAGTGGTGCTGTAGCTCAAGTGGTAGAACGATTGCCTTGAGCTGAAGAGCTGAAGGACAGACAGTGCCCAGGCCCAGAATTCAACCCCACGACCGACCAAAAAAAAAAGTGTTTGTGACATCCTCAACAGTGTGACATCACATTTTCATCATGAGAGCATCAGCTCGTTGTGACATCACCAAACTCAATGACTGAATCGCATTATGACAACAATTCTCATTGTGACGTCATAGACACATTGTGAATGCTTATTCTATGATTTCATTGTGTTTCAAAAGTGGCATGAGAGTTGATATCAGAAACACACTTTTGTGCCTACAAACCATTTTGACATCATAATCACTTTGTGAAATCACAGTACCATTGTGATATCACTAGCAATGTGACATCACAAACCTCTCCTGTCTTCATAACTTTTGTGACATGCTCAGACTTTTTTGCCCTCATAATTTGTTTTCAACCTCATATTTCATGTGACTTGAGATAACAGAAATCCCCTGGGACATCATGACCAATTTGACATCACACTGACAGATGTCATGATCATCGTGTCACATTTTGACATCACAAAAGATTTTGATGTCACAATTAATGGGTGATGCCATACAGTAAGGGGTCTATAACATCACAATTGGTTTGTGATATCCAAATGGCATAACGGATCCCATTTGTCATGAAATCACAGAGAATATGACTTCAAAACAGACTGTGGTATCTCCAAAGTCATGTATTTTCACAAATGTTATGAAGTCCTAGGAGGATTGAGATGTCACAGTGTGACACGATGTTTATGATGTATGTCAGTGTGATGTCACAATGGTCATGATGTCACAGTGGATTTCTGATATCATATATCATAACTGAAATATAAGATTGAAAACAGATTACGAGCTCATAAAGGGCCTAAGACATCAAAATTGCTGCACATCACTATAGTTATGAGGACAGGACAGGTTTTTGATGTCACAGTGTGTTATTGATATCACCATGGCACTACGATGTCACAAAGTGATTGTGATGCCATATATTTAAGAGATCAGAATATATTTCTGATATCAACCCACATGCCACATTTGAAATAGAATGAAATAAGAGAATAGGCTTTTACCATATATCTATGACTTCACAATGACAATAAATATCATAATGCTATGAGGTCATTGTAAATTGATGATGTTGCAAGGAGGTAATTGTGTAATAATGAATATGTGTTGTCTCACTGCTGATGGGGTCACAAAGCGTTTCTGATGTTACAATGGCATATAGGATTTCAATTGTCATGTGTTCACAATGAGGATATGGTACACAGAGGGACTATGATGTCACATATGCCATGTGTGTTTTCAAAGGTACTTAGGGGTCATGATAGCTTTATGATACACAGTTGTGATGAGGTTACAGTGGGCTTTTGATGTCATAATGATTTTGTAATATCTCAAACACAAGTCCATTTTCAATTGTTACTATTTCACAATGTGCATACAAGTTCACAGAATGAGCTGGAAGTCATAATGGACATGGATTTTTAAAAATGTTAGGAGGTCATTTTAGGTTTGTGAATATAGAATAGGACAGTGATATCACCATGACAATGTCAACTCATTACATCATGTCAAAATATTGTTTTGGTGTCACAGTTAGTTGATGATTCCACAATGGTGGTGAGTTCACAAAATATTGGTAATGTGTTGGGCATGTCAAAATGACATGATGATTCTCATTTGTCTTAACTTACAATGAGTATATGAGTTCACAAAGGGACTGTGGTTTCTCCAAAAGTATGTGTTGTCACACATATATTGAAATACTAAAAGGTTTGTGGTGTCAGAATTTGACACAATGGAGGAAAAAAGGCCTAAGGTATCAGAATTGCAGCATGTCACAAAAGTTTTGATGAGAGTATAGGTTTGTGATATCACAGCGGGTTAGTAATATCACAATGGCAACATGATATACAAAGGGATTGTGATGTCTCAATGGTTATGAGTTCCTGATTTGTTTATGATATCAACCTTCATGCCACAATTGAAATAGAATGAAATCACAGAAACGGCATTCATAATGTGTCTATGATGTCACCATGACAATGTGAAGTTATAATTCTACCATATCATTTTAGTTTTGTGATTTCACAATGAGTAGATGGTATAAAAATGATAATGTGATGTCACAACTATGATGATCTCACAAACTGTTTTGGATGTCAAAATGTCATGTCTGATACTCAATTGTCAATATTTCACAGTGGGGCTTTGGGTACACAAAGGGACTCTGATATCACAAAGCTATGTATTTTTCAAATGTTATAAGAGGTTATAATACTTTTGGAATGTCACAATGTGATCCTGGTATCAAAAACAACAATGTGAAGTCACAATGGGTTTGTGATGTCACAGTGGTGATGAGGTCACAATGGGTTAGTTATGTCACAAGTTTGTAATATCACAATTATTTGTCCAATTTCAATTGCTATTACTTCACCATGAGGACACTGTAATTACCAGAAGTGTTGCTGTATTCCACGGGTACATTCATCATTGCCTCCTAGTCTGGACAAATGGAGAGGGGGGTGCATGAAACTGGAGGGGGCAGGACATGCTGCTGAAAGAGATAGGATGTCAAACCCCACATGGTGAGCTGCCAAGAAGTAATTGAGAATGGACATTTGGTAAGTGATAATTGAAACTGGAAGGCAAGAAACATATTGCAGTTGGGGAAGGGTACAGCCTATATATAAGCTGCAATTTCAGAGCAAGAGAAGGGGAGAGAAAAAGGTTTAAGGTCTGGATGGAAAGAATGAAGAGACTTCTGGAGGGCAAAGACCTGGGAGGAGAGGAAATTGAGAGAGAGCAGGAGGTGAAGGACGGCAATTGGCCACCTGGACAAGGCAGGGCAGGCCTGTCAAGAGTAGAGCAGCCTGAAGAGAAGAATGGAATGGTGGAAGGAAAAGAAAAAGACCTGAAAGGTAGGACAGATCTGTAGAGAAGGAGAATGAAGAGAAAGGAAAAAGCCTTGTCCTTTGAAGTGTGGAGCTTTGGAGATCATTAATTTGGGGGCTGGTTGTTTACAGATCAGTTAACAAATGGCTGAACTGCTCTTTGGAGGTCTGAGGGTTCATGGTTTTGACTGAATTTAGCTCTTGGCATCCAGCCCAGGCCAAGGTAGTCACTTGTTACAAAATTTATGAGGACAAGACAAGTTTGTGTTGTTACATTGCATTAATGATATCACAATGTCAATATGAGGTCACAAAGTGATTGTAATGTCACAATGATTATCTGGTCACAATGGGTTTCTGAAATCAACCTATATGCCACATTTGTGATAGAATGAAATCACAGAATAGGCAATCGCATTGTCTCTAGGACCTCACAATGAAAATGTGATGTCATAATGCCATGACGTCATTGTCATTTTGGGATGTAACAATGGGCTGATGGTATTATAACAACAATGTGAGCTCACTCTGGAGATGATGTCACAACGCATTTGTAATGGTACACTGGCATGTCTGATATCAGTTGTCTTTGTTCACAATGACGACATGTTTACCCAAAGGGACCATGATATCACAAACACCATGTGCTTTTTCAAAGGTGTTAAGCGGTCACAATAGGTTTGGGATGTCACAAGTTGATCATGATTTCACTGTGGCAATATGATGTCACAATGGGTTTGTGATGTCAAGTGGTGATAAGGTCACACTTGGATAGTGATGCCACAATGAATGTGTAATATCACCATTACATGTCCAATTTCATTCTACTAGATCACAATGAAGATACGAGTTAACGTAAGAAGCTAGATGTCAGAAAGGCCATGAATTTTGTAAAATATTTTGAGGACATAATAGGCTGGTGAAAATGCAATGAGATAGAGTTATCCCATTGGCAATGTGATGCAACCATTACATGAGATAGTATTGTTTTGAAGTCACAAATGGTGATGCCATACAAGTGATAAGGTCACATAGGTTTGTGAATTCACAATGGGATGGTGATGTCACAATCTCATGCCAGATCTCTAATTGACAATGAATATATAAGTTCACAAGAGATAATGATATATCTAAAGGCATATGTTGGCACAAGTGTAATGAGTCTTAACATATTTGTGATGTCCTCATGTGACTCAGTGGTCATGACATCTGACAGTGTGATATCACAGAGGTCATGATATCACAGTGGATTTTTGATATCACATGTCATGCCTGAAGTATTAGGAGTTAAAAAATTTATGAACTCAGAGAGGCCAAAGAGATCACACTGGCAGCATGTCAAAAAATTTATGAGGATAAGACTGTTTTGTGATGTCACAGTCGCTTAGTGATATAATGGCAATGTGGTGTCATCAAGGTATTGTGATATTATAATGGGTAAGTGGTCACAATTTATTTCTGATATCAACCCACCTGCAACATTTGAAATAGAATGAGATCACAGAATAGGCATTCCAATGTATCTGTGACATCACAATTGCATGTGATTTGATGTCATTGTTGTTTTATGATGTCATAATTGGCTGATGTTATCATAATGACAATGTGATGTTACATTGCTGATGATGTCACAAGGTTTCGCGATGTTAAAATGGCATGCCTGATCTCAATTGTCATTAGCTCAACATGAGGATATGAGAACACAAAAGGCCTGTTATGTAACAAAGGCCATGCTTTCTTTCAAAGCTTTTGAGGTCATAATAGTTTTGGGATTTCACAATGTGATAATGTTGGTACAATGGCAATGTTATAACACAATGAGTTTGTGATGTCTCCAAGGTGATGAGATCACAAAGAGTTAATGATGTCTCATCAAATTTGTAATATAACAATGACATATACAATTTCAATTTCTTCTAATTCACTATGAGGATACTATCATAACCAGTGGGGCCAGAATTATCTGTGGGAGCCGATATTCATTGTAAATTCTTGGTTTGGTCCACCGGAGACTGTGGGGAATGCCGCCAAAGGTGGAGGTGTCAAGCCTCACACGGTGAGCTGTCAAGAAGTGATTGAGCATTGGGCAGTTTTGGAAGTGATGGTTGAAAACTGTTACGCTTGAGATCCGTTGGAGGGAGATGGGTACAACCTATATATAAGTTGCATTTTCAGAGCATTGTAAGGGGAGATAAAAATGGGAGTTATCCGGATGGAAGAAAGTGGTGAGACAGCAGGAAAGATAAAACCTGAGAAGAAAGGAAGCTGAGGGAGAGCAGAAGGTTGGCAAGTGGTCACTGGGCCAGAGTAGGGCAGGCCTGTGGAGAGTGGAGAGGCCTAAAGAGACAAAGGAAGTGGCGGAAGGGAAAAATGGAAAGACCAGAAGGAATGACAGGTCTGTAGAGAAGGAGGGAAGAATGGAAAAGAAAAAAAGCCTTGCCCATTGAGGTTTGGAGCTTTGGAGATCATAATTTTGTGGTTGGTGGTTTGCAGAACAATTAAGTAAGGGTGAGGCTGCCCACTGGAGTTCTGAGGTTTGGTGGTCAAGGCTGCTCTTGAACCTGGGTATCCAGTCCAGGTTAAGGTAATCACAGTACCCTTCCTAATGAAAAATGGTTTATTATATTAAATGTGACTCGATGGTTTCTCTCTTTGCCTTAGAGGTCATATGTACATGAGTCCAAAGAAAGAGCTTGAAGTCTCAAAGTCCATGAATTTTCTAAGATCTGATGAGGCCATAACAGGTTTGTAAAAACACAATGGGAGAGCGATACCACAACAGCAATACCACAATATCATGTCAAAATAATGATTTGATACAACAATTATTTGTTGATGCCATTCTCGTGATGAGGTCACAATAAGTTTGTGATGTCACAATGGGTTCACGATGTCAGAGTGGCATGAGAGATCTCAACTGTCATTAATTGGCAATGAATATATGAGTTCAAAAAGGGACTGTAATGTCTCCAAAGGCATGTTTTGTTACAAATGTGATGCCGTTCTAACAGGCTGTGAGGTCATAATGTGACACAATGATCATGACATCTGGCAGTTTGATGTCACAGGAGATTTCTGATATCACATGTCATACAAGAAATATGAGATTGAAAACAGATTATGAGATCACAAAGGGCCTAGTATATGGCAATGGCAGTATGTCAGAAAACTAATAAGGACAGTACTGGTTTGTGATGGCACAGCAGGTTAATGATATCACAATGGCAATGTGATGTCACAAAGGATTGTGATATCACAATGGTTATATGGTCAAAATGGGTTTCTGAAATAGAATGAATTCACAGAATAGGCCTTCACACTATTAGGTCTATGATGTAATAATGTCACTGTGATTTATAAAGCTATGATGCCATTGTCATTTAGTTATGTCACAATGAGCTGATGGTGTCATAATGACAATTTGATGTCATTGCTGATTTATGATGTTACGATGGTTATGAGGTCACATTATGTTTCTGATATTAACACACATGTCAAATTTGAAATAGAATGAAAAAACTGGGCGCTGGTGGCTCACACCTGTAATCCTGGCTACTCCAGATGCTGAGATCTGAGGATCACGGTTCAAAGCCAGCTCAGGCTGGGAAATCTATGAGAATCTTATTCCCAATAAAAACCATTAGAAAACCGGAAGTGGCTCCGTGGCTCAATCGATAGAGCTCTCGCCTAGACCTGAAGAGCAGGGATAGCACCCAAGCCCAGAGTTCAAGCCCCATGACCGAAAAAAAAAAATATTAAAAACAGTCTTTTTATAACATCACAATGACAATGTGATCTCATAATGCTATATTATCATTGTAGTTTTGTCTTGTCAAAAGTAGTTGATGCTGTCATAATGACAATGTTATGTCACTCTGGTGATGTCACAAAGGGTTCATGATGTTAAATTGGCATGTCTGATATCAATTGTCAGTTCATAATGAGGGTATAGTTCCACAAAGCGACTGTGTTGTCACCAAGGGCATGTGTTTTTTCAAAGGAGCGAAGAGGTCCTAATAGGTTTGGGATGTCACAATGTAATAGTGATGTCAAATGGCAATGAAAGCTCACAATGGTTTTGTGATGACACATTGGTGATGAAATCAAATAGTTTTGTGAAGTCACATGTCCAATTTCAGTGTGTGATGCCACAATGGGTTGGTGATATCAAAATGACAAAATGATCTCAATTGTCATTAACTCACAATGAGTACATGAGCTCACAAAGGGACTCTGATGTCTCCAAAGGCATGCACTTTCACCAAAGTTATGAAGTCCTAACAGGTGTGTGTTGTCAGAATGTGACAACATTCTGATAACATCTATCAGTGTGATATCACCATAACTTAGATGTCACACTGAATTCGAGTATCACATTTCATACCTGGATTGGGTTTGAGAGGACTGGAATTTCACAGTGGTTTAGTGTTATCACTATGGAAATGTGGGGTCACAAAGGGATTGTGCTATCACAATGGCTATTAGATCCCAATGTGTTTCTACTATAATAGGTTTGTACTGTCACAATTGGTTGGAAATGTCACAATAGCATGCCAGATCTCAAATGTCATTAATTCACAATGAAGATATGAGTTCACAAAGGCACTGTGTTGTCTCTAAAGTCATGTGTTTCACAAATATGATGAAGTCCAAACAGATTTGTGAGTTCATAATGTGCCATCATGGTCTTGATGTCTATCAATGTGATGTCACAATGTTCATGGTGTCACAATATTCATGATGTCAGAGTCAATTTCTGATATCATATGTCATACCTGAATTATGAGTTTTAAAACAGATTATAAGTTTACTAAAAGCCTAAAATATCCTAATGGCAGCATATCACACATTATGACTAAGTTATGACCTCCTCATAAGTATGGCATCACCAATTGTGACATCAAAACATTATTATAATATGATGTCATCATTGTCATTGTGAAATCACTGTCCCATTGGGTTTTCATATAGTATGACCTCATACTATGAAGCTTCTTCTATCAACTGGTATCCTCATATTGAATTATGAGTAATTGAAATTGGATATATCATTTCTGATATTATAAACAAACTGTGACATCACAAAGCCATTGTGACCTCATCACCACTGTGACATCAAAAGCCCTATGGGACATTTCATTTCCATTGTGACATTACGGATCACATTGTGCCATTCTTAAACTATTATGACTTATAACCACCTTTGAAAACACACATGGCCTCTGTGACTTCACAGAAACTTTTTTGTATCCATATCCTCATGGGGAACTAATGTCAACTAACATCAGACATACCAAGGAAACATAACAAATCCTTTCTGACATCATAATTGTGACATCATGTTGCCATTATGACAGCATCAGTTCATTTTGACATGTAAAACTACAATGACATCATAGCATTGCAACATCACATTGTTATTGAGATGTCATAGACATGTTGTGTTTGCTTATTATGTTATTGATTCTATTTCTAATGTGGCATGTCGGTTGATATCAGAAAACCATTGTGTGTTCATGAACATTTTGATATCACCATACCTTAGTTCCATCACATTGCCATTGTGATGTCACATTGCCAAATTGATGTCACAAAGGGATTTTGATGTGACAATGGTTGTGACATCACAATGAGTTTCTGATATCAACCCACATGCCACATTTCAAATACAATGAAATCACAGATCAGGCATTCATAATGTGACTATGATATCACAATGACATAATGGCAAATGTTATAATGTCATTGCCATTTTGTGATATCACCATAAGCAAAGATGTCATAACAACAATGTGATGTTACACCAGTTATGATGTCACACAGGGTTTATAATGTTACAATGGTTATGAGGTCACAATGTGTTTCTGATATCAACTGACATGCCACATTTGAAATAGAATGAAATCACAGGATATACATTCACAATGTGTCTAAGACAGCAAAATGGCAATGCGATGTCATAATGCTATGTCACTGTAGCTTGTTGATGTCACAATGTGCTGATGGTGTCATAATGATTGCTATCACACTGGTGATGATGTCACAAATTGTTTGTGATGTCACAATTGTATGTCAGATCTTAATTGCTATTAGTTTGCAGTGAGGACATGAGAATGAAGTCACCATGATATACACAAATGAACTGTGATGACACAATTACCATGTTTTTTGTCAAAAGTGATAAAGTTCCTAACAGGTTATGGTTGTCAAAGTGTTAATGATATAAAAATGGGTTAATGATGTAAAAACTAGTTTGTAATATCACATATTGTTTCAAATTTCAATTGCTACAAATTCACAGTGATACAAGTTCACAGAAGGAGTTTGATGTCCCAAAAGCCATGCATTTTCTAAGATGTGATTAGGTCATAATAGGTTTGTGAAAGCATGATGGTACAGTAATATCACAATTGCAATATGATGTCAAATTCTAATTAATTGGTGATGCCAAAATAGTGATGAGTTCAAAATTGTTTTGTGATGTCGCAGTAGATTGGTGATATTACAATGGCATTCCAGAACTCAACTGTCATTAACTCACAATGCGTATATAAATTTAGAATGGGCTTGTGAGGATTCCAAAGTATTTGTTGGCACAAATATGATGAAGTCAGAACAGATTTGTGACTTGACAATATGACACAATTGTCATTACATCTGGCAGTGTGATGTCACTATGCTCATGATGTCAAAGTATATTTATAATATTTCATGTCATTCCTGAAGTAATATGAGGTCGAAAGTAGATTGAGCTATCAATGGGCCTAACATTACACAGTGACATGTCATAAAACTTTTGAGGACAGGGCATAATTGAGTTGTCACAGTTGTTTAGAGATATCACAATTTTAATGTTACATCACAAAGGGATTGTGATGTCACAATGGTTATGAAGTCAAAATGTGTTTTTGATATGAACCCACATGCCACATTTGAAATATAATGAAATCACATAATAGGCATTCATAATGTATATGTGATGTCACAATGACAATGTGATTTCATAGTGGTATGATGTCATTACAGTTTTGTGATGTCACAATGAGCTGATGTTGTCATAATGACAATGTGATGTACCACTGATGATTATATTGTAAATCCTTTGTGACATTTCTTCGGCATATCTGATCTCATTTGACATTTCACAATGAGGATATGGATACACAAAGGGACTGTCATGTCACAAAGGCCATGTGTTTTTTCAAAGGTGCTAAAGATGTCATAATGGGTTTGGGAGCTCTCAAGGTGATTGTAATGTCACAACAGCAATGTTATATCACAATTGCTTTGGGATGTCACATTGGTGGTGAGGTCACAATGGAAAGGACCATTTTGTGACGTCAAAACAGGTTACTATCACAATGGCACTGTGATGTCACAAAGGGATTTTCATGTCACAATGGCTTTGAGGTCATAATGGATTGCCAATATCCACCAATATTGCTCACTTGAAATAGAATAAAATCACAGAATAGGCATTCACAATATGTCTATAATGTCACTATGACATATGATGTCATAATACTATGATATGTAAGTTTAGTGATGTCAAAATGGCATGTCTTATCTTACTAGTCATTAGATTGCCATGAGGATCCCAAAGGTTGCTATGTGCTGATTCCTTCAAAAGGCTCATTGTGCTGAGTCCATTACACAGGGTTCTTTGTGTTATTTTTTAAAATTGTTCTGAGTCCTTGAGAGGTAGGTATGGGTATCCCCAACAATTACACACACACAAACATGGAGGGACACCATGCACCTGCTTGGTGTGTGGGGTGGATGGAGAAGAGTCCCCCAGCAGTTGGGCTGAGAGGAGATTCGATCCCCCCCCCCGGGCAGCTGCTGGGGTTGGGGGAAAGCCCTGACCTGAGGTGAGGCTGCTTCTGCCATGGCCTGATAGCCTTAGGGCAGAGTCAGGGATGGGGGCGTGGGTGAGGGTGGAGGAGGCATGACCCAGGGGAGAACAGGGCATGGCTGAGGGGACACATACCCCCTGCAGCCAGGGGCACACAGGGGCTGGAGCATTTGTGCAGTGGGGGTGGGGCAGCCCAGGAGAGATGTGGGAGCAGAGAGAGAGCAGAAAGAAGACCAGGCACATGCACCAGGGATGGCGGCCTCAATGCCTCTGTTGCTGTAGGTGCATGTGTCTGGGCCAGGAGCACAGAGCACAAAAAGCCAGCACATAAGGCACATCCTTCACACCACCCCAGGGAGGCTCAGAGGCTAGGTATGCCCTGAGTCTTAAGCCCCTGCACTGGGAACTCAGCTGCAGCAGGGGCATGCTCAGCCCAGCCATCCACCAGCTCCTGCCCCTGCCCCATCCCCTGCGCTCCCTGCAGCATTGCATTGCCTCTGGCTCAGACCTGCTGTGACTCTTAGAGTCATCCAGTGATGGTGCACCCCCAGCCGCTTTAAGGCCCTGACCTGGTACAGGCCCCTGGTCCTCTGCTCTGAGACCAAGCATACACCATGCCACTGCCATCACTACATGCTGCACACAGAACCACAGCCTACAGATTCTCCCAGCAGCACAAGTGAGTGGCCGCCAGCAGGTCAGCAACTTGCGACCGCCCCCTACCACTCCCACTCCTCCCCCTGCAAATCCCTCCTCTCCTCTTGTGTCCCAACCATGCCTCCCCAGCACCAGGCGGGCCAGCCCTGACTCTGCCACAAATGAGCCCCAGGAGTGGGTGGGGAGTGGGTGTTGACTCTGGGAACTTACCCCCATCCCTAGTGGCCAGTATCCCTAGAAACAGGGAGATGCAGGAATGGGTGAGAAGGGTTCACCATTGAGCCCCTGGATGGAGCAGTGGGAGGCACATAGTCCCACATCTGCACTCTTCCTCTCCCTGGTGGGAACCTGGTAGCTGTAGTCAGAGATGGGGAGCAGCACCTCTGCACCTGCCTTATTGGGTCTTTTCCTTTTTTTCTGGGAGTGGGGGGTGTTGGATGCAGAAGATATGTCTCCCTTGCTGTGTGAGCCCTTGTCCTCAATGCTCAGTCACATTTCATCTGAGAAGGGTCCCAGAAAAGCCCACTAGGGAGGTGAGGGCACTGGGGGTCAGATAGTAGGGGAATATATGGGAGGAACACACACCCTCAGACACACATATACCCGGCCTATCCCCCAACCCCAGCTGTCAACAGTACTCACAGGGTGATCACATTTCCCATCTCTGCCAGCATCTGCTGGTGCTCCCTGTCGATATGATCTCCTTGTCCTCCCCAAGAATCTGCCTAGTTGCACAGAAGCATCTAGGCTGGAAGTAGGAGTCTATCCATGTATGTAGCCTTTAGGACCCCATCCATTTCCTCAACATTCCCCCCACCCTGAGTCAGAGACACACCTTGGGACCCCATGACCCACTGCTTGGTTCAGTTCTGGCTCTGAAGAGCCACCTGTCTGGGGATTCCTTCACCCAGCCTCCTGGCCTAGGGTTTTGGTGAATGGGGAGTTAAGGTTGGTTGTTCCCAAGGGGAAGGGACTGGCCCTGGAGAAGGGGAGAGGCGGGTCATGCTGTGTCATTAGAGTGTTGCTCCCCTTGGGTGGGAGCCCTTGGTTCTGACAAGGAACGGAGAATGGGAACCTCGTGCTCCAGGTAATACATTGTCCCAGATGAGGAACCAACAAACTTAGGAGAGGTACTACACTGAGTCTGTGTGTGTGTGTATGTATGTGTGTGTGTGTGTGTGTGTGTGTGTGTGTGTGTGAGAGAGAGAGAGAGAGAGAGAGAGAGAGAGAGAGAGAGAGAGAGACAGAATTTTTCTCCTTGTACAGCCTGACTGTCCTCAGGTGAGTGATCAGTTGGCAAATTGCAGGTGCTGCATGGAAGAGTCATCTGTCACCATTCTGGAGGGGTGTGTGTGTGTGTGTGTGTGTGTGTGTGTGTGTGTGTGTGTTGGGAGAGCAGGGACATGAGAACAATGAAAATATATTTAAGTCACCATGTCTAAAAACAGCAAAAGCATTTTACTACTCTCTTTCTCTATTTTTTGTTGTTCTTTCTTCATCAATACCAAGTACAAGCCCAGCCACAATTTTTGTTTTCTCCTTCACAGTTTCATGGCTCCTTTATGGAAGATTTCAGTAGACATTACTTTCCTCCCATTTACACCTCTCTCTCCCTCCTTTGCTGTAGCCCACAGTAGCTGCTGGGCCTGAGTGGGCCTCTCCTAGAAGAACAGTGTGAACCCTAGACTGGAGTCGACGCCTGTCCTTCTAGCCCCAGCCAGAAGTTTGGTGAAGCGAATGAGATCACAGCCACACTCTTCCAGCCAGACACTCTGCTCTTGTGTGTTTAGTTGGAGGTAATTTAAGGAATTGGAATGTCTCTGCCCAACATAATTAGGGAATGAGATGAGGGAAAGTATAGGGCAGGGGCTGTGAACCTATGAGGTTTTGGAGACTGGCGTACGGTGTGACATGGCAGATGGTTCCCCATGACAGTGGATGAGAGGGGAACCATATCTAGGGCATTAACGGTCTCTGTGGGCATCCGGGCACAGGGCTGCTGTGCCCCACTGGTGGTCAGGATACCCTCTTGGGGCAGTGCCCAGTGTCAATCCTCCCTGGAGTCCTGCAGAATCCAATCTGTGTTCCGCCTGGGCTGTTTCCAGGTGGGCAGTGGTAGGCAAATCCTTTCCCCCTACTGGAGCCTGCTCGGTATCAGGAGGTGGCAGTTAGCTAGGGCTTGCTGAATGCCAGTTTCTATAACCTGCTATTGTCTGTCTGGAAGGAAAAGGGGACCTCTGACTTTGGAACCCTTTAAGTTTGATTGGGACAAATTAAATACCACATTTTCCAGGTTTTTTAAATTTAAGCTGGCAATTTCCACTAATGCCTGCTAATATGGATCAAATTAGATGGAT
This sequence comes from Dipodomys spectabilis, assembly GCF_019054845.1. NCBI lineage: Eukaryota > Metazoa > Chordata > Mammalia > Rodentia > Heteromyidae > Dipodomys > Dipodomys spectabilis. Next base: position 1,092,637 of record NW_024870847.1, read on the forward strand.
GATTTCAGCTGTCAAACAATGATGTTCAAAGGGGCACAGGCAGAGTTCCCAAGCCAGATTATCTCTTGCTTTGAACATTGTGCCTTGACTGCCTTTCTCTGGCAGCTGTTGAATCTACCTATGGTGACCATCCCACTCAAGAACATTGTGGGGAGCAGAGATTGTGACCTCTCCATCCCCAGCATGCCAGCTATCAGCAGAGATGATTCCCAGCACCTGTACTGGATTCTGGGAGATTCAGAGAACCCAGGTTGCCTCAAGGATCCCTCCTCTGCAACATGAAACCTAGGGGCCAGATGTGGTGGACGATCCTGGCTGGCCCCAGGGGGAGGAAGAGGAGGCCCTTTGAGCCAGGCCTTCAGCTCACAGCAACCTCATTCACATCTATGTGGAGGATTGAGTGCCACAGAGCTGGTCAGCTGCTGAAAAGAGATCTTTGAGAAGATAGGCATCCCAGAGGCCCTGGAATGTAGAGAGTACATAGTGGCTCACACCCTAAGAGCCAAAACAGTTAAGTGTGGTGGCACCAGGAGGGGGTAAGATGGAGGAGGGAGAACTGTGGGAGAGCTACATCAGGCTTCATCCCTCCTCCCCCACAGAGGATTCTTACCTGAATCAGATGGGACTTTTCTGTAGTATTGTCATAGACAGATACTCATTGATTTATCCAACAAACCATTACAGTGTGCACCAGGCTCTGGGGGGTCATAGACAATGAAAAGTTCCAGGACTGGTTCCACAGCCCATGAAGAAACCTTGAATTGATCTGGATGCCAGTGCTTCAAGCCTGTCATCCTAGCTATTTAAGAGGCTGAGATCAGAGGACTGAGGCTTTTGGCCCGGGCAGGAAAGCCTGTAAGACTCTTGTCTTCAATTAACTACCAAAAAAAAAAAAAAAAAACATCAGAAGTGGACGTGTGGCTCAAGCCATAGAATGCTACCCTCGAGTAAAAAGGCTTAGGGACAGAACCTAGGCTCCAAGTACAAGGTCCAGGAATGACTCCAAGAAAGTAAAGAGAGAGAGGAGGGAAGGACAGAGGGAGAAAAAAAAGAAAGGAAGGAAGAAGGGAGAACATGCAAGCCTTGGTTTGGAGTCCCTGGATCAAGGGAGCCAACTATTCACAATTTTTGGGGGGACAGTTTCTGAGACTAAAGCCATTATGTAGGACCAAGCCACTGACCCCTCAGCAACTTCATGCCATTCAGGAGCTCTGTGGTCACTGACTATAGAGGGAACCAGCCTCAGGTAGAACCTAGGGCCCAGGGTGGGTCACCAGGTTTCAATTATCCCCAGCCTCATGGAGTTTAGTTTCTGGTCAGATAAGAAGAAAGTTTCCAAGGGCTAGGGAGGTATTGGAGTGAGAGAGGTTAAAGGGGGTGTCCGAGGATAAGTAGGAATTTGAAGAGAGAGAATGATCCTAGGTCACGTGTGTCAAGACATTGGAGCCATGACCTCACCTGACAACATAGACTACCAGCCTTTGATCGAGCCACACTGTTATGAAAAGTCCTGGCACCTTGGTTTCATCATTGACAACCTGGCTGCCGTTCACTGCAGGATGCCTGTGCAGTACATCCTTAGGGACTAGGACTTTCCAGGGCTAAATCCGACAGTACCATCCCCTGTGTTCATTCCTCCACCAAAGACTGAGGTAAGCATGCCACTGCCACAGGACAGCCTGGGAATGAGGGCAGGAAGTGGGTCTCTTGTCTAGCTCAGTCTTTAGTCTAGATGGCAGATCTGGGATTCAAAGAAGGCAGGCTGAAGGTGTGGCAGAGTGGGTAGAGGCTGGTGGAAAAACCAGAGGCACTGGGCTCTGAGCAGGGTTGTTTCTTTGATAATACTCACAACATAGGAACATTTCTGGGATAGAGCAGCCCTTTTCACCTCCCCAGGCGGGACCTAGATCTCCCCAGTTTCCATCCCTTGACCAGGAAACCCTTTAGTTCCCATATCATGTGGTTGGATAACTAGACCTGACCTCACTGCCCAGTGCTGAGGCAGGACAGTGAGAGATCCTGAGTCTTTGATAAGGTCAGGGGATCTTCAGTATGAGATTGTGCTTGAATGTCCCAACTTGGTGCATGGTCAGTCCCATCTAAGACTGCCATGATATAGGACATAGAATCTAGAGAATCAGAGCTGTTTGGGTTCTGTTCTGGTGTTAATTTTGAGTTCCCATATGCCCACCTGCCTCCCTTTCTTGGTTGGGCCTATGCTAGAAAAAGCTTGAAACTAGGGCATGGGTCTTATCTTTTATGCTCCAAGACAGCACTCTACCATTTGAATCACAGCTTCACTTCCAGCTTTTTTGGGTGTTTAATTGGAGATAAAGAGTTCTCACGGGCTTTGCTGCTAAGTGGCATCCAACTACAGTCCTCAGATTTCAGTCTCCTGAGGGGAAGAATGACAGGAATGGAAAAGTTTGTTTGGCTGGGTGCCAGCAGCTCATGGCTGTTATCCTAGGTACTCAGGAGGTGAGATCTGAGGATCATGGGTCAAAGCCAGCCTTGTTAGGAAAGACCCTGAGACACTTACATAAAAGGATTGTCAGAAAACCAGAAGAGGTGCTGTGGCTCAATAAATGAGTACTTGCCTTAAGCTGAAGTCCTCAGGGACAGCACCCAGGCCCAGAGTTCTAGCCTCACAAAATAAAAAAGAAAGAGAGTAAGACATCTTTCTTTCAAATGATGGTGGAGGTGTGGTGGTGTGGGGAGGGTGCTGTGTTTGGGAGACCAAGTGCTGGCCTCAATGTACAGACATTTGTAAGAACTCCCCAAGTTTGCCCCAGTTTGAAGCCACAGCTTCAAGAGGACGTGTCCTGTGACAGGCAGGGAGTGGGCAAAGGGGTGCAGGTGTGAGATTGTTGTGTCTTTATTTCCTCCACTGAAGGATAGATTTGGATGCTGGGTATCAAAATCTGAAGTGAAGGGTTGCAAAAAGTTTGTGACCTGACGAGATGGGTTTCCTCTGTGTATATGAAGGTGGCTGAAGCCGGAAACCACCAGAGGCTCACGACTCTCATCCTAGCTACTAAGAAGGCTGAGATTTGAGGACCATGGTTACAAGTCAGCTTGGGCAGAATAGTCTGTGAGACTTGATGATAGACCACTAGAGAGCAGGAACTGTTGCTTTGGCTCAAATGGGAGAGTGCTCAACTTCAGCTGAATTGCTGAGGGACAGCACCTTGGCCCAGAGTTCAAACCTCTTGACCTACAACAAAAAAAGAGGTGACTAAGTTTTCCACATAGCAGTGTGTATGATAGGAAATGCCATGCTGGTCTATGAGACATTCCAGATATGTGTGAGGCTCAATGTTTTGTATACAGTGGGTCTGATGTCAGTACTGCCACCTTCTAGGGGCTGGGATCTGATCCTAATTGAGGGAGTAAATGTTTCTGTTCTCAGGGACTGTTGAATCCTTGGGCTATCCCGTGTGTGTGTGTGTGTGTGTGTGTGTGTGTGTCTGTCTGTCTGTCTGTCTGTCTGTCGGTTTGACTGTGTCTGTGTCTGTGTGTGTTTGGAGGTAGAAGAACTGGGCCTTGAACTCAAGGCCTAGGTGCTGTCCCTGAGATATCTTGCTCAAAGCTAGAGCTCTTACACTTGAGCCACAGCTCCACCTGTGGCTGTTTGGTAGTTCAGTGTAGATAGGAGCCTCACAAACTTTCCTGTGTGGCTGGCTTTGAACAGTGATCCTCAGATCTCAGCCTCCTGAGTAACTAGGATGACAGAGAGGAGCCACACGTGATGGCTTTGTGTGTGTGTGTGCAGAAGTTGGTTGTAACAAGGAGTGCTGGAACTTTGGTAACTTCTAAACGCTGTCTTTGGGGGCACCATGGGCTTTGTGTTTGAGGTCTGGGGGCCTGGATGGTGAGACGTTAGAAAGGGACTCAGCGCCTTTAAAGTATAAGAGTAAGGGATCTTTGTGACCCTTAACTGTCTACTACTTTGGGCCTGGTTGGTGGCAGAGGGAGCACGGGAGGACCTGGGGATGGGGCCCCTAGGGTTGGGTCCCCAGGGGGACACAGAGCATGGTCAGCCCTTAGTAAGGCTGTGAGCCCTGTTAATGTGGACCTTATTGGCATGGGTCAGACTCTGGGTCATCTCATCATGACATCTGATGGGCAAGGCCAACCCTACTTTAAATCTTGACCTGGAATCTTCAGATCTCAGCCTCCTGAGTAGGTAGGGTTATAGGCATAAGCCTCTGGCACCGGTCCTCAGATACTTTTTGGTATATTAGGGTTTAAACTCAAGAGCTTAGGCTTTCCAATCAGGTCTTTTTCTATGGGAGCCAAGCCTTTCTCTCTTGGGCATTTCTGAGATAGAGACTCCATATATGCTCAGGCTTGGCTGGATCATGGTCCTCCTGTGACAGGCATGAGCCAACATGCCTGGTCCTCTGTAGTTGGGATGGTAGATATGTAGCACTATGCTCAGTCATTGGTTTAGTTGACTGTCCCAAACTCAGTACGCAGCAGTGGATTCGTGACCACAGTTGAAGCTCTGGGTTCAGCCTGGAACCATTGGTCCTCAGTCTCCTCACAGGACAGTTGTAAGGAAACAAGGGATCAATACAAGGGGAACTCTGGGGCACAGCCAGGCATAGAGGGAACGGTCATCAGATAAGCTTCTTGGCAATTCTGTGAGCATATAACCAGAAGATACCCGGAAAGTACTAAGAAGGGGCCTGTTATTTATCATGACACAAGTATGGGATTATGAAAGAAAACATGGCTCTCTTTCATCCTTATATTCGCTCAAACCAAGGAAGAATGGCTTTGGATACTGGTGTCAAAGTCTGATAGTGAAGGGTTGCATGTGCTTTATGGCATTATAAGTTGGATTTCCCCTGGTTGTAAGAAGGTGGCTGAAACTGGGCACTGCCAGTGTCTCATAATTGTCATCCTAGCTACTCAGGAGGTTGACATCTGAGGATCATGGTTCAAAGTCAGCTTTGGTAGGAAAGTCTGTGAGACTTTAATTAACTGAAGCACCAGAAAACTGGAAGTGGTCCTGTGGCTCCAGTGGTAGAGCGCACATCTTCAGCTGAAGAGCTGGGGGATGGCACGCAGGCCCAAAATTGAAACCCCATGACGGACGACCAAAATAATGTGACTGAGTTTTCTTCATAGTGGTATGTACAGTAGGAAATGACATGCTGTTTTATGAGCCATTCCAAATGTGTGAGAGGCTCTTAGTTTTGTCAACATTCAGTCTGAGGATGGTAGTGCCATCTTCTCGGAGGCTGGGATGTTCAGTTGCTCAGGGACTGCTGAGGCTTTGGGCTACCAGTGTGTATGTGTGTGTGTGTGTGTGTGTGTGTGTGTGTGTGTGTGTGTGTGTATTTTTCCCTCATCATTCTCTGCCCACCGCCTGGATGCTTGTCTGCCTCTTCCTGACCTTGGATAGTGCCCTTCCTCAATAGCAACCTTGTTTTTAGTCCCCTATCATGGTCTACAATGAGTCCTAAATTGCCAGTGTCCTGCATATTCCAGCTTTTCCTTGGGACCCAAGTCTTCCTATCCATATCTTTGTCCTCATCCAGGGGATTATGGGACCTCAGGGCCGGCTGGCATATGTTCTCTCCTGCCTCTATGTGGTCTGGGTCAGTCATGCTGTGTCCTGTCCTTTCCTCAGCTCGGCCCCTGGCTGCATGTCCCATTCCCAGCAGGCTGGTAGTGGTATGGGGAAGGGTGGTTGCCAGTGGCTCTGGCCAACTCAACCTTGATAGCTGACTGAAGGCTCCCCAAACAAGGGTAATCTGGGGCTACATGAGAGGTGAGGCTAGGGTGGCTTGGATGTATTGTTCAATGTCTAGGAAATGTCAATATACCTTATTATAGGCAAATCTATCTTCTGACCCCAGCTGGGCCTCTCAGGTCCTTCTAGACAATTTCGGATGCCCAGAACAGAGAGGCATATACTATAGATTCCAGGGCCAGGGAACTGGGGAATGAGAGACTGGTATAGCCAGTACCTCAATGTTCTGGTGCATTAGTTTTGACCGCGATGAGATGAGCTAGAACTGGGGGGCAATCTTGAGTCATAGTCACAGTAAACTCTCAAGCCAGATCAAGTGGTTTCTCCCTACGTCCTTCTTGGGCTGAGGGGGTGGGCCATGGCAGTAAGTTCGATGGAATCAGCACCTTGATCTCAACATGGGTCTACAGGATCAAGGGAAGAACACTAGGGTTGCTCCTTGGTAGTTGGTCCATGATTGCAGACCTTCATCTGTCCCCCTTCCCCAAGCACTGGTGAGGGAAGCAGGGCTCCAAGCCCTCAGACTCCTGGGATAGCTACTGCTACAAGAAGCAGCCAGTTGGCTGTGTATTCCTGAGCCTACAAAATTTTATGAGCCCAACTCAACACCTGCCCAAGGTCTGACTGACAAATTTGCACTCTTGTGATACTCATATTACTGGGCATTAGCTGGTGTAACATCTTATGCTCCTGCCTCACCTGGCCCAGAACCGTAGTCTGAGACAGTGATTTACTACTCCGATCCACATTGGACCCATGACAGATGCTTTTCTCATGATATTCATGCCCCAAGGCTCCATAATTTTCTGGTACTGTGGCCTGCTCTGTAGGCAATGGCCTCAAAAAAGGCTGCTACCAAGACTTGTAGGACACCTAGACATTAGGAGACCCTCAGGGGCCCACTGGAAAGAACTCTGCCTAGAGATACAAAGTAAGGTCCAAGCAGGTCAGGTGTTAGTCATGGGGCTTGAACTCTGGGCCTGGGCACTGTCCTCCAGCTCTTCACATTACCACTTGAGCCACAGAGGGTAGGGTCCTTGGAGATCAGAGTCTCCCAGACTTTCCTGCCTGGGCTTGGTTTGAAATGTGATCTTCACATCTCAGCCTCCTGAGGAGCTAGGAGGACAGGCATGAGCCATCTGTGCCTGGATGATCTGTCCTTACACCACAGTGGACTAGGAGCTCCTGAAATCATTTCTTTAATTTTCCTGTGCTAGTATTGGGGCTTGAACTCACAGTCTGGGCTCTGGTCTCTAAACTTTTTCCTACAAGTAACCACGTTACCACTTGAGCCACAGCTCCATTTCTGGATTTTGTTAGTTAATCGACAATAAGTGTCCGATTAACTTTCCTCTACTGAGCTGGCTTGACCCTCGATCTCTATCTTAGTGTCCTGAGTAGCTAGGATTCACAAGGGTTGAGCCACTGGTGGCATTGGGCTAGAAGCTTTTCTAAAGTAAGGGTTCTTCCCTGCATTTGCCCTGATTCCTCCATGCAAAGGAGGCCTGGGGGTCAGGAGCTGTGAAAACAGGTTTCCAGCCACAGGAAATGGCTTTGGGTCCCTGGCGAAAAGCCAAGCTAATCTTCCCCTTGGGCGCCATTCTGGGACCTCCCCATCTGCCCTGTGACTCAAATCAACTTTGACTTAGCCTTGAATTTCCTGCCAGACTTTTCTGAAGCCATAGAACCTTCATACCACTCACACCACTTGCTCTACAACACACTTCAGGACCTTTGCCCATGCTATACCTTCTGCCTGAGGCTCTCTGTCTTTTAGCCACATATTAGAACTACTGTGGAATTTTGGCACTGGGTATATCACTTCCTGGAGCAAGTCTTTCCTTCCCTTCTCCATCTTTATTTTTTTTTTAATATTGAGTTGCTATAGATGGAACTTGTGCAGGCCGACTGGCAAATGTTCAGTATTGGGGTGTGTGTGTGTTTTGTGTGTGTGTGTGTGTGTGTGTGTGTGTGTGTGTGTGTGTATGCCTGTCCAGGGGTTTCAATTCAGGGCCTGGATGCTATCCTATCCCTGAGGTTTTGTGCTCCAGGCTAGCAGTGTACTACTTGAACCACAGCTCTACTTCTGGCTTTTTGGTTGTTTAATTGGTGAAAAATGTCTCATATTGACTTTTTCTGCTTGCAATTGGCATCCTCAGATCTCATACTCCTGAGTAGATTACAGGGGTGAACCACCAGCACCTGCCCTCTACCCTATGTCTTACCTATAACCGTGGCCCTCTTTTGAGTTCCAGTATAATATGTCTCACCAGGCTCAATTTTTTTTTTTGCCAGTCTTGGGGGTGAACTCAAAGCTCATACTTTGGAGACACTATAAACATGTGAAGACTGTCACAAATGCTTCCATTTAATTATGTATCATGTTTCAACACTTAATAAAATGTTAGTTAAAATGAGTCAATGCCCTAAATTATTGTGTATAATTTTATAATAGATGTGCCAAATATAATATTGTGTGGATAATAACTCTAAATACAATATTCAATACATGAATCAAAGAAAAATAAAATACAAAATCAATAATAAAAATCATAATATGAAATTAACATGCATATATGTATATATCATGTATTACACATGTATAGAAATATTTCTTCCATTGCAGAACTTTCATTTAGGGCCTAGGAACTCTCGAACTCTATCCTGATTTTCTTTTCCTCAAGGACAGTGAGCTTTTCATTCAACCATGATGCAAAAGAGTTACCTGGACGGTGAGCTCAAAAACTAGCAATGGCAGAAATAGTGGCCCCAGTTCCACGACAGTGACTTAATTTTTTTAATGGAAGCAGTTATATTTATTCAGTTCCATAATGAACATGATAAAAGCAGTGTAGAGTTTTGTACAGCTATTCAAACATCCTTCCCTTACCTGCAAAGTGCTTCTCTGAGAACTACATTGTTTCCTTTTTTGTAGTTTTTATTGTAAAAATGTTCTACAGAGTGGTTACAGTTCCAGGAGCAAGGTAATGAGTACATTTCCTATTGAGCATTGTTTACTCCTCCTGTATTTTCCCCTACCATCCCTCCCCTCCCATCTCCACAACTACCTCCCCCTGCCGAAGTCAGTGACTTAGTTTTTCATTTTTGGTTGGCACTGTGTTTGAACTCAAGTAATGGCAACTCTTTTCTCACATTACTACAGATTTACCAAGACCCTGAGTTCAAATCCCAGGCTAGGAAAGAAAACTGACAAAAATTCCAAAACAGGGAGATTCATTTTTTAAAAATTTAGTTAAATAGTTAATTTTTATATGTTCTTTTTTTAAATTTTTTTTGGCCAAGCATAGGGCTTGAACTCAGGTCGTGGAAATTCTGCTTCAGCTTGGCTCTCACTTGGCTGGGGTGCACTCATTGGACTCATAGCTGATCATGAGATCCTTGGCCCAGAGGCCTTTCAGGAAGAAAAACATTTTGGAAAGCACAAAAAGTGATGAGCTGCAGAGAGCTGGGGTTTTACGATTTATTTTCTTTGCACAGTGACCTTCCTGGGTCTGAATGACAAAGCTGCAAAGTGGACCTGACTTGCCATTGCTGGTGGCTGGTGGGCTATCAGTGAAGCCATAGGCCAACCTGTCAACATAGGTCCTGGGTTCAAATCCCAGTCCTGACACCAATAGCAGGAGATGACAAGAGGCTCATTCCTATGCATAGGAATACCGATTGAAAGAGTAGTTTATGTACTGGTCTACTCTAAAAATGGATGCAATAATCCTGGAGTGCTGATTGATCTTAATTAATAGTTTATTAAAGGTGAAAAGAATAATATTCCTTTAATGGTGGTATAATAAATACCTAAGAGTTGGTAGGAACATAGTAGGTGTCCTTCTATCATAGATAGACTGTCATGGAACTCTTTACCAATATATATTTATTTGTATACCTCCATCTGCCTATCCATGTATTGCTGTTTTGGCCAAACCTGGGGGTCAATCTCAGAGCCTGGGAACCACCTGACATCTTCATTGGCTAGAGGCTGCCATGCTCAAACTCACCCAAACATGAATTGGGCCTGCTAGGCACTAAGTTCAGAACCTGGCATTGCCAGGCATGATGGAGAACATATCTAACATCTGGATGTTATGTGATAGGATGTAAACAATGTATTAAATGGTATAGGTGTCATCAGAGTCAATAAAATAAATTCTAAATAAATGAATTACACAAGAAATAAAATAAATAACGACACCAAACACAATATGGACTGAATGTTTGTATAGAAGTATAAATCTTATCTGTAAAATATATATAAGGAGGGCTGGGAATGTGGCACAGTGGTAGAGCTTTTGCCTTGCATGCATGAGGCCCTGGGCCCGATTCCTCAGCACCACATAAGCAGAAAAAAAAGCTGGCAGTAGCACTGTGGCTCAAGAGGTGGAGCACTAGCCTTGAGGTGAAGAGCTGAGGGACAGCACCTGGCCCCAAAGTTCAGGCCCAGGAGGGGACCAAAAAAAAGTATATAAGGAATATCTTTTCCAGGCCTGAGGCTTGAATTCAGACCCCCTAAGCAGAGGGAATGTTGGGAGATCCTGAGATACTCGTTTCTGGACCTGGGAAAGTCATGGAATGTGATCGATCTCATCCTTAAATCAGTAGTTCGTACATGATACAAGTAGGAAATGATAGGCAAGACTCATGGGTATCAATTATTTGTAAAGAACAGTTGATGAAGCATGACAATAATCATCACAGTCATGAAATGGAGGCATCAGGAAAGATCCAAGAATTGGTAGTCACACAGATTGGATTCCACCACAGGTTACCATCTCTCCTACTCTATACAAATGTGTACTTATTTGCATACTACCTTCACCTTATATGAATGGATGACTGTTGTGCTGCCGGCTCTCCCCTTGGGAGCGGGGGCTCAATCGCAGGTCCTTGGAAAGGCCTAGCTCCTTCGTGGCTGAAAGGCTGGTTTGCTCATGTGGACCCATTCACCACTTGGTCCTGCTAGGTCTCGAGTTCAGATTCCCCGCCCTGCCAAAAGATTCAGCTTTATATCAGAAGTCAATCGTTGCACCTGTTTTCTTTCCTGTGCAAGTCCTCTATCTCAGCTAGGGTGGAGAATGCATGGGCCACCCTGTAGCCATGGTAATAAGTTATCCATGTCAGCCCAGTTATACCTGTCATCATATACTCAAGAAAATACACAATACACCCATGAATAGCATACAAAATAAAGAGAATAACCAAACTCAATGCACGATGCAGTCCACACACAGATGTGAATATACATTCCATGTTTCAATGATCATTGAGGACTATTTTGGCCTTCGTGGGGCTCGAACTCAGTTCCTGGGAACGGCCCAGCTCCTTAGTGGCTCACAGTCTGGTGTGATCACGTGGACCAATTGGGCATTTGGGCCACCTAGGCCCAAAGTTCGAATCCCAGCTCTGACAAAAATTCACCCTGATGTGAAAAGCCAGTCGTTGCACCTGTTTTCCTGGGTTGTGCAAGTTCTGGGTCTCAGCTAGGAAGGAGAATGTATACACAACTCCATACTCATGGTAATAGGTTGTCATCCAGTTCACCACAGTTATATTTGTCATCCTATAATCAAGGAAATACAGAATACATCAATGAACAAGACACAAAACAAAGAGAATGAGTACACCAAAGGCACGATGCCGCCCACCCATGATTGGAAATATAGATCCTCTATTTAATTATGAATTTACAACTATATTGGCCCCCACCAGGGCTCCATCTCAGGTCCCAGGAATGGCCTAGTTCCTTAGTGGCTCACAGCCTGTTGTACTCACCATGACCCATTCACCAATTGGGCCTGCAAGGCTTTGAGTTCAAATTCCTGCACTACCAAAAGATTCATTCTGATTTGAGAATCTTATGGTGGCACATGTTTTCCTGTCTTGTGAATGACCTGGGTCTCATTGAGGATGGAGAAGGCTATATAGGCAACTCTTAGCCATGGGAATAGGTTGTCATCCATGTCAGCACAGTTATATCTGTCACCCCATACACAATAAAATACACAATGCATCCATGAATAAGACACAAAATAGAATAACTACATTGAATGCAAGATGTATACCACATCTGTAGGTAAAGAGAAATCCTATGTTTAAAAAAGGTGGGCTTGCTATTTTGTCCAGTGCTGGGGTTTCCAATCAGGCCCTGCACAAGGCCTGACATTTTAGTCTTCAAAGATGGTGACCTTCCTCTTCCCCCACAGTGCAACAGAGTTACCCAGACATGAGCTCAAATCCCAGCACTGACAAAAGATTCATCCTGATGTCAGAAGCCAGTCGTTGTGCCTTTTATCCTGTGAAAGTCCTGGATCTCAAATACGATGGAGAATGCATAGACAACCCAGTAACCATGGGAACAAGTTGTCATCCATGTTAGCACAGTTATTCCTGTCACCAAACTTATTAAAATGCACAATATCGCCATGTATTAGAGACAAAATAAGGAGAATAATTGCACTGAACACAAGATACTGTCCACACATGTATGTCAATATAGATCCTATGTTTAAATTATGAATTTATGACTATAGTGGACCACCCTGGGGATCAATGTCAGATTCTGGGAATGGCAACACTACTTACTTGCTCACAGGTTCATATGATCACCTTGACTGATTGGCCAATTGGCTTTGCTCTGCCCTGAGTTCAGATCCCAGCACTACCAACAAGTGGATCTTGGAGTAAGAAGGAAAGTGTGACACATTTTTTCCTTTTCTCTGAGAATCTTGGGGGTCAGGCATGATGGAGAACATTTCTACAAATCTAGATGTTCTGTGATAGGTTGTAATCAATGTAATAAACAGAATGCGTTTCATCATAGTAAAATCAATGTTAAATAAATGAATAAAACAAAAGATACAAGGAACAACCACACCAAACATGTACGGACTGAACATCTACAGGTAAGTATAAATCCTATCTTTACTATATATATATATATATATATATATATATATATATATATATATATATAGTATGTTTTCCAGGGCTGGATCTTGAATTCAGTACTAGTGAACAGGCCTGACTTTTTTATCTTCATGTAAGGTGATTTTCCCTTTTATCCACTTTGCTGCAGTTTTACCCAGATCCTGAGTTCAAATCCAAAGCCTGTAAGAATAAACTGTGTGAATTACAAGCCAGGGAGCTTATTTTTTTCTCAACATGGGGCTTGAACTCAGGTCGTAGCAAGTCTGCCTCAGCTTCGATCACCCTAGGATGGGGTGAAGCCACTGGACACGCAGGTGCTCCTGTGATCCTAGAACCCCAGGTATTGCAGGGAAAACAATGCACTGAAAAAAATGTGGCCTTTTATGTTTTCTTCCTTTGCACAGTGACCCTTCTTGGTCTGAATGACACTGTTGCAAAGGGTACTTCATCTTGCATTGCTGAAGGCTGACAGACTATAAGGGAAGCCATAGGCCCATGTGGCAACATAGGCCCTCATTTCAAATCCCCGTCCTGACACCAACCAATGGCAAGAGATACTAAGAAACTGGTTCCCATCCAAAGGAATAACACTGGAATTTTGTCAATGTCACAGTTGATTGAGTTAATCGTGCATGATGATCCTATAAAATTAAACAGCATCATTTCAGAAGGCTGGTTGATTTATTTAATATTTATGAAGCATTAAAAGAAAATTATTACTTATAGGAACACAATAATTTTAGGACACTGAGTGCTTACATTAATAATTTAAGTATTTAAACAATAACATTAATTACATGGACCCGTAATGAATACTCAGGAATTGGTAGGAATATAGTCTATACAACTGAATAAACTATAGACAGCTCTGGCACTCTATGAAGATATATATTTATTAGCATACTGCCATCTGCATGTCAATCTGTTTTTATTTTGTTAACCCCTGGGGCTCATTCTCAGGTCCTGGGAACATTCTGTCAGCTCATATTGCCCCAGGATGGCCTGTTGACACTCACCCATTCTGCATGCTTCACAAGATTCTGGCCACAACCCCATTCTTTCTTGTTCCTTTCTGACCAATGGGATACAAGAATGCTGGCCACGCCCACATTGCATGCTGCCAGGTAGCACTGAGGTTCCCTGTTAGTTTACAACACTACCAGTAGTTGAGGAAGGTAGAGGTGGCTGAATGGTGAGGGAGAGTCTCAAGGTGTCTTTGGAATATAGAAGGAAATTGATGCTCCTACCTCCACCCGGGCCCTTCCCTCCCTCCATGTGGTGCCAGGTTTCAAAACTCAGGCAATGGCTTGCTGCCAACAGGCCTAAAACCCCGACCTGGTCCCTGCCCCTAGTCTTTTGCTCTGGACCCATGTGTCTGAAATGCTGCTGCCATCACTGCTGCCCCACTTGGAGCAGCTGCCAACAGCTTCTCTCAGCAGCACAGGTGTGTAGCCGCCCCAACACCAACTCAACCCGGGTCAAACACCCTTCTGGGGGCACCATGACCCCCCCCCAGGGTGTTTCCTCTCCACGGCTCTGATGAGCCATCTTTCTGTCTTTAGCATTTCTGAGATAGAAACTAAATATATGCTCAGGCTGGGCTGGATCACGATCCTCCTGTGAAAGGTATGCTCCATCAGGCCTGGTCCTCTGTAGTTGGGATGGTAGACACGTGGTACCATGCTCAGTCATTGGTTAAGAAGGATTATCCCAAACTCAGTCCACAACAGCGGATTCTTGACCACACATGAAGCTCTTGGTAGGGCCTCAACCAGTGGACCTCAGTCTCCTCACAAGACAATTGTAAGGAAACAAGGGATTTATGCAGAGAGATCTCTGGAGAATGGCTATGCAGAGAGGGAGCAGCCTTCAGGTATGGTTTTGGCAATTCTGTGAGCATATTTCAGAAAGATACCAGAAAGGGCTCAGGTGGGGCCTGTTATTAATCGTGCAACAGGTGTGGGCTTAGGAACCTAAACATGGCTCTCTTTCATTATTACCCTATCCCCATGAGGAAGGGGATCCTTCACTTTGTTCAGTTTTGCAGCTGGGGAAACCGAGCCACAGAGAAGCCAGGTGACCTGCTTATGACCTCAAGTTCAGAGGAAGCTCAGCCTGACTTCTCTACCATGCTCCCTAGGACAATTTTTGCTATTCAGTCCACTTCTTGTGTTGAGAAGTCCACTTCTTTTCTGTCGTGGGTCTTGAACTCTAGGATTGGGCACTGTTTCCGAGCTCCTCAGCTCAAGCCTAGCTCTCTATCACTTGAGCCCACAGTGCCCCTTCCAGTTTTCTGGTGGTTCTTTGGAGATAAGATTCTCACAGACGTTTCTGCCTGAGCTGTCTATGAACCATGATCCTCGTATCTCAGCCTCCTGTTTAGTTAGTATTAGAGTTCTAAGCCACCTGCACAGGATTTAACTGTAATTCTGGTTTTCTCTGTCTGTCTGTCCATCCATCAGTCTGTCTGTCTGTCTGTCTCTCTCTCTCTGTCTGTCTCTTTCTCTCAGGAACTGGTTGAATGGGTGCTGTAGGAGGTGGCCCAACGTCCCCAGGTGGCTGGAACCCAAGATGGCCTATGCATTCTGGATTTGGGCTATGGGTCAGGAGCTGTCTCACTCAGCATGTTGATACATCTCCATGAGGTAAGCTCTCTGTGCCCTTTCTAGACTGTGAGGGAGGGTTATTCATTGTCCATCTAGCCTTACTGGATTTATACATTATACATGAGTACACTGAGTCAAACTTTGTAAGTTCTCTGTAAATTAAGGCGAATTTTAAATGGGAAGATGGTTTTAAGAACAATCTTTTTGTGAGTGTAAGTGCTGTTCATTATTTCCCAAGTGTACATGAGCTAACAGTAAGGAAAACAATAGTAATAATAGGAGAAAGATAAGTTCTGTGTTTAAGTATAAGGTTCAATACAATATAGAAGACTACAAATAAGGCAACATTGAAACAATAAATCCAATTCCAGTCTGTAGATTTATGGGAGTGATATACAGAAACAAGATTCCTACGTGGAACATGAAGTATGAGGCCACTCCCATTCTAAATCATGCTTACTAATCATGCAACTTTGTAGAAAGTAGAATGGAAGGATAATCCTGTTTCCAAAGAAGTCAGATATAAGAGCATGGATTTAACTGGAAAAAAAAAAGTTCATCTTGTGAGAGCAGGGAGTATACTAGCAATAAACTGGTGGCTAAGATCACATTTCTTTTATTTTTTCTTTACATATATGTATATTTTTTGTTGGCGGTGGTCTTGGCACTTGAACTCTGGGCCTGCGAGCTGTCTCTCTGCTATTCAGCTCAAAGATAATGCTCTACCACTTGATCCACAGTGCCATTTCCAGTTTTTTAAGTTAATTGGAGAAAAGAGTCTCTGGGACTTTTATACCTGGGCTGGCTTTGAACCCCAATCCTCATATCTCACAACAACCCAGCTTACGATCACATTTCTAACAGTGTACACTCAGGATACGTAATGTGTGTGTTCATCTATCTTTATAAGAATTCTTGAGTTAGGGGTTGGGAAGGTGGCTCAGTGGTAGAGTGCTTGCCTTGAATGAATGAGGCCCTGGGTTCGATTCCTCAGAATCACATAAGCAAAAAAGATAAAAGCCGAAAGTGGTGCTGTGACTCAAGTGGTACAGTGCTAGCCTTGAGCTGAAGTGCTGAGGGAAGTGCCCAGGCCCAGAGTTCAGACCCCATGACCGGACCCCAACCAAAACAAAAAAAAGAAATACTTCTTGAGTTAAAAATCTGGGCTACAGCTTAGACATTACTCTCACAAAAACATTTGTAGTTTCAAAGTTGATACTCCTGGAGAAATAAATCCTCAGAATGTAAAGGAGTCTGGGATTTTCAGTTTGCATCCAGCCTGGGCAGAACAGTCTTTGCAACAGTACATATAATAAAGCAGCCAAAACCTGGATTGAAAGAATGGCTTAGGTGATGGAATACCAGTTATGAGCAAGATTGCTAAATAAGAGCTTGAGGTTTTTGCATACATACATACAAACATACACAAACACACAGAGGCACTTATATGTGCACACACAAATGCACAAATGAAACAACTCTCAGAATGTGTAGAAAAGTTAGGAAACAATAAATATATGTCCTGAATAAGACTAGAATCAAGTGATAATTTTTAATATTAGGAAGTCCTCAAGTGAACTTCCTTCAAATAAGTTTGAGAATATTACATAGGTAGGGACCAGAGATAGGAAGAGAGTCAATTAATCATTATTAAAGGGATCGCATCCATGGAGGAATGAATCAGAGACCCCGAAGGTGCAACTGAAAATATTCATAACCTGTATCAAATGTTAGAAAATCTTTGAAAATAGTAGATAAACAGTCTGAACAGTCACTATGGTGTATAATATCACTGGAGAAGTTCAGAATTGGTAGTCTGTGTCTAGATTAAATAAACCAAGAAACTATGGCAGGGCAATGTGATGCAAGCCTAGAATTCTAGCACTGAGGTTAAGACAGGAGATTAGAGAGTGGAATTACATAGTGATACCTTCCCTGGACCAGGTAGTATAATTTTGTCTTAATAAAACAAAACAAAAAAGAAAGGAATACATAGTTGGAAGTTTGGGCTAATTTTTGTCATTATGTTTTGAGAAGTCAAATTTCCTGTTGAAATGCAACTCATAATTAATCCTCACTTGTGTTTTAAATTCTCTCTTCATTACAGAAAATTCCTAGATGCAAAATGACTCATGATTCCCATCCAAAATTTGAAAAAGTAAGTAATCATCATTCTGTTGTATCCTAAAGAAATGATGAAGGATTACAAAAACTTAAGCCTGGAAAAACAGCAAAGTTCGTCTAATGTAGTATTTTGAAGATCTTGCTAAATTAAAATTTAGATTTAAAATAAATATTTTGATTTTGTTTGTAATTTCATATGCTATAGTATACTACAAAATTCTTTTTAAGTAGAGTGTTTAATTGACAAATTCACAAATGATTTTACATTCTACTTGCCCAGAATATTCTTTCAAGAGGGTTATAATTAGAACTTATTTAATAGATAATTAAAATAGTTCATGTATAAAATGATAATATGAATGTTGTAGACAGAGTTGCCAAAAATTGATGATATTAATTTATAAATTATAATAAGAGCAATTTTTTGAGGCTTTGGTATAACATGGTGTGAAGAGAATAATCGTGTGACATCTTCTTTCTTCTACCTGTATGTAACACAAGAAGCAATTTCCTTAATTATTTGCCACTGTATAAAATGAGAAAAATGTTAGGTTTGGGGTTTGTTTTTATTTTTGTTTTTGTTTTATTGGTTTGTCCTAGGGCCTGAACTCTGGTTCTGGACACTGTCTCTGAGCCTGTTTATGCTCAAGGCTCGTGCTCTACCACTTCAACCTCAATGCCACTTGTGTCTTATTTTTGCTGATAAGTTTATTGGAGATAAGAATCTAGGGAATCTTCCTGCCTGGGTGAGCTTTGAACTGTAATCTTCCAATCTTAGCATCCACAATTTATATGAGAGTTAAAAAAGTATAAATATAAATAATATTTGCAAGTGTTCCGTTCTCAAGAATACCAGTGGGGGGAAAATGATGCAACACAGTTTATTGTGGTGTTATTTCCAGAACATGTATGGCATCACATTAGCAGAGTTGTATTTTTTTTCACAATAGAGATAAGCTATTCATGATGTGAATTAAGGGAAGTTTGAGGTGCACCCTAAAAATTCTAGACTGTTGGGATAGGATGTCTCTATAACATAAATATTGGGATTGGTTGTCATAAAAATAATAGCTTACTTTGATAAACAATTGCTTACTCCTGAAGAATTATTACGTATGCTACATAGTTTTATCCTCTACCAGAATGTGGTTATTTTTCTGTTGACTCTCAGTCTGTAACACCACATTAGAAAATGCATCTATTGCAGAATTACATAACATGCAAGCCGGTACCGTTTTGAATCTCTCAAGTATGGAATCTTCCGAATTTGAAAATGAGTAATTATTAGTCATTGGAATGATGAAGAACACATATATCCTGTCTTCTTAACAACTTATTTACTTTTAAAAGTTATAGGTTTCCATAGAATTAAACTGTTTTGGCTTTTAATATGAGAAACTACTATATTTATTTTTTATTCAAAATATTGGTAAGTATATTGTGAAAGTATTGTCTAGTCAGACAGCATTCAAGTTGATGGTCCTCTGATTAAAAAGGGATAATTACTTCAAATTAGACGACAAACAGTATTGATTTTTAAAAAGTTACTACATAAAGAATAATATTTAC
Organism: Dipodomys spectabilis; assembly: GCF_019054845.1. Taxonomy (NCBI): domain Eukaryota; kingdom Metazoa; phylum Chordata; class Mammalia; order Rodentia; family Heteromyidae; genus Dipodomys; species Dipodomys spectabilis. The sequence goes on from NW_024870847.1 coordinate 1,111,639, forward strand.
TCTACCAATACAGTGAAATTTTATTTCATGCAGCTTATTTTTTAAATCTAATTTTATTGTCAAAGTGATGTACAGTGGTGTTACAACAATTTTAAGGTAGTGAATACATAACTTTTCAAACTTGTTACCCCCTCCCTCATTTTCTTCAGTTTTCCTTCACCCCAATACCCCTCACAAGTTGTAATGTACATTTCCAACATATTGTCTTGTGAGTATTGCTATTGCATTGGTTTGCCTTTGTCCTTTGTCTCACCATTTTGTTGTTCCTCTTCCCTTCTCTAATTAAGGTAAATATATACACAATACACAGGCTACCAAAATCAAATACAGCAGGGAATAAAGCATATGGGAAAAATCCAAAAGAAAATAGAAATCACATAGTACATTAAAAGCAACAACCGCAAATAATATTCTCTGTTTCCATATCTTGGAGTTCATTTTGTTCAGAATCAGCTTATAAGGTTATATATATACATAACACAGGCACTGGAAAATAAAAGTTTCATGGACACTATATCATGAAAACACCATGTTAACTGTTTTTGATGGTAAAGGTGGAGTTAGGATTGGTGAATTCGCAGTTCCAATAAAGGAATTTCAAAAGAGTTTTAAAATTATAACAGGTAAATATTAATTTATTCAAACTTTTTAAAAACTTAGCCTATTATGAAAACTTAAAATTGCCTGAGAAAATAGGCGTTCATGCAAAGTAATCCATGGAGACTTAGCTGAGAGGGAGCAATGTGGGTGAAGATGGCTCATTTTCACACTAAACAAACAAGCCTCAGAAACCTTGCTATAAATCCTTTAGGTTCCCTTGAGAATTGTACTTACCCAGAAAATCTACTCTTACTGTGTGAAACAAGGTTGTAGTAGAATTTAAATTCAAAGTTCTTAAAAAAAAAACACATCAAAATTTGTGAATTGACTTTAATTACCAAACAGTATTTCTCTGAAAAAGATAATGTAGGTCCAAATATTTAGGGAGAAAGTGTCCTCAACAATGAAAGAAGGTATTGGGTTTACACTTTTCTGTTTGAAATTATTTCCAAAATGTCTTTGCACGTGAAGCACTGAACCACAGAAAAAAAATATGATTGACTACTTGAAACCAATGATTTCACACTTCTTAGTAGCTCACAAAATATAATATCCTTATTACCATGAGATAGAGAAGACTTTTCTCTTTACATAAGCCAAAAAGTTTTGGGATCAAGAAAGAATTGAGCAAATTGAAAAGGCAAGAAAACATATTCTTAGAAGCCCTAGCTAAGCAAATTGGCTTCAGCAGTGGAGGGAGGCCAAACTTTTTGATATACATTGTCTTAATATATTTGCTACCTATAATGATTTTACAGAACCTATTTAGCTCAATACAATGCAGAACAGATTGAATGAAGACATGAAAATAAATTCCACATCCAAATAAAAGAGTTTTGAAAGGAAAACCATGAAGATGTAGTGTGGGTAGAGCCGGTCAGATCTGGTTGAGTCAGGTAGAGTAGCAGTTGAAGCACACTTCTTGCTCATAGAGAACTGACCCACAGGCATGTCTGCCTAGCTTGCCAGCCATGAGCTGTCCATGCTCCCTACATGCCCCCGGGGGACCAATCAGTGCCTGTCACCAAGCAGTACCAATCACAATTGCCTTACATCAACTCCCCGCTAAATAATTGGCTGGGAAGGGCTCAGGAGGTTGGGAAGTCTAGGGCTTTAAAATCACCCCCTTGTGCAGAAATAAACGAGACCTGCTTAACCCTGTTCTCCCAATGTGTGTTCCTTGTGGGCTTCGTCCATGCTTACCTCCTGCCAGAGATCTAGCCCTACAAGTGTTTCCCACCGAGGGGCTCGATTGCTTTCAGCAGATGGATGGTTTAGGGTCTAGTGTAAGGTTAGTGCCTCCATGGGCAAACTTCCCCCCACAGCACGAGAGCCTCAATCACGAGCACTTGTTGCCCTGCTCAGGAGTAGGCAGATAAAAGTAACAAAAATGAAGCTAGTTTAATATGGGAAATAGTGAGTGAATTGTGTCCCTGGACTGACTCCGGGGAAATTTGGGATCCAGACAGGTAGACCCACGTCCTTCACGCAGCTCATAAAAAGGAAGTCCGTGAAGGCGCTGAGCTGCCCCTAACCTTTTACCACATCATAGTAGCTATTCAAGCCTGCCTGTCAGGGAAAGAAGAAGGGGAATCTCTGCAGGCATTTAAAACCTCGCTGCAAGAAGAAACAGAACAAAAGGAAAATTGCGAAGCTGTTCAAGCACTAACATCTTCTTGTGACACAGCAAACAATTCCAGCAAGAACACAGATAACCAACAACTTCCACTATCAGGTGACCCAGGGGGCTGGCCAGCTATGCTTTTAAAACCGCCTCCCCCACACTATCAGTCACAGGAAGCCTGCCCAATCACTTCTTTTGGCTGTTTAGGCCAGCCTGGGAACTCCCCTCAGAAAACTTTGTATCCTTGGGCAGAGATATACAACTTTGCCCAAGAACAAAAACCCATTGTTCCCCCTGTAATACAACAGTTGTTAATGGGCCCCACAACTATCGTGGCAATGACAGCCAAGCCTATAATTGAACCCCAGTTCGTGTTCCCGGTAAACGTCCACTGAACCTCTGCATGACCTAATCAATGGTACCCCCATGACCCAAAAGTACTTGACAAATACTGGGCCGCTGTCAGGCAAGATGGGTTAAACTCCCCGAATGTTCAACAGATGCTGGAAACCCTTAGCATTGACATTAACTACCCCATGATTGGAATAGCTTAATGAACACAGCATTATCTTCAGGGTATTCCTTTGATGGAAGGCTGCTTTTTATGATGAATGTGAACAACAAAGCGCATGAAGTATCACTGCCAGAGGTCAGGATGCCGCCATGGGGGGCCCTGATTGCTTAAAAGGGGAGGGCGCTTATGCATCTACTGCCACACAAGCAGTGGCATATCCGCAGTACTTTGACCAAGTACGCCTCTGTGTATTGAGCATGGTCTCCTCAGTCCCTTCTAAAGAAGGGGACAAACAACTTAAACCCTTCATACAACGTCCCAATGATCCTTTCACTGACTTCGTTGCCTGTGTTCAAGAAGCAGTGGCCTGGAAAGTATCCCACACTGGAGTCCGAGATGCGCTAATCAAGAGCCTAATATGGGAAGGGGCCACAAAGGAATGCAGAAAAGCCATTGCCTGTGACCGAAATGGGGAGATCACTGATTGCATCCTAGCCACCAAAGATTTGGGGACATCAACTCATGCTGAGTACCCTTGCACTGCCTTTAGCCTCTATGACTGCCAGTGCTCATGCGCCCCCTAATGGCAAATTGGGAAATCGACCTTGTTGGGGATGTGGCGGAACTGGTCATTTCATAAAGGATTGCCCATCACTCTGGGGCTCACCCAAAAGAAAACAACCTCCTTCTGTAGGTCTTACATGCAAAAACGGTTTTCATTCGGCCTCTGAATGCTGCTCTATGACTCAGCCTTTCAACTAAATAAGGGGCAGTCCTCAGCCCCGACCACAATAGGACAAAGGCAACAGCCACCACCTCAAGTGTTATGGACTATTCCTATCCAAAATGGAAAAGCTAGAATGAAACTTAAAATCAATGGAACAGAATTTAAGGGCATCATTGATACGGGAGCTGACTGCAAAGTCCTTAGAAAAGATGAAGTAGAAGGGTTGGAATGGAACCTAATTCCTGGCCCTTGCATACAAGGTGTCGGTGGAAAAACAGATTCCCTCCATGTCCAATGGCCTATGAGATGGGAAGACTGTGGTGGGGCCACCGGGGCTTTTAAACCTCTTGTTGCCCCTTGCCTTTCATGCAATCTTTGGGGAAGAGATTTCCTCACTAATATGGGTACTCTGATAACAACAGATGATAAGGCTTTTTATGAAGACATCATAACCGATCGAGCCATTAATCACCTACAGTACCCCCGATTCTAATGGCCACTGTTGCGTGACAAGACCAGTTCCACTCCAATGGGACATGACCAAACCCATTTGGGTTGAATAGTGGCCTATTTCCTCTGAAAAGCTCCCTAATCTCCAGGCTCTAGTGGAGGAGCAACTAAAGAAGGGACACATAGGACCTAGTATCATCCCCACAATTCCCCATTTTTATTATCCAAAAAAGGGCTCAAGGAAAGTGGAGATTTCTCCTTGATCTACGTTCCATTGTCATATACAAAAGATAGGAACGCTTCATCCTGGACTTCCACATCCTTCTGCAATACCCAAATATTGGCACATTGCCATTATTGACATCAAGGACTGCTTTTTTCCACCCCCCTATATCCCAAAGCTAAAGAATATTTTGCCTTCTCAGTATGGGAACCTAATTGTCAACTACGCACTCGTGGATATATATGGAAAGTTCTCCCTAAAGGTATGAAAAATAGCCCTACTATATGTCAGATGTATGTTGCCCATGCTATTCAGTCTTTGCTTTCCAAATGCTTTTGTGTCCGTTACATGGATGACATTTTAATAGCACATAAGATGTTACAACCATGCAAACCTGTTTAACACAACTCAAGGAGAGCCTTACAGTGCTGGGCCTTCATATTGCCCACAAAAACATTCAACTCAAAGCCCCTTATGCCTATCTTGGATACCATGTAAATCAAACAATTACCCCAAATGAGCCTCACATTGTCATTAAATCTCAATATACTTTAACTGAATTACAAGAATTATGTGGACATATCAACTGGGTATGCAATTTTATGCATCTCCCCACCCAACAACTCCAACCGTTATTTCAATTGCTTCAGGGACCCTCTAAACCAACTTCGCTTCGTGTACTTTCACCTGATGTTCAACAAGTTTCACAACAGGTCGCTGATTGATTATGGTCAACATCCTTGGTGTTTTTAGATACCACCCAAGGAATTATCCTAATTATATTAAATAATAATGGCCTAATGGTGGAACAGACGCAAACCCATGCTGTGTTACAATGGGTACACCTTGCCACTTCCCAATTACCAAAAATTAGCACATCCATTACCATGCTATGCAACCTGGCCATCAAAGGCACGGAATGATGCCATCAAACTTATGGCAGATTCCCCGACCATCTGATATGGCACATTACAAAACAATCTTTGATTTCCTAACAACCGAAGAGGCATTAGCCTTACAAGTCATCCACTACTATTTTAACATTGATAATCATATGCCCAAAAACCACGTTTTAAAAGTTACCCAAGAACTCCCACTTTCATGGAAATGTTGTACTTGTCTCAATGGGCAACCTATCCATCAAGCCATTGTACTTTTTACCGATGTTAACAAAAATATTATGGGTTTTACAATGCCAATACTAAAAAATACAAGCTTCAACAACATTCCCTGTCTGTTCAAGCTGCTGAATTACTGGCCATTTTGCTCGCCCTTACCTCTTTCCCAAAGAACCTCTTAATATTTTTTCTGATAGTTTTTATACTGTACAAACTGTTGCCATTCTTCCTGGAGCTTTATTAAAAGATGATGGTCATGATGTAGGAAAAATAATGTGTAAACTACAAAATGTATTAGACAATCGTGTCCAACCCTCGTACATTCAACACATTAGATCTCATACTAACCTCCCCAGACCCCTAGCTCCTGGTAATGAAGCCATTGATTGCGCTGTCATACCAACTGTACTACTCACCAATATGTGCATGGACCAGGCCCGAACGTTACATGGTCATTTTCATTTACCAGCAGCTAATATCAAGCAGTTATTTCCTGATTTAACACACCAACAATGCAAGCACATGATTTGGTCCTGCTCCTCTTGTGCACCTCTTTTACCCTGAGGACCACTTCAACCAATGGGAACAAATCCCAGAGGCCTTAGACCCAATAACACGGCAAATGAACATAACCCATATCCCCCAATTCAGTAAACAAAAATATGTCCATGTATGTATAGATACATTCTCAGTCTTTATAACAGCTTTAGCCTTAACAGTGAAACAACACGGCACGCTATTAAGTAACTTCTACATGCCATTACAATTATGGGTGTTCCTTGGACCCTTAAAACAGACAATGGCCCTGCTTACACCTCCATTTTCGTGAATTTTGTACCTTTTGAACATTACACACCAGACAGGTATTCCATATAACCCACAAGGCCAAGCCATTGTTGAACATAGTCATAAAGAAATCAAGACCGTTCTTTTAAAAGAAAAGGGGGAACTGGAGGGGCTAGGGCTTAAAGATCCCCAAACACAATTAAATTATTGCCTTTAACATTCACACCCACCACATGTGGTACCCCCGCATCCCTGCATTGGGGACTCATGAAAACACCTACTCTGGTCCCTTTGGTTAGATGGAGGGGCCACATCACAATAAAATGGGAGGCACTGCTCCCTTAATGGCACAAGAGAGAGGATTTCCTTGTATCTTTCCAGACACGAGTGATAAACCTGTTTGGATCCCAACTGCAGTTGTGCGACCAACCGTCACCACCTACAAACAAGATGCATCAGTTATGCTTGAACAGTGTGAGGAGGAGGAGACACAAACATGGAGCTACAGCCCATGCCATCACTTGGGGAGACCTAAAGGGTTTGGTTGAACAAGCCCAGGCTATAGCCCCCGACCCTGATCTGGGGTATAGTATTCTATTCCTCCTAATGTGTGCCATAATTACAGCCAATTCTCAATCGGTTGCAGGGCAGGGTAAGATAACTTTAGTGCCCAGCCCCCAAATCTTAATGATGGTAGGGGAGGTTACCACCATCTTCCCTCAAATGCTTTCTTCCAATGGCACGGTTGGCCTTCCTTTCTCAGCAGATGCCTTATGGCATCAAAAAACAAACCTTACTTTTAGATGGAAGGGAGCCATCTCTTTTTGTTTTACAAACGAGACAATAAAGCAATTTGATGGCTGTATCATCCCCCTCACAATAGTAATGCATGGGATGGGATGGTGGAACTACACAGGACCCTACCCCATTTGTCCCACTAGAAAAAATTGCAATCAGGCTACTGACATACCTTTTCATATGCAGTTGTGCCCACGCAGTCAGTTTGATACCTTTGGCACTCTTTGCACTCCTCTTGAGGAATTAGTGATTAGCCTTTGTGCCAATTCCTGGCAAGGCAAGTATTTGGGGACCTCGCGTTGTCCCTCTACCCGGGTATATACAACCAATCTGAAAAAGATCCCAAACCCCAAAATCTAAAGGAGTTTTATGACTCTTCAGGAGGACGATTGAGAGACCTAGGAGCCCCCAGGCCAATCGTTTGCTCATCACATTCCTGCCTCGATTTGTCCCCTTTCCTATTGGCCAATACTCATCACTGTAACCAATCTGGATACCACCAGGAGTCAGGAATGGTTGTGGTTAGAGCCCCATTCTTTTTTTGTCTAGGAGACAACTCCTCCCCTACTTGCACTTTCAGCAATCACTGGCAACCCAATGACTCATATCCTTTTGCAGGTTTGGTACGTGTTCCCCCATTTATTGTTCCGGCTACTAATGACTCTCAGTTTTCCCAGATTCAATTGATTCGTCCACGCACTAAAAGAACAGTAGGATTGATCATTGCAATCGGGTCCACAATCATCGCTACAGTGGCTTCAGCCGCTGCTATATTGTTGTCCCAAGGCGTGTCCACAGTGCAACAGATAAACCAGCTCATCCCTCAACAGTCATCCACAGAATTACAACATTTACAAGTTGCCAATCATCTTAAGGGAGGCCTCCTTGTGCTCCAACAACAAATAGAATTGCTCCAAGAACAGATTACGTTTCTTCGATTAAAACAAGGAGGACTATATAATGCTATCACTATTCTGTCTGTCAGCTTTCCACTCCTGCACCCAATGTCTCTGAACTTAGTAACTACATCAAAGTCCCTAGGTCCCTTGAGTACTTAAACTTCACCCAAAACCTGCTGCATGATGTTAACCACCTAAACCAGACCACCATACAGCTTATTCCCGCTGCCTACTTTTTAGAAAATGTGCTTAAAAAGTTACAACAATGGTTTTCACCATCCTCTCTGGTCATCTGGGGAGGCCTTGCACTTGTAGGGCTTACTCTCCTAGGAATTATTAAATGCTTGTACTCCCGGCAAAAACGCTTCCAACGATGGGTCACCATAATGACGGTCCTTTTAAAAGAAAAGGGGAATTTTGTGGGTAGAGCCGGTCAGATCTGGTTGAGTCAGCTAGAGTAGCAGTTGATGTACACTTCCTGCTCATAGAGACATGACCCACAGGCATGTCTTCCTAGCCTGCCAACCATGAGCTGTACATGCTCCCTACATGCCCCCGGGGACCAAACAGTGCCTGTCACCAAGCAGTGCCCATCATCAACTGCCCGCTAAGTATTGGCTGGGAAGGACTCAGGAGGTTGGGAAAGCTGGGGCTATAAAATCCAACCCATTTGCATAAATAAACCAGACATGCTTAAGCCTGTTCTCCCAATATGTGTTCCTCGTGTGCGTCGTTCATGCTTACCTCCTGCAGGAGATCTAGCTCTACAATGTAGCAATAGGGGAGGCCTTATAGTCCTTCACCTTCACTAGACTTGAAGCCAAGAATCTGTGATAAGTAGGAAATCCGGTAAGAGCTAAGAGGAGGACAGAGAATTAGAACATAGGAGCATTGTTCTTTTGTAACAGACACTGTCCTTCAAGGTATGGGTGATTTAACTCTATTCTTCTCCATACATCTTGTTGAGCAAATGCAAAACAAAGAAAAATAATCTATTGAAATAATTTTGCAAAGAATAACTTCACTACTCCTGATATGGTATCTATGGAGAGTCTTAAGAGAGAATATATAAGTGCAGTATTCTTCGGTTTCCTCTAAGCATTTTGTTAGCAAAATATACCTTTGAGGTTAGAAGTGATTGAACCAAAAATTGGTGGAGTACTTATTTTTGAGGGCACTTTAGACACAAGAAGACTTTCAAGGTAAAAGACAAAAGAAAAAAGTATAGCTAAATATTTGTGATCACAGCTTCTTGGACTGGTATTTTGGAGACAGAGTTTTACATTAGAGATTGTCCTCATTATCATTGATGCTGGGTTTCCGTGGCAACCAAAAGCAAGGGGGAAGTTTAATGGACTCGCTTGGACAAGTAAACAGCATGATAGAAAAAAAATGGAAAATAATATTTAGTGAATTATTTTGAACAATTACTTTGCCAGAACAAAGAAGGAAATATGTAATTCAAATTACTCGACGTAAATTTATGAATAAAAGTAGTCAATAGAAATGAGAGAAAACATAGAGGACTGTTTCCTCTCCAGTGGTGTGATGGGATCTTGATCTTGTTACTTCCATTTTATCTTCAAAAGCTATCAAATGTGGCCCAGGACTGGAGCATCCAGTTCAGACCAAGAGAACTCGCAGAAGAGAATATTTGCAGCAGATGTAGGTGATTTATAACCTTAGACAACCTATTTAAATCTGTTAAAAATTCTCCTCTACCCCAAACTGCCCACTTTAAACAACTTTGTATGTTTTCCCAAGATTCTCCTTCATTAACTATTTAAAATTTTGAGAGGTCATAATCATATTCTATAGAGATTGCTGTTTGGTTGTGCTATTTGTGTGTTTTTGTTTTTTGTTGTGTTTTTTCACTGAATTTCAAAATGTTGTGCTAGTGTGTTACAATTAAATATGTCCATCTAATTGTTCAATGTTCCTGGATCAGAGTCACTCCTTCTATCATTTTCAACCAACCCCTTCTACAAGATTTATTTCCAATTTACCACTTCCTTTCTCACATGTGTACATTGAGTATTCTAGCTGTACTTGACCATTGTTCCATTTTTCATTCATTCTATGTCTTTACTATTATTCCTCTCTGGTTTCAACTTCCTGATAGTCATTCTGTTCAACTGTCTGTTAGTACTTTGAAAGGTTTATATACATTCCATGGAGTTTCAATTCTGCATATACTTAAACTGATGTCAGCTTAAATTCCCATAATTCATTCATCTGAAGTAACAATTTGCAAGACTGGAGACATGAAGCACCTAGACATGATTTTATTCCCCTCCATTTGGAAGATTACTCATTAGTCAAAAAGAAAGTTGAAAAGTGGCTTAGAATGTATTCCTTACTAACAGTTTTATAAATGGCTTTGTACAGTGGTTTGTGATTATTTTATTTTACACGGGATAATATTTTCTACCACCTATGAGTTTTGGAAAAAGAAAAAAACTAAAATTTACTACTGTAGAGGAATATGATAGAAATAGAAGACAGATTTTATGTTTGTCAAATCTCTGATACGTACTCATATTCAAGACTTAAAGTCATATTTCTTACTATGTTAGATAGGGAAAACATAAAACACCATATGATAAGGCAACTATTTACGACTTTTTAAAATGTACTTATTATGTGACGAAATTTACTTTATTAGCTAATGTTTTGGTTTGAAATATGGGAGGCTGATCTAGTAATAAATTTTCGAAGGCACCTACTGAAAAACACAAATGGTGAGGGGTCCTATTTCTACACTTTAATGAATGGTTGAATCTGATTGGCATTAGTGCTGGGTAAATAAATCAACTCTATTGTAACTTGCTCCCTACACTTGAAAAACTAGTAACGTCACTAAATATCATCTACTTGTAAAGTGTTATTTTGGCAAATGTGATTTTAAAAAGTTTATTTGAAAAGGAATATAGTTTCAGGAAATTAAATGTAGGTTATCATTTGTTTTAGAATGACAACGTTTTTACACTACAGAACCAAGTTTTACTGAAGTACCAGTGTTTTGAAGCACTAAGGATCTTCTCAATTATTGTTTTTTCTGAATTATATTTGAACTCTATGACAAGTATTCCTAGCATTGGTAGACCAATTATGGATCTATCATTCCAGGAACTATTTTTTGGCCTGCTGATGCTGGACTTAAATCATTCATTAATCCTTAGGAGAGGGGTATTACAAATAATTTTGTGACATTTGTTTTCTTGTTCACTCATATGGGATGGTCTTCTGAAAATTGAAAGTTTGAATTACTGTACTTTCACATTTTGTGATCTCATCTTGCATTTTAAGTTGCCTTGCATTTTCCAATTGCTTACTGCTAATTCCTGCATTTCAAGGAATTGGAGCCCTGAAATATAGGAAATGAGAAATTGAGATGGGTCTTCAATTACTTTCTGTTGGCATGTTGCATGGGCCTAGGTGAGAACTCTTGCTCTAGTTATCTGATGACACGGATAACTGGGACTTGGGATCCTAGGTCCCGTGGATCCTGTAGAAGAATAATACCTTTTAGACATCATATCAGCAAAATTTGAGTATAATCAGTAGGAATGCTTCAGAAATATGGAGAAAAACAGTTTGGGACCAGAGAGTTTAAACAATAAACAGAGCAGAAGTGTAAAATCCCTTATAGATTAGAGGAAAACAATATTGTTTTTTTTTTTTACCATGTGAATTCAGAAGACAAAGAACACTTAGAAGGTATCACAAGTTTATACCGAAAACATTGCATTGATACTTTTTATATTCTAATATATATTCTAATCCTGATTATTTATATTCCAATCTATTTATTGGAGTAAATATCAATTAATTTGTCAAATTATCAATTAATTCCAGTAAGATTCACTGTGTGAAATATAAAATCAGCACATATAAATATAAAATACATAATTATATATAATATAAGAAAATGTTTTGCATTGTTCTGTTGTGGTTAGGGTAACAAAGGCAACTGTTTTAAAATATTATTCCATTACCTATACCTCAGTGTTTGGTAGAATTAGAACTAAAGCTTTACCATTCGGAGATGTACAGCCTAGAGGGAATAGGAAACACTGTGATTAAAACAATTTAATGCCTAATAATGAGGAGAAACATATGGACTTTTCCTGGAGCTATGGAATATATTTTGTGATAGAAAATCATTGCTGTAAGTTCCTGCCTGGTTGGATGGTAGACAAGCCAGGACATGAGGTAATCATGCATATGAATAACTTTTTCACCTTCTTGGCTTTAGCTACTTTTGAAATGGTAGGGTGTAATAAACAATTATATTCAGAAAAAGAAAAAATACCTTCTAGTCTGAACACTTCTTTTTTTTTTTTTTTTTTGGTCAGTCACGGGGCTTGAACTCTGGGCCTGGGCTCTGTCCCTCAGCTCTTCAGCTCAATGCTAGTTCTCTACCACTTGAGCTACAGCGCCACTTCCTGTTTTCTGGTGGTTTATTGGAGATAAGAGTCTCACAGTCTTTCCTGCCCAGGCTGGCTTTGAACTGTGATCCTCAGATCTCAGCCTCCTGAGTAGCTAGGATTACAGGAGTGAGCCCGGCTTAGTCTGAACAGTTCTGTCTGAACTGTTCATCTCTCTATGATCCTATGTAACTAAGATTAGTTTTGCTCCAATAAGACAATCTGTGCAGTCAGGGTAAGATATCCTGGTTGGTCTGTTCCTACATGGAGTAAGGGTAAAGTGTCAGGGAGACATTTGTGCCAGTAAGACCTCATTTGGGAAATTTTAAGCTGCAGGATTTTAGAAGTAGCTCTTAAGCAAGGCTTACTTTGAATCCATTAGCTCCACAAAGCTAAATCAGTTCATAAATAAGTATTTGAAAATCCATCACTTTTGGACGTAGGTATAAAGGCTTCAAAGTACGATCAAATTTCAAATGAGAAAGACTTAAAATAGTTATTGACAAAAATTGCAAATATGAGCAATCGAACAAACAATATAATTTTTTCCACCATACACAGAATTTTACAGAAATAAGATGAATAGCAATTTAAGGAACAATAAGGTTTCCTTGTTACAAATAGGCAACCAAGGATATATGCCTGTCTTAAGATTGCATCATTAACTACTTAAATTTACAGGATACTACATGCTTCAGCAGCACGTCTACCCGAATTACAATACAGAGATTAACATTGCTTTTGCACAAGGATGATATGAAAATTTGTGAAGTATTCTATATTTTTCGTTCTTCAGATGCAAGAAGTGAAAAACAGTTATTAAAAAGTTGATTACAAATATACAAGTGTAATAATACATGTAATTCGTAGAAATAACAGTTATTTTGTCATCAGTGTATTCAATCTTCACTTTTTTAGAAAAGCCTTTACATAGCATAACCTTTATAAAACTTTTGAAATAAGATAGCATTGTCATTTTAACCTAAAGAAATAAAATTCTATAAGGACCTAGGAATTAAAGGAATCTTAAACTGTTTCTATATGGAAAGCAATCTGAAAGGACACATTTATTAATGAACCTATATATTATAAAACAATGTCGAATTCAAAGTATTATATCTAGGAGGGAAAGAAATAGATTATAGACATTATACAAACAGAATACTAAATATTTTAAAATATACTCTTTTCAGACAAGCACCAGAAATATCTTCAGTTTCTGTACTACTCATTTCAACAGATAAGTTAAAATTATTTCTGATTAAAAAAATCACAAACACTATAGAAATCATTATTGATGTATACAAACAACTCGAATATATTTTGACATCAAAGTCAGGCAATTCACTTGGAAGAATACCATGGAATCCATGAATTTTTAAAGTAAGATATTGCTGTTTCTTTGTATTGTGAAAATATTTTGTATGGACACATGGGACGGACTGGCAATTTTGAAATTTAAGAAAGTTACCCAAACCATTAGGACTTAGGAAAACAATTTGTACAGCATTCCACAACTTCAAAGAGGTAGTGATACATAATTATCCTTTTGGCAAGATCAAATGCAGTTTCTTCCAAGTTGTGCTTCAGATCTGGTTTGATATAATGGTTCAACAGAAGGAGATGCAGCTTATCTTTGCTATATCTATTCCCAGCAGCAAGATACAAGGGGGTCAAGAGGCCTTTAGTTTGGCCATTGGTGTCTGCATCATGATGAAATAAAGAAACCACTCTGGTATTATTCCATGTATAAGTACTGTGCAGGGGTGACCAGCCATTCACAGTTATTACATAAATATCTGCTTTGAGCCACCAACTCATAGACAGTGTCTAAGTGTCCACTGTAGGCTTCTCGATGAAGAGGGGTAGACTCATCGTTATCCCTAGTATTCACATGAGTGGCCTTTTTGGAAAGTAGTCTCTGCACTGTAGTAAGGCCATTATTTTCAGCAGAACAAAGAAGAAATTTGCTTGAATCCTTCGCCATTTTTTTTCTTGCAGTTGATACCATTTCTCACTTTTCATCTTATTCCTCAATTTCATCAGAATTGCCTAACCAGAGTTTTTGAGTGCCAGTGAGAATGAGGTGTCCATGTTTTCCAATAGTTCACATTGGATGAACTGGTCACAAAAATACGGTGAATTTCCTGCACCTGTTTTTTTCACTATTATTTATTTTCTCTTTTTTCATTTTTACTATTCTAAATTATTCTAACTGGTGAGTAGGGATTTGGTAGAGAGCAGAGGAAAGATTTTCCTCCATATTCAAAGGGACAGACTGAAAATGAGGACCAGTGGTGTCTTCATGTGCAGCTTATTCTAGGAATGAGAAAATAGGAAATAATGCCTTATATGTAAATGAATTGGGAAATGACAGAGCAGACAATGAAATGATGCAACCAAAAATATAAAAGCAAAATACATTAGGATAATTATGGAGCAATCATATTACCTATGAGAACCATGAGAGGGAGAGATGAAGAGAGAGACAGATGTGCAATGATCTAGCTAACCACAAAATCCATCCCTCTGATCAAATTATAGAGCAAATAATTTTATTTTTTAAAAGAGATGGAAATAGAATTTAAGATCAGATGTCTCCATTGTTTTTAATTATATTTTAATTATATTTAATTATATTATTTTAAATACTTGTACAAGGGAATTTCCATTCAACGTATCAATTTTTTAAATATATTGGATCTTTATATAACTTGTCCACACCCTTCTAAACCTCACCCCACTTTAATTTTTTCTAGTTTCGTACATCTGCATTGAGTATTATACGTTCACTCTCTTCCTCCATAACTCTCTTTATTCCTTCCTTTTGACTTCCACTCATTTCTTCCAAGTGATAGTTTCCTGGTATTCATTTTGTTGGAGTAAAGTTCAATTTTTATAAGAAATTACACCTTTGAAATACTCCTCTGCAAATAGGATGCTTTGGTTAATATTTTTTTGTAAACTTGTATAAATTTCTAGCTTCCAAATATGAGACAGAACATGGGTCCTTTGTGTGTCTGGCTCTGACTTAGTTCACTTAATATATTTTTAGATCTATCCATTTCTTTCCAAATAATGTAACAGTCGTCAAAATGGATGGGTGCAATCCAATTGTGTATATGTGCCACACTTTCTCCAATCATCACTCCGCCAAAGGACATCTGGGTTGTTTCCGTAACATGGCTATGGTGAGTAGTGCAGCAGTGAACATGGTGGTGAAAGTGATTTTACTGTAACCTTTTGGAAGAATTCATCACTACCTTTATGGGAAGAATCCCCTAGCCAGTTTTCCAGAATAAGCACATCACTCCCTTCATCTTCATCACAATGTATTGCAAGTCCTCAAGAACAAACTTCCCTCTACAGGTCTCAAGAAGCTAAAACCACACTGTGCCCATATTCTTTCAATAAATTTTTTCATAATTGTACATATAATTCAATGAAAACCTTCTATATACTTTCCTAATGTGGGAATGAGGGACATGACAGAGTAAAAGTAAGAAATATGCAATTTACTTCGATATTATCATATTTAAAATCATTTTCAGCTCTAATTCATAGCCTCACATAACATTATTTTAGTCTTTATTTGATTACAACATCTAATCCATAAATTATAACAGGTGAGTTAAAAGCAAAGGCAAAAAGTGTTTTTTGATTTTGACACTCATGTGTGAGGTTGCACAACATGGGCAAATAGATGGATAGGAATTAATAGCTCTTATCCATTTTGTTAACGTGGAGATGGTTTTCCCAAACTGATTCTCGCAATTCATATTCCATTCAACAACAAGAAACGTGATATTTTCCTTTGTTTTGACCCTTATTAACTTTTGTTTCCATTTTATTTTATAATGGATGATTTCATAAATCTACCGTAGATACAAAAATATGTTAAAATATTTCTATCCGTATGCATTGATATATACATACACACATATATTACACAGGTTATAAAGATAATGAATAACTTCAGTAACTGTACAATTTACTAAATTATTAAAACTACTGGAGGCTATTGCCTGGCATCCTGGTTAGTCGGGAGGCTGAGATCGGACGATCATGGTTTGAAGTCCTCTTGGGCAAGAATGTCCAGGAGCCTCTTATCACCAAACAGCCAACAGAAAATCAGAATTGGAACTGTTGCTCAAAGTAGTAGAGTAGTAGCCTTGAGAGAAAATTCTCAGGGATATCATCCAGGCTCTTAGTTCAGAAGTACAATCTACCCAAATAAAATCAATTTAATTATACCTGTGTAAGTAAAGTATTTCCATCACCCAAAAGCACAACCCTGCTCATTTGCAAGGTAACTCTGTTTTGTCTGAAGTACCATAAAACATTTTCACTTAAGTTGAAAGTATTGCACCATGGGTTCATTCTATCTCTCTCATGCATTTTTCCACTCAAATACTCAAATCTTACAACTATTCCAATTATTTAAAATCATAGCTTTTTACTTTAATACCCAAATATTAGAGTTTGAATTGAGTGTCTCATGCCCCTAAGTGAGTGTCCTTACCACTTTGTCATGTCCCAGCCCTAAATCATCCTGATTATTTTTCAGATAATTGTGTATGACCTTGGGCTCAGTCCATGTTATGTTATTCTTCCTGGAATTTAGAATAATAGGTGCATGGCATTGTGTACAGGTATTTCTGTCCAGTCTGGACTTTAACCTCTATCCTCACAAAAGGAGACTCCCACGTAGTCAGGATTTTCATAAGCTTGTCATAGCTGATGTTTTTTTAAGCCTTTGCATTTCCTGCTGGTTCTTGAGTACTGTATGTGTTTAGTTGTTCTTCACTTTTTCTTTTATTTCTTTCAAACAAGTTCTTATGTTAAGTGCTGAGAAACCAATTCTTTTTCATGATAGTCAAGGTGAACATGATTTGTTCCAAAGCAATTTCAGTAATATTTAAACACCTTCATATCTATTGATGGTATATAAATGATAAGTGCTGCGAAGGGTCTTTTTATTTTCACAGCAGTCTTTGTCATACACAGACAGATCATGAAATATATGAAGATAATAAAACTACAGATGCAAGGAAAGAGAAGGAAAACCTATTATTAATTCTTTGACAGAAGTTTCCCTTCTAGTGAAAGAAATACTTTGCTTGATGCAGGATTTCACAATATTATATTGCTTGGAGGAAGCTAAACAATCATCTAATTCTACAGAATTGAGGGAGAAGAATCAAACTCCTAAGTAGTTTACATTTGGGTCAAATAAAAGCATGCTTCCAGAAGGAGAGTTGACTTTAGAGAAACATGATGAGTTGTAAGTAAATAGGTGCTTAGTTGATTTTGTTACTTTGTAAACTAATACAGGGAAATAGATTACAGCAAGGTAAAAAAAGAACTTCTTATTGAAATACTCATGTGTGTATGTGTGTGTGTGTGTGTGTGTGTGTGTGTGTACATGCATGTGTATACACACATGCACATTTGCAAGTGTTCATTCATTCTGTCATCATCCTTAAGCTTCTGTGACCAAGGATTATGGTTTACCACTTGAGCTATTGTTCTACTTCTGGTTTTTTGGAGATAATCGCATGTATTTTCATGATTGGATTGGCTTTGAATAGTGGTCTTCATATCTCAGCCTCCAGAGTAGCTAACTAAGTTTATCCAGCCTCCAAGTAGCTAGTTAAAATTGGGCCTATCCTCTACGCTTCACTGCTCTTTTATTCTTGTCCTGAGGTGTTCACATGCCTAAGTCATATATATGTCTATTTGCTTTAAGAAATACTCTTACTGCTTGGCACCAGGGGCTCCCATCTAAACTTTTAACTACTGAGGAGACTTGAGAACAGAATCCAGGCCAAAAGTTTAGTGGACTTTCTTCCAAATCTATAGCTGGGTGCATTGGATCATTTCCACCATCCTGCACTATCTACAGGTTAAGATTGGAAGGACTGCAGAATCCAGGCCAGCCAAGGTAGGAAACTAGAAAAGTTGGTGTGCAACTCTTATGCCATTGATAATGGGAAGGCTAAAAAGACAGATTACGTGCATGTTCTTGTGGAAAGGGAACCCCTATCCTAAAATTAACCACTGATATGACACCAGTCTAACAAAAACAATACCCCAAGTTGAACACAGTTTCCCACAACCAAAATAAGTATATACTTTAACATCCAAAAACTTAGCACAATCTGCTCTTTGTTCTAATATCAGCTTCATCTAATTATCATAGGATGTGACAGAATAGTTTCTTCATTAAACTTACTATATATTTAAAAAGACCTAGAAAATTCTTTCTCACTTACTAAGTGCAAATGAATGGCAAATTGCCTCATTTCTTACATATTTGATTACCACTATAAATTTATCTTATTATTATTAGTAGTAGTAATATATTCTGATTTATTACTTTACTTTGTAATAGTTTTTAAACTTTTGGCTTCTCTGTTGAAGTATTTAAATAGTATCACCGAATTATATTACTTGGGTACTTAGGGCAGTCTTTTAAAAAGTTTTTAACCAATGGTTCTAGTAATTCTGTTTTTATTTATTTTTTTTTTTGGTGGGGTTCCGGCCATGGGACCTGAACTCTGGGCCTGGTCGCTGTTCCTCAAGGATAATTCAAAGCTAGCACTTGACCACTTGAGCCACAGTGCCACTTCTGGCTTTTTTTTCCATTTATGTGATGCTGAGGAAATGAACCCAGGGCCTCAAGCATGCAAGGCAAGAGCTCTACTACTGAGCCACCTTCCTAAGTCTCCACGAATTCTTAATTGGTATATTATTCAGTTTATTTTTAATTTCAAGTTAATTTTATTGTAAAAGTAATGTACAGAGGGGATACAGTTACATAAATAAGGTAATGGGTGCTTTTCTTTCTTTGTTAATGCATTTTTTATTATAAAATTGATATAAAGAGGGCTTATAGTTACTTAAGTCAACTAAAGAGTACACTTCATTTTATTTTCTCAATTTCAAATTTTGAACTAAATTGTTTAGTTTTGTTTATGGTAATTCTTTTTTCAGAGTTGTAGGATTAGTTAATTTAGTTTTGCATAATTTTAACACATGTAAATTATTCAGACATATATTTTGCTTTCAAAATAGTTAACATGAATATGTAAAAATTATTTTCTTAAATTTTATATGGTTGCTGAATTTAAACAAATTTATTTTCTCATAATTCTAAGCATATTTTTCCAGGTAACAAATACTGTATTTTCAAGAATCACATACATTATTTAAAAAGGCTTCATTACATGGTCACTTTTTGGAAATATTTGTACTTGAATTAAAAAAAAAACTGAGCTGGGCATAATGATTTGAGGTTTCCATTTTTTAACTATGGTGGGAAGTATAAATAGGGTTTGTAATTCTGGAGAGACTGGGAAAATATGAGATATTATCATAAAATTTCCATAGTGAAAAGATTAGAGATATAGCCATCCCTAGCAAGATTTAGAGCACCTGGTTACCATATTCTAAATCTGGAGTTAAAACACCAGTAACATCAATCTTTTTTCAAAATGAAAGGACACATGTTTTAGAATGTTTATTATTTAAAACTTTTTTTGCAAATTTCACATGTCTTTTATGTCTTAATAATCAACTTACTTAATCTATAAGAATCCAAGTATCTTGTGACTATTTTATTTCTACTAAACTTTTAAATAGTATGAGCAATATTATGATTTCACGTATTAAAATACTTTTATTGTTTGTGATAATTTCCTCTGTTTAATATGATAATAACAATATTCCAAATATGTGTATGTGGTGTGTGTGTGTGTTTATGTGTGTTTTTTGTGTGTGTACTTCTAATGCTTGGGAAATCACACAATTTCTTCACATATGTTAGGCCAATGTTTTACCACTGAACTATACTGTCTAGTTATAATACAAATTGTGTTTTAAGTTATTACTTTTAAATTTTCATTCCTAGTATGCTTTCTCAAAATTATATATGATAAAATGTGATACATCTTCTATCCACATTAGCAATTGTTATTGTTATTCTTTCTTTACTTCTTTGGAAATTAATTATATTCCTATTACAACTTTTTTACATTGTAACAGCTCTATACAATGCTTTATTTTCTATTTTATTTTTTCCATGTTATCTGACTTTCATTCCAAACTATCAGGTGGATTAAAAAGAAACTAGATTCAGGACACTTTATTTTTCTCCTTCTCTTCTCTGAAGTCTTTCTGTTTTTTGAAACAATACCAATGACATAGGGCTCCTATGTGATCCCCATTCTTCCCCCCCTTCTTCTGCAGTACAGCTCAAGTCATTATCATTCAACTTTTTCATGCTATAATGTTATCTAAAACTTAACTCATTCCTAAATTAATTTTAGTTGCTTTGAGCAATCTTTAAAGACATTTTTCTATATATAATATCAGGGGTTTGTGTTTTCACAAGGTGCGAAATATAAGTGCCTATCAAACATCGAGATATCTCTGGAGAATATTGGTCCACCTGCTCAATAATCTCGTACGTAAATTCAAGGAATACAGGTCAGACAGAACAATCTTGTAAAATAGTGTAGCTTGAGCCTTCATACTATCTTTGAATCGTATTACCATGTTAAGTGAAGATAACATAGTTCTACTATAAGAACAGACACATAGAAGAAGTTAACAGATTTTTCAAAAATAAATTATTATTTTTATGGTCTACAGATTTTGAAAAGGATGCTATGTCTTTATGAAATAAAATCAGAATCGTAAATGGTTGTATTGGCACTATTGCCTCTCTAGATTTAAAGAATGATTTTAGACTACTACCTCAATCCTTTGTTTGTTTGTTTGTATGTCGGTCATGGGGTTTGAACACTGGGCATGGGCGCTGTCCTTGTGTTCTTCAGCTCAAGGTGAGCACTCTACCGCTTGAGCAACAGCAAAACTTCTGGTTTTCTAGTGGTTTATTGGAGATAAGAATCTCATGGACTTTCCTGCCCGGGCTGGCTTTAAACCACGATCCTCAGATCTCAGCCTCCTGAGTAGCTAGGATTACAGGCATGAGCCACCGGCACCTGGCCTACCTCAAACCTTATAAAGAATGATTATCAAACTAAATGTGAGTTGTAAAAACCTATAAAACATAAATGTAAAAATTCATGACATTGGATCAGTAAAGGTTTCTAAAAATTTGACATGGAAAATATTAGTGGCTAAAGAAAAGCAAGAACTGGATTATATCAAGTGATAACCTTTCATAATTCAAAGGCAACTATAACAGAAATGAAACCATATTCAACAGATAGAGGGCACATATTTTTTAATGCTACAATGTTAATGCTACAATGATTCTGAAACTTAAGTATTTTTATATCTTCTAATTCTACAGAAATTTTTTTCCTGAATAGGATATTTCTTTAAATAACATATGTAAATTAATAGTCAATAGGAGGAGCATATGAAATAAGCTCCTCTTTAGTGTCTAAGAAATAATAAAAAGAAAACTCACTAGTATGACCATAATATAAAAAGACAACGCAAAATATAATAATGCATTTGTGGAGAAATTGATATACTTCTCATAGAGATCTATTTGTATAATACTACAATCATTTTAGCAAACAAGTTTTCAAGTCTTCAAAGGTGAAAGAGTATTGTATAGGATACAGGCATTACACTTCTATGAATGTATTCAAAAGAAGTAAAAAAATTTTGGGGCAGAGAATGTGGTTAATTGACAGTGAACTTGAATAATATCTGCGAGACCCTGCAAATAATCCCCAAAAACAAATTTTGAAAAGACACACTATAGAGGATGTATGCTGGACAAATTCCTGTAACTGAATTTTATATCTATTTTAATGTCTGTTCTAAAATTTACAACATTTCTATTTGAAAAAATGCAAGTTTGTGAAAATTAAGCTTTGAAAACCTATGAAGGTACAATTCACTTCCAAAGCTCTAAAATGTATACAATAAAAGGATATAATATAATGCAAGTGAATTGCATGTCAGGAAAAAAAAAACTATTGTTAAAAGTTGTTCACACAAAATATTGAATAGCTAAAAAGATGATTTTGGTGTTGGCGAAAAACTCTTTGTAAACTACTGCATTTAAAACAAAGATGTGATTTCTGTTTATTTTGAGGGTATTTTGTCCGTTTGAGTTTATACAGAGATAACTCAATCCAAAAGTATATATGATAACTGGAATACCTAGGAATTATGCATCACTTCTAAGTATTTTTTTATTATTTTTATTTTTATTGTGAAAATACTGTACAGAGTGGTTACAATGACATGGGCAAGATAATAAGTACATTTCTTATCAAACATTGTAGCCTCCTCCTTTGTTTCCCCTTCCCATCTCTTCCCAACCTCCCCTGCCTCCCCACCCAATCCTCCCAGCTACCCACCCCACACCAAAGTTGTAAAGTTCCTTTTATGACATAACGGCTTGTACATGTCATTCTTGCAATGGGTACACCTTTTCCCCTATTTTTCCCCCATGCTTTCCCTTATTTGCAATATCTAGTATATGTCTGAGTCAAGCAGAAAAGGTCAGATAAGGTGATGCTAGGGAAATGCACCCTAAGATATGTATTCAAATGTTTTTTTTTCTTTCATGTAATGGTTTCTAACACATTTATAAGAATATTTCTTCACTTAATATAATTTTTTCCAAGTTTTTCCCATGGGTTCCCTTATTTGTAATATCTAGTATATGCATGAGTCAAGCGGAAAAGGTCAGATAATGTGATGTCAGGAAAATGAACCCTTAGATGTGTATTTTAATGTTTTTTTCTTTCATGCATGTGTTTCTAACACATTTATAAGATTTTCTCTTTGTTGCTTTGTATGTCCCTCCCCCACACTATAACCCCTGCTTTCACTATATTTGATGTCAGTATAACTTGTGGAGGAGATGGGGAAAAACCAGTTGTTTAAGGATACAGGTGGACCTGTTGCAACAATGAGAAGTACAAGTTGTCATGTCCAAAACAAGCTTTACAACGTTGGTGCGGGGGGGGGGGGGGGGAAGGGGGGCAAGGGGGGGAAGGAGAAGGATTGGGATTGGGGGGGAGGGGGGAGGCTGGGAAGGGATGTGAAGGGTAAACAAAGGAGGAGCCTGCAATGCTTGGTAAGAAATGTACGCATTATCCTGCCCATGTAACTGTAACTCCTCTGTACAGTATGTTCACAAATAAAATTAAATTAAATTTAAAAAAAAAAAAAAAGAATATTTCTGCCAGGCGCTGGTGGCTCATGCCTGTAATCCTAGCTACTCAGGAGGCTGAGATCTGAGGATCGCGGTTCAAAGCCAGCCCGGGCAGGAGAGACCTTGAGACTCCTATCTCCAATAAACACCAGAAAACCGGAAGTGGCGCTGTAGCTCAAGTGGTAGAGCGCTCGCCTTGAGCTGAAGTGCTGAGGGACAGCACCCAGGCCCAGAGTTCAAGCCCCACGACCGACAAAAAAAAAAAAAAGATTATTTCTTTGTTGCTTTGTATGTCCCTCCCCCACAGTATAACCCCTGCTTTCACTGTGTTTAATGTCTGTAAATTTTGTGGAGGGGAAGGGGAAAAACTTCTAAGTAATTGAGAAAATTTCTAGAAGAAACTTTTAGCAAATGACAGAAGACACAAACCTATGCATCTGCATTTTATGAAAGTCATATGTTACTTACTCAATCCAATTGCTTATCTCAACTTTGCTAGGAAAAATGTATTCTCAAAATAAGAGCCAAAAGCAGTGAAAAGAACAAAATACACAATCATCTTGATTTATTTGTGAGTAACAAATGAAATAAAACAATTCCACTTAAGGGACTCTAATATTAGTGTATGTGAAGATGTTCGGGAATGCATATATCCATTAAATTTTTGGAATTTTAATTTCTTCTAACGTATGAAAACTAGAACGAGAAAACAAATATAGACTTAGAGTGAATGAGCCTTGAAATCATTTTCTTAATTGTTTTGAAATTACAAAAGAATTGATACTCCTTTGCTTTGGAAATCATTTAAAATATTTATCAATTATGATAATTCAAATACCAAGTAAGAGTAATTTTATATAACCATTATAAATATCATTTTATTACTATTGTAAAATAGAATTTAAAAAAACCCACCTATCATTACCTACCTATCATTATTCTTAACTTCTAATCATTATGTAAACATCTTAAACAATCTAAATAGTCACGTCTTTAACATAGATGTAAATATTCTATACTTTTTACTTAACATTTTCCAGGGGCATGTAATCATGTTTCTAAGAAATGTTCACAACAGTGAAAAGAAGCTTTTGTAAAATTAATGTGATATGTTATGTTGTTGTTTTTAATGGTTAATTGGAGATAAGAATCTAACAAGTGCTTTTCTGTCTGGGCTAGTTTCGAAAAGAATTCTAAGATCTCAGCACCCAGAATACCTCTTATTAAACGGGTGAGTTACCGGCACTTGGTTTCATGTTTTTTTTTTAAATTATATTTTAAGATGCTTGTTTTACTATAATGTATATCATTCTACACATAAATTTAGATATATATATACGTTTCTGAGGACAAATAATCTCTAAAACTGTACCATTCTACACACAACATTTATATATATATATATATATATATACATATATATATATATATATATATATATATGGAGAGAGAGAGAGAAAACAGACTCCCTCTAAAACATTTATGCTACTATTTTTGACCTTTTTCATTTCAAAGATATACAGTCTATTTTTCTAAAAGTTTCTTAGAATAAAATAACTAAGATTTCAATAGAAAGCAGAGTGTATTACTTTCAAGGGAATTTTAGATATACACATGACATTGTAGTAACATTTTCAGCATATTACTTGAAAAGGTTCTGCTCACACTCTTAAATATTTGATTATAGTTAGGGGGAAAGAGGAAGTTAATTCATACTGATTAGGAATTTGCAATGCTTCAAAAAATCTATTCCATAATTTGTTATAAGCACATAGTCAAGTTACCTGATATGGTTTAGTTTTTTTGTTTATTTGTTCAAAATTTCAATATGGATGCATGCACAGTGGTAGCATTAAAATTATTAATCAAAAGACAAAGGGTAATAAGTAATAAACACATATATGACGTTCAATTAGCACTTATAATGCTAAAAATAATTTTGATGGAGAGGATGATGACCACAGTGTAGCCTGATAACGACAATGTTGTGATTGAAAAGGAAAAAAAAAACTTAGACATCTTTGAAGCTGGATTTACCACATTGAATGCATAGTTATAAACAGCGTTGGATTACATACAATAAGAATAACCGGAGGGGCTGGGAAGGTGGCTCAGTGGTAAAGTGCTTGCCTTACATGCATAAAGCCCTGGGTTCTATTCCTCAGCACCACATAAGCAAAAAAAAAACCCGGAAGTGGCGCTGTTGCTCAAGTGGTAGAACGCTAGCCTAGTGCTGAGGGACAGCGCCCAGGTCCAGAGTTCAGGCCAACGACCGGACCGCCCCCCCCAAAAAAAGAATGACAGGAGGAGGGCTGGGAAGGCGGCTCAGTGGCAGAGTGCTGGCCTTGCCTACTTGAGTCTCTGCGTTTGATTCCTCAGCACCACATAAGCAGAAAAAGGAGGAAGTGGCACTGTGGCTCAAGTGGTAGAGTGCATTGAGCTGAAGAGTTGAGGGACAGTGCCAGGCCCAGAGTCCAGGCCGCATGACGAAACAAACAAACAAACAAACAAAAAACAGAATAACAAGAGGAAAGTTTGAATATCAAGAAATACAATCACATAAACAGGTAGAGACAGTAAAACCCCTAATGTTATTCCAGCAGTCTTTCTAATGTATACTCACCTTTCTTGGTGGTATTATTTTCTTACAAATAAAATCATTTATTTCCACATTTTGATGGACTAAGATGTAGGTTCCAACTTTGTGTGATTAGTTCAAATAACATTCTCATACATATACCATTCAATAACCAATGTTTTCCAATGATATATTAAATGTATGTTCTTCAGTACAGCTGTAAATACATGACACAATTTACATAATACTACTTACATATCTGCAGTTACCATAAAAGGACACAGGCTGTAGAGCCAGGAGTTAAAATTTATTTTTATTTAAGCATGAAACTATTTCTGGCTTTATACCAACAAACTGAATTTGACTCTTTCCTTATTTGAAATCTAAGGTAGAAAATGTAAGGACTCTTCACTTTTCTTTTTCATTGCTCTAGAATTCAACAAATATATTCTTCAATATTTCTGGTAGATTACATCCATTTACAGATGAGAAATATAAGACCACCAGCCAATGTTGTGAGTAAATAATGATACTAGAAGTTTTGTCTGAGATCTTCACTCTGTGTGCTTACAAGGAGAGTCATTGGGTGATGGAGAGGACCAATATGAAAAGATTATGGGGAGAAATGCATACTTTGTAAACAGTTGTTTTAAGACTGAGTGACTTGTGATGAGTATTTGCAATAGGCTTGTGTCAGGGGCATAAAAAGTAGTACATAGAAATTACATTTGTGACAGAAAGAGAAAATCTTGATCATTCATCTTATCTAATGGATGGAGGTAGGGTAAGAGGATATCTAAAGTGTTTCCACATCTCTGTCTCCTAACTATGTTAGTTACATTCTTGGTGATAAGGACTACACGTGGAAAAGATGGATTTAGAGGAAAAAAACTCTCTGATAGTTCTAAGAGTTATGTTAAACAGATTCAAAGATAGGTCTGTTTGGATATCATCAAAATATTCACGACCATGCATATGAAAAATAATAATAAAATCAGGGATATTATTAAAGGGATGAGTAAAAAGAAAGTTCTGACGAAAGTGTGAACAATGTGAGTACCAGTGTAGAGAAAATTGGAGGAAAGAGATAAATAAGGAAACAAAAAAGTAATAAACATTGTAAAGCTCGTTTTGGACATGAAAACTTGTACTTCTCATTGTTGCAACAGGTCCACCTGTATCCTTAAACAACTGGTTTTTCCCCATCTCCTCCACAAGTTATACTGACGGGGGGGGGGGGGGGAAGGAGAAGGATTGGGATGGGGGGGAGGGGGGAGGCTGGGAAGGGATGTGAAGGGTAAACAAAGGAGGAGGCTGCAATGCTTGGTAAGAAATGTACGCATTATCCTGCCCATGTAACTGTAACTCCTCTGTACAGTATGTTCACAAATAAAATTAAATTAAATTAAAAAAAAAAAGTAATAAACACAGATTTACAGAAGAAAAGGAAGGAAAGAATTTTCAGGAAGATATTGAAGGAAATCTACTATTTGGATTTGAAAAGTAAAAAGACATAGACAAGTTCAATAAGAACAGTGTTTTGGTGAAAGTCATTTGATAAAATGTTGAGATATGAATGTGAAGACATAAAATTCAACAGATCCTGTTGATACTAAATGTTGAGAACAAATGCTTTAATCCTGACCTTAGAAATATTATACAGATATAACTGTCATGAAATTTTCTTAGTGGTATTCTGTGAATATTTTTGAAAACTTTATTTAGCCAGGAGATTATAGATTGAACTACAGCACAGAAAAGCCTTATTTTTCCTACAGTTCCAATTAGTGACCCATCTATCCATATCAGTTTGGGATGTTATTGAAATATATTTAGATATGTTTGTATATCTTATCAGCCTACTCATTATAAATGTAGGACAAGTAACACCAAGTATTTAGTTGAACATACAGCATTACTGATGTGACTGAAGACTCCTGGAATTGATTCTTCTTTAGAATAGAAAATGCTTCAATAGCCATTGACACATCATAACTGCCATATATATTATTGAAATCTAATTCTTGTTAGGTATATCTCCATGCTGAAATAACCCTGTCAACCAACCTGACACAAATTCTTATTTGTAGGACAATATTCTTATAAACTTCAAGCTTTTATTGAATGGAAAAGTTTAGACATTAATCTCACCACTATGATTAAATTCCTAAAAAGATAAGACATTTTGCTTTAATACCTTTCTTTCATTTTCTCATACACATTGTCAAGTAGTGAAGGATTCTGATTTAACAATAATACAATCGTGACTTGTATTAACACAACATCTAGGATCTAATGTTAATTCGGATACTTACTAAATAGCTCCAAATTTTGTGGATATTTATATTTCTCCTGGGTAAACTAATGAACTCCAGGAAAATGTCCCTAAGAAGCCTTTCAAATCTAATATCACTGTTTGTCTCAAAATGCTTTAAATTCTACATCCTTTAATGTGGGAATAGGGTTGTATTGTGGAACTTTTCTCCTCAGAGAGTGAGTATTATCGTATTGCTTAACATGGACAAAGTACCTTTATACATAGACTGTGCATGAACAAACAAGAAGTGGTAGTTGAACAATGTTCTTAACAGTTTGTACAGATGAAATGGAAATAGAGCAACTATGAACTCAAAAGGAATGTGCAAAGAAGACAAAGGCACAAAGTAGAATGTGCCAAGGAAAGCTGAAGCATAATTTCAAATAATGTGCTCAGGTGTGAGGATGTGTTCAAAGTACAGGTTCAGACAATGTAGTTGGATATCTTGGGGGAAAACTGCTTTAAACTATTAGGGGATAATTGTACAAGTAGAAGCCCCTAACTCTGACTCTAATTAGCCACAACATCATCAACGTAGGGATTATTTTCCATGTGCAAAGTGAGAAAATAGGGCTGATCAGTGTTAGTGTTCAAGTTGAAGCAATGGCAATCACACAACTTTTCTTATAAGTGTTCATTTATTTTGGAGCATTCAAGAAGTTATTAAGTAGTAATTATTTTGCATATACCTAAATTAAGTGGACGTATTATATTGGTCTCACTTTAACCTAGAAGTTATAGATTATATCTTTTTATACTCTAACTTGGGACACTGATCTGCTGTCAGTTATTTTCTTCTCTTACCCTTCTTTTGCCCTTCCACTTACATAATTATTATTTAAAGAGACATAATTGAGCTTGCATTTCTAAATTCTTCAAAATTATCTGAACTACTTCATACTTCTGGCAGCCTCCTATATCTTTCTCAAGGGAAATATTTTGTCACTACCATTTTTATCCTACATGATATTGGATATCCTCCTGTCTCATTCAGTGCAATATATACCTTAGACATCCTATATCTCAACACTTGTACACCATAAAATACTATCTTACTAAGAAATCATGATATTAGTAATTTGGTGAGGTGACATCTGTCATTTTTGAATGGTCTTAAGTGATACTTACATGCAATCATATTTTAAACCAATATGCATCTTAGTAGATGAATGACTTGACAAAATGTGGTTTATATATGTATGGAGTAAGCCTATGCTTCCAATTCATAGTGAAATGGAAAGACTTGGAAAAATCCTACTAAGAAAAACAGCGAGACACAAAGAAACAGATTCCATGGATTCCCTCATTTGTAATAACTAGGAAATATCTAAGATAGTCCTAGCAGATGAGCAGAATGAATCAATATCTATGTATAAATGACCATATAAAATGATGCTGAGCAAAATAAATTCCTAGATAGGGAAAGAGAGGTTTTTCTTTGTGGTTGTTGTTTTTAATGTACTATGTGATTTATTTTTTCTTTTGTGTTTTCCCCTATGGTTTGTCCATTGTTGTATTTGATTTCAGTATCCTTTGTATTGTATATACATTTATCTTCATTTGGCAAGGGAAGCAGAACAATAAAATGGCGAGACAAAGGACAAAAGGGAAACCAATGCAATAGAAATACTCACAGGACAACATGTTGAAAATTTACATTACAACTTGTGAGGGATATTGGGGTGAAAGAAAGTGTGAGAAAAATGAGGGAGGGGGTAAAAATTTTGACGTTATGTATTCAATACCTTACAATTACTGCAACCCCTTCTATATATCAACTTGACAATAAAATTAAGTTATAAAATGAGCTATGTAAAATATAATTTCACTGTATTGGCTGTATTGGTATAGTAAATATTATTCTATGTGTATTACCTTTTAAAAAAATGAACATTTTGGGCTGCTAATTTGAATTAGCTCTTTCTTTATCAGAGGGACTTCAACTGGAATGTTATCAAACTATACAATAATTTCAGAATATACTTCCCATTATTTTGAAAAAAAACATTTAGTGTTGTCTCATACTAAAACAGAAAACAGTTCAATTCTATGGAAAATCCTAACTTTGAAAACTAATTGTCAAGAGGACAGAATATATCTGTTCCTCAACATTCCTATGACTACTAACTACTCATTTTCAAATCCTGAACATGCCATACCAGAGATATTCAAAAAAGTACCTCTTTGCATTTTATCTAATTCTGCAATAGATGCAGTTTTCAATGAGGCATTACATATTTAAAAGTCAACAGAAAAAATAGACACGTTCTTGTAGAGGATAAAACTATGAAGTACCTTTAATAATTAATTCCTTTTTTTATTTTTTAGTCAGTCGTGGGGCTTGAACTCTGGGCTTGGGCACTGTCCCTGCGCTCTGCAGCTCAAGGTGAGTGTGCTACCGTTTGAGCTACAGCGCCACTTCCAATAAATAATTCCGTAAGAGTAAACATTTGTTCATCAGAGTAAGCTATTATTTCTATGACAATCAATCCCAAGGTTTTATGATGTAAAGTCATCCTAGCCCAACAGCTTCCAACTTGTAAGGTGCACCTTAAAATTCCCTAAATTCACATCATGACTAGTTTATCACTATTGTGAAAAAATTCTACACTTCTGCTAATGTGATGCCCTTCCTATTGTGGAAAGAATACTACACTAAAATTTGCTACATCATTTCCCCCGCAGTGGTATTCTTAAGATCAGAACACTTGCAAATATTATTTATTTTTATTTTATTTTATGTTTTTTATTACATATATATTATCTATCGTAGATATTCAGGAGATCTTTATATCTTAATATTAAGATTTCAAGTTGCTGGTTAAAAGCCCACCCAGGTAGGAAAGTTCCTTGGATTCTTATCTCCAATAAACTCATAAGGAAAAGCCAGACCCAAGTTGCACTGAGGTTCAAGTGGTAGAGCAGTAACCTTGAGCAAAAACAGGTTCAGGGACAGTGCCCAAACCCAGAGGTTAAATCCTAGGACAAACCAAACAACAAAAACAAAATAAAAACAAACCTCAAACCTAGCATTTTTCTCATTGTATACAAAGGTACATAATTAAGTAAAGTTCTTCCTGTGTTATGTATAGGTAGAAAAAAAAGATGTCACACAATTACTCTCTTACATTACCATGTTACACCAAAGTTTCAAAAGATTGCTCTTTTTCTATATTTATAAATTAATATCATCAATTTGTTGGCAATATTTCTAGATTATTCACATTATCATTTTACACATGAACTGTTGGGATTATCTATTAACTAAGTTCTTATTATAACTCACTTGAAAGACTACTCTAGTCAATTAGAATGCCAGAATCATTTGTGAATTTGTAACTTAAATCTTTTACTTGAAAAGAATTTTGTAGTATCCTATAGAATATTAAATTACAAACAAAAAATATCTATTTTAAATCTAAATTCTACTTCAGCCATGTCTACAAAGTCCTACATTAAATGAACTTTCCTATTTCTCCAGGCTTAAACTATTGTAATCCTTCTTTATTTCTTTGGAATCTAACAGAATGATGCTTACCTTTTCAAATTTTTGGTTGGGAATCATGAGCTCTTTTGCATCTAGAAATGTTTTGTAATTAACACAACATTTAAAACACAACTGAGGAATATATATAAGTTGCATTTCTATAGGGAACTTGACTTCTCAAAACATAATGACCAAATTAGCTCAAATTTCCAACTGTGTATTTCTTTCTTGTTTATTTTTTATTCCTTTCTTGGTTGGTTTTATTGAGACAAAATTATATTCTGCTAGTTGGCCAAAATTTCTGATCAGCTCAAGTAACTTGAGAGTGGAGTCCATGGAGTCCATTAAATACAAGATCATGTCCTCTTCAGGTTTTGTTTTCTTCTTTTTTTAAATTAATTATTTTTTTCTTGTGAAAATACTGTACAGAGGGGTTAAAATTACCTGGGCAAGATAATGAGTACATTTCTTCTGAAGCGTTGTAGCCACCTACTTTGTTTACCCGATCCATCCCTTCCCATAGTCCCCTTGCGCCGCCACCCAATCATCCTCCCCACCACCAAAGTTGTAAAGTTCGATTTTGACATAATGACTTGTATATCTTATTGTTGCAATGGGTCCACCTGTATCCCTAGTGAAATGATTTGTTTGCCATTCCCCTCCAGAAATTATACCGACACCAAATACAGTTAAAGCAGGGGTTATACCATGGGGGAGGGACATACAAAGCGACAAAGAAATAATCTTATAAATGTGTTAGAAACAATCCCATGAAAGAAAAAAAAAACATTTGAATACATATTTTAGGGTTCATTTCCCTAACATCAACTTTTCTGACTTATTCTGCTTGACTCAGACATATTCTAGTTACTGCAAATAAGGGAGACCATGGGAGCTTTGTTTCTTTGGGTCTGGCTTACTTCACTTAATATAATTTTTTCCAAGTCTTTCCATTTCCTAACAAATGGGGCAATGTCATTCTTTCTGATACAGGCATAGAATTCCATTGTGTATATATACCACATTTTCTTGATCCATTCATCTACTGAGGAGTATCTCTGTTGGTTCCATATCTTAACTATGGTAAATAATGATACAATAAACATAGTCGTGCTGGAATTTTTACAGTGTGTGGTCTTGTTTGTGAACATTTGGGTAAATGCCCAAAAGTAGGATTGCTGGGTCATATGGGAGCTCTATGTAGAGTCTTTTCAGGAACCTCCATATTGCTTTCCAAAGTGGTTGAACAACTTTACACTGCCAATAGTGCAGTAAGGTTCCCTTCTGTCCACATCCCCTCCATCGTCTGTTGTTATTAGAGTTCTTTTTTTTTTTTTTTTGGTCGGTCATGGGGCTTGAACTATGGGCCTGGGCGCTGTCCCTCAGCTCTTCAGCTCAAGGCAAGCGCTCTACCACTTGAGCTACAGCCCCACTTCCGGTTTTTTGGTGGTTTTATTGGAGATAGGAGTCTCACGGTCTCTCCTGCCCGGGCTGGCTTTGAACCGCGATCCTAAGATCTCAGCCTCCTGAGTAGCTAGTATTAACAGGCGTGAGCCACCAGCGCCCGGCATTATTAGAGTTCTTGATTATATCCATTTTAACTGGGGTGAGGTGGTATTTCAATGCTGTTTCGATTTGCATTTCTTTCATGACTAAAGAGCATTTCTTCATGTGTTTATTGGCCATCCTTCATTCCTCTTCAGAGAAATTTCTCATTAAGTCTTTAGGCCACTTATTTATTGGGCAGTTGTTTCTTTGAGTATTTGTTGTTGGGGGATTTAATTTTTGAGTTCCAGGTATATTTTAGATATGAGACCCTTGTCCGTTGTATGGCTAGTGAAGATCTCCCAATCCGTGGGCTTTCTAGTTATCTTGCTAGCTATGTCCTTTGCCATGAGGAAGGTCTGCAATTGCATGCAATCCCATTTGTCCCATTTGTCTTTGATTTTGTGTTTCTGGATCTCTATTAAGAAAATTTCGGCCTGTGCCAAGGAGACCTAGGGTTTCTGCTATTCCATCCTGTAATTTTTTCAGAGTGTTTTCTTTGACTTTGAAGTCTTTGATCCATTTGGAGTTAATTCTGGTGCAGGGTGATAAATAAGGATCTAGCTTTAGTGTTCTACAATATTTAACCAATTTTGCCAGCACCATTTACTGAAGAGGCTGTCTTTCTTCCATTCTATTTTTTAGCTCCCTTATTGAAAATTAGATGCCTATGGGACTTTAGATTCATTTCTGGGTTTTCAATTCTATTCCATTGGTCATCTTGTATGTTTTACTTCATCTTTCCGTATTTGGATTCCCTTTAATTTTCCATCTTGTCTTATTGTCCTAGCTAGCATTCTTATACTAAGTTGAAGAGGAGTGGAGAAAGCAGACATCCTTATCTCTTTCCTGAATTTATAAGAAATGACTTTAACTTTTCACAATTAAGTATAATGCTGGCTGTAGAATCGTCAGTCCTTAGCCAAAAGAACAGCACTGGAGCAATATCAGTTCCAAATTTCAAACTATAGTGAAAAGCTATAGTAATAAGAACATCTTGGTACTGGCACAAGAACAGACCTGAGGACCAATGGAATAGGACTGAAGACTCAGAAATGAACCAATTGACCTATAGCCACCTGATTTTTGACAATGGAGCTAAAAAAAATAGAATGGAAGAAAGACAGCCTTTTCAGTAAATGGTGTTGGCAAAATTGGTTAAACACCTGTAGATCCATATATATGTATACATATATATATCAGCCTGCATGAGAATCAAGACCAAATCGATCAGAGACCTCAAAATAAAAGCAGACACCGTGAAAACATTACATGAAGGATAAGAGAAACTCCAGGGCTCTTTAGCACAAGCCAAAATGTTCTTAATAGAGAACCAGAAACAGCAAAACAAAGAAAAGTTGTAGAAATGGGATTGCATGAAATAGCAGAGCTTCTGCAAGGTAAAGCTCATAGATAGCAAGATCAATAGAAAGTCCACTTACTGGGAGAAGTTTTTCATGAGTCATAAAACAGACAGTCTTATATCTAAAATACACTTAGGACTCAAAATCATAAATCTCCCAACAACAAATCCTCAAAAGAACAACTGCCCAATAACCAAGTGAGCCAAAGTATTAAGGAGAGACTTCTTTGAAGATGAAATAAAAAATGTCCATTAGACACATGAAGAAATGCTCAACTTTTCTAGTCATAAAAGAAATGCAAATCAAAACATTAAGATTGCACCTTACTCCAGTTAGAATGGCTATAATCAAGAAATGTAATAATGACAGATGCTGGTGGGGATGTGGCTAAAAGGGAATCCTACTGCATTATTTGTAGGAGTGTAAACTTGTTTAACCAGTTTGGAAAACAGTATGGAATGTCTTAAAAGACTACATGTAGAGCTCCCCAATGACCCAGCAACCCCACTTTTGGGCACTTACCCAAATGATCACAAAGTTACCAACAAAACCATGTTTATTGCAGTATTATTCACCATAGCTAGGATATGGAACCAACCCCGATGCATCTCAGCATTTGAATGGATCAAGAAAATGTGGTACACACACACACACACACACACACACACACACACACACACACACACACACACACTCACACACACACACACACATTGGAATTCTATGCTTCCATCAGAAAGAATGACATTGTTCCATATGTTAGGAAATGGAAAGACATGGTAAAAAATTATATTAAGTGAAGTTAGCAGACCCAAAGAAACATAGGACCCATGGTTTACCTTGTTTTACCTTTGTTTGCAAGGATTAGAACATGTCTAGGACAAGCAGAGAAGATCAAAGGCTAAGAACATATGACTATAGAAGATGATGTTAAGTGAAATGTACCCCAAGTCAGAGACACAAGTGGTTTTTCCTTTCTTTCTTTTGTTTTTAATATGCTTATCACTATGTGATTCTTTTGTAGGTTCATCCCCCCACGGTATACCCCTGTTTTCACTGTATTTGATTCAAGTGTTCTGCATCATATATATACATATATTTGTAATTTGGGGAGTGGAAGCGATATGGCAGAATGTTTAAATGGGGATGCGGGTTGATCCATTGTGGCAATGAGATGTACAAGACACTGTGTTGAAAATGAATTTACAATGTCAGGCACGGGTCGATGAGGGAGGAGTTGGAGATGTGGGGAGGGAAAACATGGCAGGGGAAAAACAAAGAAGTAGGTAACAATGCTGTATAAGAAATGTACTCATTACCTATTCCTGTAACTCTGAGCCCTCTGTACAGTATTTTTACAATAAAAATATATTTTAAAAAATCTCTGTCTGCTGTAGATTTCCAGTGCTGCCCTCGGAACTGCTTTTTCTGCATATTTTGGCTGTGGTTAGGTCCAACTGCTCTATGGATCAGTAGTCTTCAAGGCATCTTGTTCCCGAAGTGGGATTGGATTATCCAGTGGTGTTTAGAACCAGGCCAAGGACAGGACAAAACCACTTTCAGAACATGGCTTCGTCATTGCCCATGCAACTAGGATTGCAAGCATAATTTATCTGAATTTGACTCCAGAAAACAATCAGTGAATCAAAGGCAAGTCCACCAAACACCTCACTCCCCCCCCCCCATTTTCTCCTTTCTCCCTCCCTGGGAAAGTATAAAATAATTTTGCAGGCTTTGGCACATACACAAAATGCCCACAATCTCCCCTGGTAAACTAGGTTTCAATTAACTAAGTCATGTAAACGGATAATGCTGCATTCATTATTCTGGACAACATCTTCAGTTGTTGCCACTTCCAGTTTTTTCTGCTTATGTGGTGCTGAGGAATTGAACCCAGGACCTCACACATGAAAGACAAACATTCTACCACTGAGTCTCCTTCTGGCCCTAATGGTTTAATTCTTTAAAATTTCTTCTTGTCAGTCATGGGGCTTGAACTCAGGGCCTGGGTATTAACATATCCTTGAATTCTTGAGCTCAAGAGGACCCTTCTCCCAATTGAGCCACAGTGCCACTTCCTATTTGGAGATAAGTGACTCACAGACTTTCCTGCCAGAGTTTGCTTTGAGCAGGTGAATTTTTAAATTATATTTCTCCTAGGTGTTTATTGGTACATTACAGTTTTTCTGGAATTTAAAGTTTTCTGTAAACCTTTGTCTTCAAGTAATCCAACAGCATTAAATATTACATTTTGAAGCTATCCTTTAGCACATCCATTTTGAAATTATTATCTTAAGATGAAATTCTAATTCTTTGTAGTAACAACCCATTAAAGTCTAAATGGGAAATACGCTAATTTCAGCAGCTTCAATCTCCTTCCTCTTTTTTTTTCTCTCCAGTATCTTTTCTTGTTTTGTAACAAGTGTCATGGACTGTCCAACCATTCAAAAGGAAGCTTATTCCATTAATGTAATAGGAAAGGAATCCAGCCTGCCTGTATCTCAAGGCAACTTTGAGTATAATGTTAATCTAATAATTCATGACAGTGGATTTTCAGTCATTTCGATAAAATTTTGTTTAACTACTCATTAAAGAGGTTCCAAAATGCAAGAATCAAAAATCATGTTTTGCTTTCTAAGAATGTTTAAAAAGCTAGTAATTCAACAAAACACATTCTATTCTTCCAAGATTCCATGGTAAAGAATTTCTCTTTTATCATAGCCCTTACCACTGACCCCTTCCCTTCAAACTTGTAGCTATGTTCAGGTTTCTTTACAAGCTTTCGTTTTTGTATTAGCCTCAGTAACCCCCTTGTAGTATTTGACAATGCAATTTCATTTATTTTTAGAGAGCTCTATTCATATTGCCAAAGGTAGAGTAATGAGCATATCATAAAGCATAAACTATTGAATATCATTAACATGATCATATGTAACAATTCCATAAATTAATATAAGTACCACATAAATGTGCAACTTCATGTACTTTTTAAAATGCCAAGTAGTTACATATCTATGTCGTAAAATAATTTGTATCACTGGTATAAGAGACTCAGCTAAAACTCTTATATCACCCCCAATATTTTTGTCAAATTTTCTTTTCTCATTAACTTTCACCTTAGGGCCTGCTTTTCCTAGCAACAAGTTATAAGTTGATATCCTTGGATTTTAGTCCACTCTGAGGAACCTCTTCTCTTTCACCACTAGTTAGTCCCTCATGATAAATACCTGAGGAATAACGTCCCATTGTGCCTGCAAGAGGAGTAACCAAGTCGACTGTCTGTGCCTACTCTTGCCTTGCTTTGTTTGGGAATGTGGTAGCAGAGCCAGAAGTGTCAGGGATCATGTGGCTTGAACCATGGTGATAAGATTAATGGGTAGCAAAATGAGTAGCAGAGGAAATTGGGTAGCAGCAAGAGCTTTGCAGGGGTTGGGGTAGCTAATACAAGCATCCAGAAAAATTTAGCAAGGAAAAAGACGCATAGACAAAGTGAAATATAAAAAAAAAATGTTTTTAGGCATTGTGGAAATTCTTTGTCTACCCATGCTAAAAACATGGAAGAAGGTTATTTTAAACTAAAACTACAAAAGAAAATTTAAGGTCTTGGTGCTAACAAATCTGTCCAGGGTTTATTACATTAAACAAAGAATTCAAAATGGTTTTTCTTCATGAATACAGAGATCAAAGGTATTATAATGCTTATTGCAAAATGCAAATTAAAGGGGAAAATCAGTCAGGAAGTAAAATTTATATTGAATGTTAACATTTAAGAGGAAAAGAAGA
Organism: Dipodomys spectabilis; assembly: GCF_019054845.1. NCBI lineage: Eukaryota > Metazoa > Chordata > Mammalia > Rodentia > Heteromyidae > Dipodomys > Dipodomys spectabilis. The sequence continues at coordinate 1,150,034 of NW_024870847.1, forward strand.
TCGTAGATGGCAGACTAAAGACAAAGCAATATCAGAACACTATAAGTTCAATAATAATTAAGGAACTTTAATTGAAAAATTGAGCTGGATTGTACACGTCAGGCAAAAGCAAGAAATCAGTGCCTACTACCAACAAAGAATCACCATAATATATATCTCAGAAAAAGAAACCAAGTTCCTTATCATTGATTTCAATAATAAACATAACCGGCCCTCCCCCACACGAATTTTGCCAGAGCTTAATCTACTCACATCCATTCAACATGAATCAAAGATCTTCCTGTAATATTTGAAACTCTAAAAGTTTCAAGTCCTACTCTGAAAACATTACAGGACGGAATCGGAGAAACCCTAGTTCTCCTTGGCACAGGCCAAAATTTTCTTAATAGAGACCCAGAAATAGAAAAAAAAATCAAAGGCAAATGGGACAAACGGGATTGCATGAAATTGCAGCGCTTCTGCATGGCAAAGGACATAGCCAGCAAGATCACTAGAAAACCCACGAATTGGGAGAAGATCTGCACTAGCTATACAACGGACAAGGGTCTCATATCTAAAATATACCTGGAACTCAAAAAATTAAATCCCCCAACAACAAATCTTCAAAGAAATAAATGCCCAATTAATAAGGGGGCTAAAGACTTAAAGAGAAACTTCTCATTGTTGCAACAGGCCCACTTGTATCCTTAAACATCTTGTTTTTCCCCATCTCCTCCACAAATTATACTGACATCAAATATAGAGAAAACAGGGATTATACTTTGGGGAGGGAGGATTGGGTGGGGGCCGGGTGGGATGTGAAGGGTAAACAAAGGAGGAGGCTGCAATTCTTGATTCTTGATAAGAAATGTACTCATTATCTTGCCCATTTAATTGTAACCCCTCTGTACAGTATGTTCACAAAAATTAAAATTAAAATTAAAAAAGAGAAACTTCTCTGAAGAGGAAAGAAGGATGGCCAATAAACTCATGAAAAAATGCTCAACCTCTCTAGCAGTAAAGGAATTGCAAATAAAAACATTGAGGTACCACCTCACCCCAATTAGAATGGCTATAATCAAGAACTCTAATAACAACAGATGCTGGAGGGGATGTGGACAAAAGGGAACATTACTACATTGTAGATGGAGTGTAAACTTGTTCAACCACTGTGGAAAGCAATATGGAGTTTCCTCAAAAGACTCCACATAGAGCTCCCCTATGACCCAGCAATCCCACTTTTGGGCATTTACCCACATGATCACCAACAAGACCATACTAAAGCTACCAGCACCCCTATGTCTATTGCACAATTATTTACCATAGCTATGATATGGAACCAACCCAGATACCCCTCAGTAGATGAATGGATCAAGAAAATGTGGTATATATACACAATGGAATTCTATGCCTCCATCAGAAAGAATGGCATTGCCCCATTTGTTAGGAAATAGAAAGATTTGGAAAAAATTATATTAAATGAAGTAAGCCAGACCCAAAGAAACAAAGGTCCCATGGCTTCCCTTATTTGCAATAGCTAGTATACCTCTGAGTCAAGCAGAAAAGGTCAGATGAAGTTGATGTTAGGTGAATGAACCCCAAGATAAGTATTAAATTTTTTTCTTTCACGCAGTTGTTTTTAACATATTTATAAGATGATTTCTATATTGCTTTGTATGTCCCCCCCCCCATGGTATAACCCCTGCTTTCACAGTATTTGATGTTGGTATAATTTGTGGAGGGGAAGGGCAAAAACAATTCATTTAAATAGGAATACAGGTGGACCCATTGCATCAATGAGATGTACAAATCCCTATGTTGAAAAATGAACTTTACAACTTTGGTGGGGGTAGGAGGGGTTTGGCCATCTACTTTCCAGCTGATCTGTAGGTGTAGAAGCAATTCGTAATACAAAGCAATACAAGCCAGTTCTTACTATAAATAATTTTTCTCTGAACATCTTAAAAATAAATTCCGACAACATGAAATAAAAAATGTCTAAGTTTAAAACAGTCTTCTAGACAAGTTAAAGAATTACTGAGAACAAGTATTTTAAGAATAATTTCAGAGAGCTTGAACTCAGGGCCTGGGTTCTGTCTCTGAGATTTATTACTCAAGATTAGTGTTCCCACTTTGAGCCACAGTGCCACTTCCAATTTTCTCATGGTTAATTGAACAGAAAAGTCTCACCAATTTTCTTCTCCAGACTGGCTTTATACTAGGGTCTAGAGGTCTCAGCTCTCTGAGTAGCTAGGATGATAGGCATGCGCCCCTGGCACCTAGCTAGAATAATTGCTTACCTGAGACAGAGGTCAGTTAGTATTAAATGTCAATCATGTTTAACTTTGTAAAATAAAGTTAACTGAAATGCCTTCTGCTAGAAATAAGGAATCAAATAAAAAGGTGGGTTACAAAGTTCTTACCAAAAGCCACATATTTTCCTTGTTTTTTTTTTTCTTCCAAAATTGTGTGCTTTCTAGAATCATACCTTATCTTTCCTTGCTGGAATCTTTAGTTTATCTCATACATGCCCACAGCTCCTTCAACTATCCATTCTTTATGTGAAGAGATTGCAAATACCTATTTTCAGTCCAAACACCTTGTATGCACCTCTCATCCATATATTCAACTGACATAAAAACTTGTGAAACAGTAATCATATCTTATCATTACTGGATATCAATGTGTAAGTAAAATTTCAGAAAATAATGAATAACATAAATAAATATATCACGATTTTAAAATTAATGCTAAATATAAATACAACGTTGATTATTTTCTGAGCAATTTAATAAAAACCTCAAGGAAAAGAAATCAACTTTTTTGAGTGCTGATATTATGGTTTAAACTCAGGACCTTACCTTGTCACTTAGGATTTTTCCCTCAAGGGTGGTGCTCTGTATTTGAACGACAACTCCCCTTCCAACTTTATTTGGGGGATTAAATAGAGATAAGAATCTCATGAAATAAAAATCATTTGTGTCCCTATCTTGGGGTTCATTTCACATAACATCATCTTATATGGTCATATGGTACCAAGTACTAGTTACTGCAAGTAAGATTAACCATGGGACCTATGGTTATATGAGCCTGGCTTATTTCACTTAATACAATTGTTTCTGCATCTTTCCATTTCCTAGCAAATGGGGCGCTGTCATTCTCTCTGATGGAGGCATAGAATTCCATTGTTCCATTGTGTGTGTGTGTGTGTGTGTGTGTGTGTGTGTGTGTGTGTGTGTGTGTGTATCACATTTTCTTGATCCATTTATCGACTGAGGGGCATCTGGGTTGGTTCCATACGTTAGCTATGGTAAATAATGGTGCAATAAACATAGTCGTGCTGGTAGCTTAATATGGTCTTGTTTGTGAACATTTGGGCAAATGCCAAAAATGCGATTGCTGGATCAAAGGGGAGCTCTAAGTGGAGTCTTGGAAAAAATTATATCGAGTGAAGTAAGCCAAACCCAGAGAAGCATAGGTCCTATGGTTTTCCTTATTGCAATAACTATTATATGTCTCAGACAAGCATAAAAGTTCAAAAGCTATGTACATAAGACCAGATAAGATGACGTTAAGTGAAATGACCCTCAAGATAGGGTTTAAAATCTACCATGTGTTTTTTTTTTCTTTTTAAGTTTCTCCCCCATGGTGTAACCCGTTTTCACTGTATTTAATGTCGGTGCCCTGCATCTTATATAAACCCTTCTCTAGCTTGGAGAGGGGAAGGGAAAAAACAAAATAATTAAATAATGATACAGGCTGACCCATTGTAACAATGAGATGCACAAGACACTATGTTGAAAAAGGATCTTTAAAATATAGGCGAGGAAAAGGGGAAGGGAGGAGGGGGGAGTGTAGTTGTGGAGGTGGGAGGGGAGGGTTAGGGAAAAACAAAGGAGGAAGTAACAATGCTTGATAGAAAATGTACTCATTAACTTGCTCATGTAAATACAACCCCTCTATTCAGCATTTTTGCAATAAAAACCTCTGTTAAAAAACAGAAGTTGTGCTGGGCACCAGTGGCTCACGCCTGAAATCCTAGCTACTCAGGAGGCTGAGATCTGAAGATCATGGTACAAAGCCAACCTGAGAAGGAAAGTCCGTGAGATTCTTATCTCCAATAAAACCACTAGAAAACCGATACTGTGGCTGTGGCTCAAGCTGTAGATTGCTCCCTTGATCTGAAGAGCACAGCGACAGTGCCCAAGCCCAGAGTTCAAACCCCACGACCGACAAAAAAAACCCCCACAAAACAGAAGGTGTCATATACACCAAGTATAGTAGCCGACATCTGTATTCCCAGCTGATTGGGAAGCAGAAATGACGAGCGTCACGGTCTGAGGCCAGGCCAGAGAAATAACTGCCAAGACAACCATCTCAACAAATGAGCCGTCCATAGTGGTTCACATCTGTAATCCTAGTTAATTATGTTATGAGGCATAGGTAGCAAGTCTCAGTCAATCTAAGATCAGACCAGCGCAAAAAGTTCAAGATCTCAAGTAAATAAAATGGAGTAGAATTATGGCAAAAGTAGTTGAGCTGCTTGGTACTATACAGACAAAGTCCTGTCTAGCAAACAGAGAACCCTTGAGTAGAACCCTAATAATATTCCTTTCTTCCACCAAAAACCCTAAATAATTTTGTCTTATTTGAACATCTAATTTCAAGGCCACTGACAAATCAGAGATGGTGATATTCTCTTAAAAATTAGGTATTCAAAAGAGACAAAGTTCTTTATATTTTGAAAAAAATTGAAAAGGAAGGAAAATGCATGTGATTTTTGTTAGCTCCATAATTCTTGAAAACATAAAACGTACTCAAGTATTTAATATATATCCATATGTGTGCATATATCCATGTATGTATAAATGTGTGTATGTATATAATCATATATATACATACATATATATGTATAGTTCATCTCTTTTCTGTGTAGCAAATGGTACAAATGAATCTGTACAATCACTACTCAAAGGCATGAATAGACAAAGAGAATGAGCAGAGAACTCATACTCAGAAATCTATGGTTAGCCTATAACCCTGAAAATCATTTACATCAGTTTGCATGTGTCAGTTAGTGCAGGACAGGGACAATACAATGTTAATGAGATACCAGGCAGATGACATGAGAAATGAGAGATACAAATGGTACAATATTCTTTTTGATGGGTAAGTAGAATTTCCAGTGTTTCTGTGTGTGTGTGTGTGTGTGTGTGTGTGTGTGTGTGTGTGTGTCTGTGTGTGTGTGTGTGTCTATGTGTGTGCCAGTCCTGGGGTTTGAATTCATGGCCTGGATGCTATCCCTAAGTTTTTATGCTCAAGGCTACCATTCTACTACTTGAACCACAGCTCTGGTTTTTTTGGTGCTTAATTGGAGAAAAAAGTCTCATATAGACTCTTGCCTGCACTTGCTTGCAGTTATAATCTTCAGACCTCAACTTCCTGAGTGCTAATATTACAAGGGTGAGCTATCACCACCTGCCCTCTACCTCTTACCTATAACCTTGGCCATCCTCTGAGTTCCAGAAGTGTATGTCTTACCAAGGTCACATTTTTATTTTGCCAGTGTTGTGGCTTGAACTCAGGGTCTGGGTATGTTCCTGAGCTGTTTTTGCTCAAGGCTACATTCTATCACTTAAGTCACAGTTCCACTTTTGGCTTTTTCTGTTTATGTAGTACTGAGGAATCCAACCCAGGGCTTCATGCTTGCTTGGTAAGCACTCTTCCACTTAGCCACATTGACAGCCCAAGGATTACCTCTAACAGGAACTATGAGGGTGCAATTTATTGACATACTCTTTCAGCACAGAAATTGCTGGCCATTTCATATCTTTGCCAGGATTTGGGACCAGTGTGAGACTCAGCAATGAGGAATGATGAATGAGTGATAGCCACCAGGCCTCAGAGGTCTAGGCTCACATCCTACAGAGGAATAGAGAATATGGAGCCAGAATTTTCTACAACTCCTACAGCCTAGCAACAGTGGTCTCCCTTAGAGGCAACAGCTAGCTGCTAGATGTCCCAATGGGACACCTCAGCCAGAACATAATTCACTCATTGCATACCCCAACCAAGGCAAGCATTCTGGGCTTCAGTTATTAAATGGCAGAGAAGGATGCTTTGTTCAAGCTACTGGCTCAGACTTAGTACTCTCTGAGGGCTTGTCCCAGCTTGCCCAGGTTGGGGCTCTGATCATGGGCAACCTGCTGAATGCCCATCATCCATACGTCATCCATAACTACACAGAAACTTGGACTTACTGCCTTCTTTTTTTTCTTTGACAGGACTGAGGTTGAAATATGAGCCTAGGCCCTATCCCTGATCTCCTCTTTCTCAAGGGTAGCTCTCAGCCCTTGAGCCACAGCCACAACCCATAGGGATATTTTGCTGTGACCTCTTAGAAATAAGAGTTTTGCGGACTTTCCTGTCCTGGCTGAATTTAAATTGGCATTCTCTACATCTCAGCCTCCTGAGGAGCTAGGATTATGTGCAGGAGCCACTGACACCTGGCTTTCTTTTCTTCTTATTGTTCTTTTTTTGGGGGGGAGGGGGTGGTCAGGTCATGGGGCCTGAACTCTGGGCTTGGGCACTCTCCCTCAGCTCTTCAGCTCAAGACTAGCACTCTACTACTTGAGCCACAGCGCCACTTCCAACTTTTATCTTTTTGCTTATGTAGTGCTGAGGAATCAAACCCAGGGCCACGAGCATGCAAGGCAAGCGCTCTACCACTGAGCCACCTTCCAAGCCCTCTTGTTCTTTTTTAATCGTGAAAATCTGAAATCTTCAGTGTCATTCCAATGGTTTGCATTCGAAGTAAATTTCCCAGGCCTGGAGTTAGAATACCAGGACTGCCACACAGAAATGGAGGGAGATCCTGACAAACTCATTCATATTTATGTGAATGCTAGTGGAATGTTATAAAAGTAATTAAATTTGCAGTTAATTCATGATTCTATTTTAGAAAGCCAAGCAAAAATTGTTGGATTTACATCTTCTATTCTAGCACCATGCTATGATTCCCCTAATGGAAGGATATTGATTAATTTTTAATTAATGCTTTCATAAGTATTCAAGTATGATACTTCATTAAGTGGAGACATAACTTAATAACTAATTATTGGTAACTATATATATATATGAAATTTAGTGATATCCTCACATTCTCTCTCTACATATATATATATATATATATATGCATATATAAACAGCAATCTACACATCTCTCACTCCATATATATATATGGCACTACTGTGGCTTGATAACAGGTCATCAGAACTTCCTGGCAGCTCAGTTTGTCAGAGGTTGGTGTGCTAAGACTGTGACCCCATTTATGGGTTGGGCATTGTAGGCTGTAAGTTGAAATCCCAGCATTGCCAAAAATTTATTCATGGAGTATGAAGCCACTTTTACACAGTTTTTTTTTTTTTCCTGAAAAATGTCCTGGGTCTCAAAATGATATATACTTCATATGCAAATATATCCTGTGTGATAGGATGTAATAAATGACATGTTATATGTGTAATAATACTAAATGAATAAGGGTTATAAATGTCATACTCACTAAACTCATGTATTTTTTTTTCCAGTGTTGGAGCTTCAATTCAGGCCCTGGGAACTGGTCTGAATTTCTTGTCTTCAAGGACGGTGAGCTTACCCTTCACCCACAGTGCCACAGAGATACCCAGATGCTGAGTTCAAATCCCAGGCCTCCCAGAAAATTGGTGCAAATTCCAAGCCAGGGCCTTTTTTTATTTTATTTTATTTTTGCCAATCATGCGGCTTGAACTCAGATCTTGACAACTCTGCCACAGCTACACTGGGATCCTAGGACCCAAGTTCAAATCTTGATTTTGGCAAGAAATAAAATAAATAGGAGAAGGATAAAATGGAGAAATTCAAGAAGGTGGTTTTATATTTTTTTCCCTTTGCATTGTGACCATCCTGCGTGTAAATGACAAGGCCCAGAAAGTGTACATGACATTGCATGATGATGTTTGGCTGGCTAATAGGGAAGCCATAGCCAAAACCTCAACTTAGGCCTGGAGGTCGAATCCAGGGACTGCTACTAAGTATTGGCATGAGGCTCTAAGAAACCCATTCCCATGTACATCCATATGAATGGAATTTTATAACAGTAACAAATTAGTAATTAGTGTATGAGTATACAATAAAATTATACACAACAATTATACTACAATGACTAATTTTCAATTAATACTTTATTATGTATTCAACCATAATACTTAAAAGTGGAAGGAATAATTTGATTGTCAATAATGGGTAGTAATATTATATATGTAATTTCATACTATACAGACAGCTTTCTCTTATTTTATACATATATGTATATATATGTGTGTGTATACACACACACACACACACACACACACACACACACACACACACACACACATATATACACATATATGACAATCTACACATTTATCTGTTCACACTTGTCACTCTTGGGGCTCAGTAGTATGATGATGGCTAGTACATACAAAACCCTGGATTCGATTCCTCACTACCGTATGCACATAAAAATCCAGAAGTTGTGCTCTCACTCAAGCAGTGAGCATTAGTTTTGAGGATAAAAGCTTAGGGACTGTGTCTAGACTCTTACTCAAGGTCCAAGATGGGCATGAAAAAAAGACTAAATGTTGTGACTGCAACTCTATAAGGATAGGACTTCAAATACCTCATCACAGAGCAAGCCGGGAGTCTGGTGCTGACAGCTGCCATCTAACCTGACTTAGACAGAGGTATACTACTGCAACTCAGCCTCACAGAACCAGATGCGGCTGGCTTGCTCACCCCTGTCATCCAAGATTCTCATAGGCTGAGATCTGACACTGGTGGGTTTAAAACCCAGCCCTGGTGGGATGTCTGTGAAACTCTGAGCTGTGGATCAAAGTGATAGATCTCTAGCCTTGAGCAAAAGATCTTAGGACAGTACCTCCAACATTTTAGTGCAATTCCTGTGGCTGACTCCCCCCCCCCAAAAAAAATACCCCTCTGAATCATTAGATGTTAACTTTGTGCAGTTTGTGATGTCTTTCTGAAAGAATGGTGATACTGATGAAAGCACCCTAATACTAATGACAGCTTGTGGGATACATCTATGTGATGAGTCCTTCCTGGGGTGCTGGGGCCCTCACGGGTTGCTGTGTGCTGAGTCCTGCACAGGATGCTATGTGCTGAGTCCTTCACAGGGTAGTGTGCTAAGTCCTGCATTGGGTGCTGGGTGCTGAGTTTTAAACAGGATGCTGTGTGCTGAGTCCTGTAAAGAGAGTTATTTGGAGCCGGGCACCAGTGGCTCATGCCTATAATCCTAACTACTCTGGAGGCTGAGATTTGAGGGTCATGGTTCAAAGTCAGCCCGGGCAGGAAAGTCGCTGAAACGCTGATCTCCAATAAACCACCAGACAACTGGAAGTGTCGCTGCAGCTCAATTGGTAGAGCACTAACCTTGAGCTGAAGCACTGAAGGACAGAGTTCAGGCCCAGATTTCAAGCCCCATGAGCGACAAAAAAAAAAGAGTGTTATGTATTTTGTCCTTCAAAGGGTGCATTCTTTCATCTTGTCCTTGTAAGAACTCCACAACTGACATGACCATGCAGAAAAGAATATTGAGGGTCAGATCTGTCCCCAGGGCAGGGACAAAATTATGTATTACTGAAGACTAGTGAGGTGTCTATAGGAGACAATTGTTTGTCTTGTTTTTTCTAACTCATGTACCTTGAACTAGGGCCTAGGCACTGACCCATACCTCTTGGGCTCATGGCTAGCACCCCACCAAATGGAGCCAAGAACCCCCTTGCAGCAGAGTGCCACTGCTTAGGGTTCTATAACCAAGGTCTGTCATCCTGCCTTCTCAAGAAGCTGAGATCTGGGTTCCAAACTATCCTTGACACAAAAGGTACCAAGAGACTATTATCTCCAATTCACCACTAAGAAACCTGAAGTGGAAGCTGGTGCTTGTGGCTCATGCTGTTCATCCTAACTACTCAGGATGATGAGATCTGAGGATCATGGTTCAAAGCTAGCCTGTGCAGGAAAGTCCTTCAGACACTTACCTCCAATGAACCACCAGAAAACCGGAAGTGGCTCTGTGGCTCAAGTGGTAGAGCACAAGATTTGAGCTGAAGAGCTCAGGGACAGCACCCAGGCCCAGATTTCAACTCCTACAATGACAACAACAAAAAAAGACAGAAACAAACTAACAAACTTGAAGTAGAGGGCTGGGAATGTGCCTTAGGGGTAGAGTGCTTTGCATGTATGAAACCCTGGGCTTGATTTCTCAGAACCACATCACTAAGAAAAAGCCTGAAGGAGGTCTCTGGTTCAAGTGGGAGAGGGCAAACCTTGTACAAGAGAAACTAGGTACACTGCTCATGTCTTGAATTCAAGCTCCAGGATTAGTGTATGTACACACGCATGCTCGTACACACACTCACACACAGAGAGAAAGCAGGAGTGAAGCTGTGACAAAGTGGTAAAGCACTAGACTTCGGCTCTGAGCTCATGGTCAGCACCCAGGATCTGTGTACAACCCCAAAACCTAGCCACCCAGGGCCCAACTAGGAGAGGTCAAAGATTTCAAACCCTGATGAGCTTCACCAGTGCTAGATGACAGGAAACTTTGTGATATCCAACATGTGCTTGGATTTCCCAAGCATCTGGAAACCTAGGAGAGGCATTAGAGGCCCATCATTGCCGGCAATGAAACATTTCATTATGTTCAGTGCCCTAGTTGTCTGCCTGAAGGACTACTGAATTATATTGAGCACCGTATCTGAACACTGGAATATAGTCTCATAAAGGCAGGATAAGAGCACAGAACTTGGCCTGCCATGGGAGGTGGCAAAAATGAAGGCCTGCTGTTAAATCAGAGCACTGGGAAGAGAGATAGCTAAGGGTAAAAAGAGGCCTTTTTCTCCTGACTTTCAGAGCCTGCCCACACATCCTCACTAATTGGCCCAGATGGAGTTACTTGGTACACAGATGTACAGGAGTGAGGTCTTTTGTGTTCCTGTCCAGACAATGAGGGAGACTTCCTCCAACAGTCCTGGGATGCAGAGAAACCCTCAGGTTACATTGGGAGCAGGGAGGGGAGCCCTGGAATATGCAATATCATAAAAGCACTTTCTGTGTTATGAAATCATTGTATTGAATACAATTTTCCTTGCTTGGTACCATTCATCAAAGCTACTCAGGAGTTTCACCTATAGGAATACATCCATACATACACAAAGAAATTGTGGTACAGGTTTTATTTTTTGAGGGGGCAGGTCCTGTGGTTGAACTATGAGCCTAGGCCTAGTCCAAGAGCTCCTTTTTCTCGAGTACTGCATTAAGCTTGAGTCACAGCCGCACTTCTGGGTTTTTCTGTGATCTCTTAGAAATAATATTGTCAAGGACGTTCTTACACTGGCTGGTTTCAAACTCAAATTCTCTATATCTCAGCCTCCTGAGGAGCAGGGATTACACTCAGCAGGCACTTTCACCTTCTTTCTTTTTTCCTTTGTTTTATAATCTGGACTGACTTCTTAATAGGGTCATTTCTATGGTTGGGACTTATAAGTAAACTACCCAATGTTCTTTATACCTGCTTTCTTTGAGAGTATTTTCTCTCTTCATCTTACTCTCTGGTCACAGGTTTGACGCCAAAATGAGAAATGAGTTTTACAGGATTTAGGGGAAAATGTCCACAGGACATGCCAGTTCTGTCACTTAGCATTGAGCTGCAGTGAATTTACTGTCTCAGGATATGAGGACCAAAAGCTGGAGCAATCCTCATACTGTCTGCATTGCTCCTTTTGCCTATAAAATGATCTAATAATTATGAGAGCTGTGTGTCTCAAATCTTCATGATCTAGAACACACTAGAAGCATGTTTCTGTTTCTGTTTCTCTAGTACCTCTTGAGATTTAGACTAAAGGTTTGGGTGGAGTGGCTTCTAGGTGAATCCCTGAGGAAATCCACTTTAAGCCTGCTTAGGAGATCTCCATTCAAAGCTAGCCCTAGCAGGAAAGCTTTATTGTCTCCAATAAACCACAAGAAAACCAGAAGTGGAGCAGTGGCTTACAGGATAGAGCTCCAGCTTTGAGAGAGAAAGCCAAGCAGGAGATACAGGCCAGACCAGGCAGGAAATCCTAGGAGGCGCTTATGTCCATTGAACAACCAGATGGCTGAAAGTGGAGCTGTGACAGTGGTAGAACCTCAGCCTTGTGAAAAACAGCTGAAGAATTCATCACATCACATCCTCAGTTTAAGCCATCGGATGGTCACAAAAGAAAATTCAAAAAGAGAAGGCCAAGTTTATGTATCAGTGTCCTAGTTATTTACGTGGGTATATTAGTTCCCTAAGTGAAAAGGGGCTGTATGCAAAACTTCTGCTTTTATTTAAGATTTATGTTTTAGATATGCTCATTGTACATACTGCATCATTTTCATCATTTCAGCCCCATTGCTTTTCTCTTCCAGGGTTCTAGGCATGTTTCCTTATATGATGCACGCTGAAGCTCTCAGCAGCCTTTATTTACATTTTATTATGAGGCCAATGCAGGAGCAGTCACAAATCAGGCAGGGGAAGAGAAGATCAGAGTTCATAGAAATAAGCGGTATTCAGAAAATTATACTTGGGGACGCAAAATGGTAGCATATATATGTAAAAACTACCATTAAGAAAAAAAGGTGAGGGGGCTGGGAATGTGGATTAGTGGAAGAGTGCATGCCTAGCATGCAAGAGGCCCCGTGTTCAATTCCTCAGCAACACATACACAGAAAAATCCAGAATTGGTCCTGTGGCTCAAGTAGCAGAGTGCTAGAGACAGTGCCCAGGCCTTGAGTTCAGCCCAAGAAATGTCAAAGAGATAACTATGTAGGTCGGTAGGTAGGTAGGTAAGTAGGTAGGCAGGTAAGTAGGTTGGTACATAGATAGACGGAGAGACAGACAGACAGACAGACAGACAGACAGACAGATAGACAGATAGACAGATAGACAGATAGATAGATAGATTGATAGATAGATAGATAGATAGATAGATAGATAGATAGATAGATAGATAGATAGATAGATAGATAGATAGATAGATAGATATAGATAGATAGATAGACAGACAGATAGATAGAAAAATGATAGATGAATCTACTTCAGGAGGAAAGAAGAGAACAATTCCCAGTCATGAGGCCTTCTGTAGTGTGCCAGGACACCAGCATCACCTTCACACAAACACAGAGCCGGAAGAATATCTCTTTCCCACTTCTCAGGCAGCCGAAGCCCCAGAGCCAAGAGGGCAGAGCCAGGTTCTAACTCAGCTGCTTGGAGAAAAAAAAGAGAAATGACCCTGCCTCACCTAGGACTGGGGATTAGCATTAATGTTGTGGAGAATGAACGAAGGAGAAATGACTGGCAGAGGTAGAAGAAGGGCCTTCAAATCTGATAGATGGAGAGTAAAAAACCCACTCCCTAAGACCAGAGAGCAGGGCTTTTCTACTCTGTTCCTCCACTCTCCCTAACTAAACTGGCTCTCTATTGGTAACCAAAAGATAGCCCGAGGCTCCCTTCACCTGAGGGAGGAAGGTTAGTCTTTGTTTGAGGAAGCTGAGAAAAACTTCTCCCTGCTTTACCTCTAACAAATGTTTCAGGTTTTCCCCCATTGCTGGTTGTGCCTGGAATGAATGACGTTGTTTTGCAGCTCACTTCCCGGTTGATTTTGTATATTCTGCCTCCTTGTTCTCTTCACCTAGCCTGGCTTTGAAACTGTTTTCTGTCCTTCAAATACAGTGTTACACTGGAGTTCTTCCTGCTAACTGTGCCAGGGCTTGGATCCTGAGAACTTCATTTGAACCCAGGATGGGTCAATGGGTCAAGAACACTAAGAACATTTAGTGTAACTTCTCATCACCAAAGGAAAAACAAGAAGCTCTTGAACATCTGACCTTTCAGATGTGGAAGTCAGAGTGTCATGGACTTTCCTGCCCTGGCTGGCTTCAGTGTGATCCTGAGACCTCAGCATCCTGAGCTATGGTGATGCGCAAGAGCTACTTGTGCTTTGCTAGGTTCAGATGTGTAATGACATTGACAATACAAGTCAACTGCTTATCACAAAGGGCTTAGGTAGCATATTAAGCCTTTCAACATTGGACCTTTCAGAACCCTGTGGACACAAGGTTACAATGCTAGAGTCTGTGAGGCTGGGCATGTGGATCTGCTACACTTAAGCCTGGAGGTCTGACTACAATTCTGCTGTATATCAGCATTGATTTTCCAGAGAATGTTCTCATATTTAGCAAATATAAATGTACTTTGATTAACCCTCAATTTTTTTCCAGTTCTGTGTCTTGTATCAACCCTGGGCACTGTCCCTGAGCAATTCAGTCAAGGCTAACTCTCTACCACCTGAGCCACAGCTCCACATGGGATTTTTTAGTGGTTCATTGGAGATAAGAGTCTAACAGGCTTTTCTTGCCTAGCCTGTCTTTGAACTGTGGTCTTCAAATCTCAGCATCATGAGAAGGTAGTTTTCCAGGTGTGAGCCACCGGCATCTGGTCTATTGTTTTTGACAGCCCTGGGGATTGTTTTTCTCAAGGCTAGCATTCTACCATTTGAGCCACTCCACTGCGTCTGTCTTTTTCTGAGTATGTGGCACTGAGGATTCAAACCCTGGTATTCATGCATGTTGAGTGAGTTCTTTACCACTAAGCCTCATTTCTAGCCTCCGCCTTACAATTTGATCCCACAACTTGCCTGTCCTCAAGAAAAGGCTTCTCAGTATAAATCATCTAAAGACATCCCTATAGGAAGGTATCCAAAGATAAATAGGACAAAGCTCATTCTTGGGAGAGACTATAAACGTGAGAAGACTGTGACAACTGCCTTCATTTAATTATGTATCATGTTTCAACACAAAAAATTTTAATGATAAATGAGTCAATGTCCTAAATTATTGTGTATAATTTTATAATAGATGTGCAAAATGTAAATGGGAATGACAATATAAATAAAAAACAATAAAAGAATGAATCAAATAAAAAATAAATAAATACAAAATCAATAATGAAAATCATAACATGTAATAAACATACATATGTAAGTATATATCATTTATTACACATGTATAGAAATATCTTTTCCATTGCAGGGCCTTCATTCAGGCCATGTGAACTCTAGCCTGAATTTCTTTTCCTCAAGGACAGTAAATTTTTCCTTCACCTATGGTATAAAAGAGTTACCTGGACGGTGAGATCAAATCCCACCAATGGTATAAATACTGGCCCCAATTCCAAGACAGTGAATTAATTTTTTAATGGAAGCAGTTTATTCAGTTCCAGGCTGAACATTAAATAAAAAGCAGTGTAGAATTTTGTACATCTATTCAGACATCCTTCCCTTAACCCCAAAGTGCTTCTCGGAATACTACATTGTTTATTTTTTTTGTATGTTTTTTATTGTAAAAATGTTGTACAGACTGGTCACAGTTACATGAGCAAGGCCATGAGTAAATATTTCCTATTGAGCATTGTTACCTCCTCCTTTGTTTTCCCCCTACCATCCCTTACCTCCCATCTCCACAACTACTCCCTCTGCCAAGCTCAGTGACTTAATTTTTTAGTTTTGTCTTGGCACGGGGTTTGAAATCAAGTAGTAGCAAATCTGCACTTTCCCTCACATTGCTATAAGTTCCTGAGTTCAAATCCCAGCCTAGGAAAGAAAACTGGCAGAAATTCAAAACCAGGGAGCTCTATTTTTTTTTAATTTAGCTAAATAATCAATTAATTTTTGTCTTTTGTCTTTTTTTTTTTTTTTTGGCCGATCATGGGGCTTGAACTCAGGTCGTGGCAACTTTGCCTCAGCTTCGATCACCCTAGGCTGGGTGCAACCTTGGGACCCATACCAATCCTGGAATCCTAGGCCCAGAGGGCTTGCAGAAATAATAAAAAAAAAAAGTGAGATAGCACAAAAATTGGCAAGCTGCAGAGGGCTGGGGGTTTAATTTTCTTTTTCTTTGCATGGTGACCATCCTGGGTCTGAATGCCACGGGTGCAAACTGGACCTGACCTGCCATGGCTGAAGGCTAGCGGGCTAGGCCAACCTGTCTACATAGGTCCTGGGTTCAAATCCAGGTTCTGACAACTACCAATGGCAGGAGATCACAAGACACTCATTCCTATGCATAGGAATACCAATTGAAAGAGAAGTTTGTGCATTGGTCGAGCCTAAAATTGGATGCAATAATCCTAGGACAATATTGATCTTAGTTTCATGCTTTACTAAGCATGAAAAGAATAATATTCCTTTAATTATAGTATAATAATAAACACCTAAGAGTTGTTAGGAATGTAGTATTTGTCATTCAATCGTAGATAGGCAGCTATGGTGCTTTTTACCAACAGATATTTATTTGTATACTACTGACTGCATATCCTTGTATTGCTGTTTTGGCCAATCCTGGGTCACGATCTCAGCACCTGGGAACCACCTCACAGCTTCATTGGCTAAAGGCTGCTGTGCTCAAACTTATCCATTCATAAATTGGTCCTGCTAGGCCCTGAGTTCAGATCCTAACACTGCTAAAAATTGAATCTTGGAGTATGAAGCCAAGTGTGACACCTGTTTTCTTTTTCTGGGAGAGTCCTGGGTGTCAGGCGTAATGGAGAACACATCTATAAATCTAGATGGTATGTGATAGCAGGTAGACAATGTAATACATAGTTAGGATTCATCACAGTCAATAAAATAAACAGTAAATTAATGAAAAATATAAAAAAATACAATCAATAACCACACCATACATAATATAGACTGAACATCTGAATGGAAGTTTAATCCTATCTTTAAAATGTATATAAGGAGTACGTTTTCCAGTTCTGGGGCTTGAATTCAGACCTAGGGAACAGACCTGACTTACTGGTCTTCAAGCATGTTGAGCTTCTCCTTTCCCCACAGTGCAAAAGAGTTACCCAGACCCTGGGTTCAAATTCCAGGACTTGTAGACAAAAAAAAAATGGCACACATTCCAAGCCAGGGAGCTTCATTAGTATTTTTAATATTTTTTAAGTTCACTTTGCCTTTATTTGATACATATTGATTTTAGAGCATGAGAGATTTTTCAAAAAAGGGATTTAAACTTTTACATTTCAGCATAGCACATTGGTGCTTCTATTTTGAACATCTGCCTTGAAGAGTGAGAATGAAAATAAGGACATCATTTCTCTCTAAAATGTCAGGACAGTTGAATTTATTTCTATTTAGAGTTATTTCTACAATTATAAACTCTCTGCATTTGTATCGTATGAGTTTTCTTCAGTGCCTACTAAGAAATACACTAGGGGAGTCCTCATATCACAAAATGTTGGGTTTCTGAATAAAACCTCAATAAACTGGATTGTAAAATGAAAAACAAAAACAATGGGACTGGGATGTATCTCAGTAGTGGAGTACTTGCCTAAAGAGCATAAGACCCTGACAGAAAAGTTTCCTAAAGCTCAGAATGTTAGAATTTTATGATCTGCATGAACAAACTTTTTTTAAATTTATTTTTCGGTCCTGGGGCTTGAACTCAGGGGTTATCCCTGTGCTCTTCAGCTCAAGGTGAGTGATCTAGTACTTGAGTCACAATGTCACTTCAGTTTTCTAGTGGTTTATCGGAGATAAGAGTCTCATGGACTTTCCTGCCTGGGCTGACTTTGAACCACCAACCTCAGATCACAGCTTCCTGAGTAGCTAGGATTATAGGCATGAGTCACCGGTGCCAGGCACATGAACAATCTTCTTAAAGATTGATTCTGAGAAAAGAAACTTGGAATACACTTTTAGTGTAAATAATTTATAATGCCATGGTTAAGGCACTAATTCAGAAATATTTATTCATTGGCTGGTTTCTTAGTTTATTTAAAGATATATATACATATATTATTAAAAACATAGCTTTGAAGTGCACCTAAAAGCTTATGTGCTCAGGTAAAGTTATACAATTGAATAAGCTTCATTTTTTTTTCAGTTTGATTGGTACCTTAAATTAGGTGAGATTTGTGTATTGTCGTTTTGTTCTCTGTTTTTGGAGGATTTCTCTCCCTTTTATCCCCCTACCTCTTCTCCTCACATTTGAACTCAGCTTGCTCTTTGTTGGCTTCATTTTTCATAGCTGATTTTCTACCACTTCATTTGCCAGTTAATTGGAGATGATATCTCTCAGGCTTTTCTGCATTCATTGGCTTTGAAATTTCATCTTCCAGTTCTCAGTCTCCTGAGTAGCTTACAGATCTGAGCCACTGTGGTGCCTAGTGATAAATTAGACTTTGGTTGGTGTATTCTTTCTGTTTTTCTAAGCATGGGATCATCTACTATAGTATTTCTGTGAATGTCCTGGATCTGAAGTAAGATATATAATACATATGCAAATCTGTATAATTTTCATAAAATGTAATAAATATGTTATAAGTGTAATAATAGTCAATAAATATAATAAATGAATAATACAAAAAAGCAATATGCAGTAAACATAAGTATGTAGATATTAATCATTTCAAATATGAATGAAAATTAATTTATAGGACTGGGGATTGATTTCAGGCCTAGGGAACAGGCCTGAATTGCTTGTATTCAAAGAGGGTGAGTTTCCCCATTCCCCACAGTGCATTAGAGTTTTCCAGACTCCAAGTTCAAATCCCAGGCCTGGCAGAAAAAAAAATGAGCATGCATTCCAAGCCAGGGAGCTCCATTAGTATTTTTAATATATTTAAATTTTTTTAATTTATTTAATTTTATTTTCTATATATTTCATTATTTTATTATTTATTTATTTATTTAGCCAAGCATGGAGCTTGAAGTTAGGTTGTGGCAACTCTTCCTCAGCTTCCATCACCCTAGCCTGGGTTGGTGCAACCTCTGGACCCACAGCGTATCCTGGGATCCTAGTCCTTAGGGGCTGACAGGAAAAAAATTGAAAATGGCAAGGAAAAATAGCCATGAATTGCAAACAGTTAGAGGTTTCTCGGTTTTCTTTCCTTGCATGGTGATCATCCTGGGTCCAAATGACACAACTGCAACCTGTAGGTCACCTGGCATTGCTGTCAGCAGGCTGTCAGCGAAGCCATAGGCCAATCTGCGCACCTAGACCCTGAGTTTGAATCCCAGTCATGACATTTACAAATGGCTGGAGAGCATAAGAAACTATTGCCTTTCCATAGGAACACCAGAGGAATGTGGTTAATGTCATGGTTGGAAGACTAGTTTGTCAATTAGTCTAGCATAAAATTAAACCCAGAATTCACAAGATGTGGATTGATTTTTAATTTATAGTTTATTATGCATTAAAATAATACTCTGTGTGTGTATATGTGTGTGTGTGTGTGTGTGTGTGTGTGTGTGTGTGTGTTTTGTCTGCAGTGGGTCCTGAACTCTGGGCCTGGGCGTTGTCCCTCAGGTTTTCAGCTCTGTTTTAGCACGGTACCATGTCAGACACAGTGCCATTCCCGGCTTTTTCTGATCATGTGTTGCTGAGGAATCGAACCCGGGACTCATGCATACAAAACAAGCACTCTCCAAATGAGCCACCTTCCCAGCCCCTAAAAGAATACTATTGATTAAATGGAGTCCTAAATAAATACCTGAGAATCACTAGGAAGGTACTATATGTCATTGAATACTAGATAGACATCACTGGCAATATCTAAATATCTAAATACATATGTATTTTTATACCACCGTCTGCATAGAAAGGTATTGCTATTTTGGCCAAACCTGTGTCTCCATCCTAGGTCCTGGGATCCACCTGGCACCTGAATGTTCTAGAGGCTGCCGTGCTGACACTCATCCATTCGTGATTTAGGCCTCTAGGCCCTCAGTTCAGGTCCCAGCATTGCTAAAAATGTCTTCCTGGAGTAAGATTGCAAGTGTGATACCTGTTTTCCTTTTCTGTGCAAGTGCTGCGTGTCAGGTATGATGTTTATAATATGTCTGCAAAGCTACATGCTATGGAATAGATTTGAATGCATGTAATAAGTGCTATAGGTGTACTCACAGTCCACAAAATAAATGGTAAACAAATAAATATATAATAAAATATAATGAATCATTCCAACAAACAAGATATAGACTGAATGTATGGATGTAAGTATAAATGATATAATGAAAACGTCTATAAATGTTATGTTCTTCAAGGCTGGAGCTTCAATTCAGGCTTAGGGAACAGGCCTGAATTCCTTTTCTTCAAGGGAGGAGAGCTTCCCTTTTCTCCCATCCCCTGCCCCAAGTGCATCAGAGTTACCCAGATCCCAAGGGGACATCCCTGGCCTGGTAGACAACAAAAGGGCACAAAATCCAAGACAGGGAGATTCAATAGCGTTGTTAATTAATTAATTTTTTGCCAAGCACGGGGCTTGAACTCAGGTTGTGGCAACTCTGCCTCAGTTTCCATCACCCTCGGCTGAGATGGTGCAGCCTCTGGACTCACAGCCTATACTGGGGTCTTAGGCCTCAGGGGCTCACTGGAAAACAAAATGAAAACAGCATTGAAAAAAAGCCACAAACTGTGGGCGGTCAGCAGTTTCTGTTTTCCTTCCTTGCACGTTGACCATCCTGGGTGTGAATGACATGGCTGCAACCTGTAGGTCACCTGGCATTTCTGAAGGTTGGCACTCTCAGCGAAGCCATAGGCCAACATGGACACTAGGCCCTGAGTTCAAATCCCGGTCATGCCACTTACAAGGGGCTGAAGAGCCTAAGAAACTATTGCTTGTCCATAGGAACACCAGAGGAATGTGATTAATGTCATGGTTGGATGAGTAGTCCCTCAATCAGTCTTGCATAAAATTAGACCCAATAATCACTGGACAGGATTGATTTTAATTCATAGTTTATTATGCATTAAAAGAATACTATTGATTAAATGGAGTCCTCACTAAATACATGAGAATCGGTAGGAAGGTAATATATGTCATTGAATACTAGATAGACACCTCTGGCAGTACCTAAATATCTAAATTTATATTTGGGCTGGGAAAGTGGCTCAGTGGTAGAGTGCTTGCCTTGCATGCGTGAGGCCCTAGGTTCTATTCTTCAGTACCACATAAGCAAAAAAAGCCAGAAGTGGCACTGTGGCTCAAGTGGTAGAGTGCTAGCCATGAGCTGAAGAGCTGAGGGACAGTGCCCAAGCCCAGAGTTCAGGCCCCACGACGGAATCCCAAAATAAACAAATAAATAAATAAATTTATATTTATTTATATACCACCATCGTCCTAGAAAGTTACTGCTATTTTGGCCAAACCTGGGGCTTGCTCTCAGGTCCCGAGATCCACTTGGCAGCTGAATGGGCTAGAGGCTGCGGTGCTGACACTCACCCATTCATGAATTGAGCCTCTTAGGCCTTCACATCAGGTCCCATCATTACCAAAATTTCTTGCTGGTGTAAGATTTCAAGGGTGACACCATGATCATTTGGGTCTGAATGACACGGCTCCAAAGGGTACTTCACCTTGTATTGCTGAAGGCTGGCAGGGTACTGGGGAAGACATAGTCCTGAAGGGCAATATAAGCCTAGAGTCGAATCCCAGTCGTGTCACTTCCGAATGGCAGGAAATCTTAAGAGACTCGTTCCCATTTATAGGAATAATGATTGAATGTTGTAAGTGTCAGGGTTGAATGAGTTGCTCATGAATGATACTCGTATAAATTTAGACATCATGATTTCAGTAGGCTGATTGATTTTGTTTAATATGAATCATTAAAAGACAACTATTTCTTATAGAGACACAATAATTTCAGGACACTGATTTACTTAATAGTTTATTAAGGATGAAAACAATAATATTAATTATATGGAGGCATAATAAATACCCAAGAATTGTTAGGAATGTAGTCTATATAACTGAATAATGCTAGACATCTCTGGCACATATATATATATTTATTAGCATACTACCATGTGCGTGCCAATCTGCTCTTATTTTGTCAACCCCAGGGACTAAATCTCAGGTCCTGGGAAATGCCTGTCAGCTCAGTTTGTCCCAGGATGGAATGTTGACACTCTATCATTCATGAATTTGGCCCTGTAGGCCATGGGTTCAGATGCCAGCACTCCCAAACAATGAATCATGGAGTAAGAAGCAGATGGTGACACATGTTTCCTTTTCTGTGAAAGTCCTGCATGTCAGGTATGAAGTGGAATACATATGCAGACCTATATCCTATGTAATCAATGTAATCAATAGTCTCTGTGCCATAATAGTCAATAAAATAAATGGTTACTACATGAACAAAACAAAAGGTAAAATGAATAATTACAGTGAATGAAATATGGAGTAAATATATGTATGTAAATATAAATCATATATTTAAAATGTACAAAAATAGGATGTTTTCTAGTGGTGGGGATCGATTTCAGGCCTAAGGAACAGACTTGAATTTCTTGACTTCAAGAAAGCACGCTTCCCCTTCCTACACAGTGCAACAGTGTTACCCAGACCATGAGTTGCAATCCTAGTCCTGGCAGAAAAAAAAGGCATCTCTATGCTATGTGACAACCAATTCTTAGGTATTTCATTATTTCTTCTCTCAATGAATGTAATTTTTTAAACTCTTCATATAGTATTGATTAAAATCAATCAGTATCCTAGAATACAATTGTATATAATTTTATACTACAATCATTCAAGAACTGCCCATTCAATCATAACATACATCACATTCCATTGGTATTCATATGGATAAAAATGAGTTTTTTTGGATCTCCTGGCATTTGGAGGTGGCAGGACCAGGATTCGAATTGTGGGCTCCAGCTCCCACCACCTAAACCCGAAGATAGGGAACATAACATTCTATCCAAGAACATCAGCAAGACCAATGATTAAGCAGGCACCAGTGACTCTCAGCAGACCTCCATGATACTTACAAGGCTGTGAAAGGAGATTCATGGTCAAAGTCACCCTAGGCTGGAAAATACTTGAGACCCATGTCCAACTTCAGTGTCAACAAAGCCAGAAGTAGAGCTGTGTGGCTCCAGTGGTGGAGGGCTAGCCTTGAGCAAAAGCAGCTCAAAGAATGTGCCAAGATCCTGAGTTCAATGTCCAGGACTGGCAACAAACAGACATACACAACAATTTGTGCAGCCATCTGGCCGTCTGTTGGTTGACATCACTACCAGCAGTTGAGGAAGGTAGAGGTAACTGAGTGGTAAGCAAGAGTCTTGAGGCGAATTTGGAGTACAATAGGAAATTGATGACCTAGTCAGTGAGTGGGAGAATAGAGGATTTCCTAGAGCCTGGGAATGTGGCCAGCTCATCTTTCCCATCCCAGTGCTCAGATGTCTGAAACAACAAGATTCTGAGACAGAGCTGCGGGCAACAAATTACTGCTAGAACACCAGCAGAAGAATCCTCCCATCAGACCTTCAACATTCAAGAAAACAAAGAATAAAAAAAGAGAAGGATCCCAAAGACAAACACCACTGGGGAGGGTGATTCAATGGAGGGTCTGGACAAAGGTGATGCCTACCACAGGCTTCCCCTGCCTTTGGACACAGTAATAGCCACCAGGGTCCAGAGTGTCATGGATCCGCATACCACCAAGAATCTACGGAGGTGCTACTGACATGTGGTGCTTGCCCTGGACTGCAGCAAAAGAAGAAACCAGGTGCTCTGTGCCAAGATCCAACCACTGAAGCAGGAAAAGAGAGAACTGCAGGATTGACAAGAGAAAGAGAAGGAGAAGGTAGCCCAAGTGCAAAAGCACCAAAAACACAGCTAGACATCCACAAGCTACCCATACAGAGGTTGGTTTAGGCAGAAAGTGATTTACAATTGGCACCAGCCCACATGCAGCTCATGGCGGGTGCCAGAGAAATGGAGCATGAAGCTCTCACCAGCTGCCTACAGGCCGCAGAGCAGCGCATGGGGGAGCTGGAGATGGTGGCTTCTGTGGTTACTACTTACAGAAGGAGACTGAAATGTTGTTCAAACAGCTGAATGATGTAACACTTCAGCTCAAGGAAAAGACCAGAAGCTTCTATGACCTGGAGAAAGTGAACAGAGAGTTTTAGGAGAAGCTGGAAGCACTCTGAACATAGACAAGCAACAGGAAGAACAGAATCTGCAAGTTCCAACAAGTGCTGCAGAAGCATGATGTACTAAAGAGACTACAGGACAATCTGAGCTGAATGGTGACCGCAGCGAATCTGGAGACAGACACCTAATGACAGAACTTGAGCATTGAGAGGTCCGCACAGAAGGAGGAGGCCTGGTGGCTGACTGAGCAGGTAAACCAACTGACAGAGGAGAAGGAGTGAGGATCGAGGTAGGTGCTGCACCTAGAGAATAGCTGGGGGAACTGAGAACAAAGCTGGCAGAGCCATGGTTCCCTGAGCGTCCATCTCAGGAAGAGCAGCAACTGCAGGCCCACGCCTACCGCACGCAGATGGGGTTGAAAAACCTGGAGGAACAACTTCACATCTAAGTCCAGGAAAACCAGAGGCTCTGTCTCCAAATTGCAGAGCAACGGGAGCAACTGGCAAGACTAGAGGAGAAAACCAAGGATCGGCAGGAGATCCCCGAGACCTCATAGTGTGCATGTGTGTGCAATCCACAGCTGGAGGAACAGCTGGCCTTGCTGCGGGACACTCTCCACAGGGTGAGCAGTGAGAAGGAGGATCTCACCAGCATCGTGGACTCAGAGCAGCAGGGGAAGAAACATATGTGGGAACAGCTGGAAAGCTGAGAGGAGAAGATAGAGGAATGGAAAGAGGTGGCTGAGAGAGCCAAGCAGCTCAGGAGCTGCAGGAGCAGCAGGAGCAGTCCCTGGCTCAGCTGGAGGAGCTCAGAGCCACCTGTGAGCAGTACATCACTTCCAATGAGCAGCTGTGCTCCAAGTAGCAGGTCCTGTAGTAGCACTTGCAGAAGCAGACCCAGCAGTTGGAGCAGCTGAAACAAGTGCAGGGTCCAACCAAATGGAGGGACTAGGTGGTGCCCCCAAAGTGGCATGACAGTTTCAAGTGCCTGGAAGTGACCAGTCCACAGGTGGAGCACCTGCAGGCCCAGCTGAGCTTCCTGGCTTTCCCTGGGGAAGGGGAAGCTGTGAACCCTGGATAAGCAAAAGCTGAGGAAGCGACTCTCCTCGATGTGCCCATGGCAGAGGATGGAGATGTCCCCCAAACTGAGAGGGATGTGGTTCTGTTAGCACTCTCGGAGGCTGAGATCCACAGGGGGAAACTCATGCCGGACTGCTGCAGGCACTCCTCCTTCCCCGGAGAGCTCAGTACCAGATAGAGCTGGAGCCACAGGTCCCCCTCCCCATGAGCTGCCACCACAACACGTGAGAGAATGAGAAGTGGGACATGTGGGCATCCGAGAAGAAAATCTGGTTCATCCGCAACCTGCCTGATGAGGTGGACTTCCAGAGTCCTGCAGATGAGCTCCACCATCGATGCAACCAGCTGTCGGCACATATCTGCACCGTCCAGGAATCCCTCTTGGCATGTAAAGGACAGATGTTCATTCTGTATCAGCTGTGTCAGGAGAAAGCCGAGTGCATGTGTCGGCTGTCCCAGGAGAAGATGAAAAGTAGATAGCTGCAAGAGTTGCTGTCGCTCCTACATGGGGCTCCAGATACCGACAAAGGCTGAGCTCCCCACCAGTCTAGCTTCTTCAGAGGCCTCAGGCTCCTGGTTGGTCAAAATGAGGAAGGCACAAAAAGGTTTTGAAGAATTGCTATTTCAGGATAGTGTGGAAACTGCAAGAGAAGAAGTCAGGGTTCGCTGCCCTATACAGGACTCCCCCACAGAGCACGTCCTGCTGTAGATCCCCACATCCAGAACTACCCACAGCTGGTGCACTCAGGCTTGCAGTGCTCCATCCATTTTCTCTGTAGACTGATGGGGATGATGACTTCCTATGTGACATACTGAGTTCCCAAATCCTCAGCAGCCACCAGAACTAGGTGGCCAGGTGGGGTTCGCTAGGCCTCCATCTGCCTGGTGATAGGAAGGGTAACCTGTGGGCCGAGTAGAGCAGAGGCTGCTGGGAGGAGGCCCAAATTCCAGGGACATCTAATGGCCCATTGGTGGCCAGGGAAGAGGCCCATGTTATGCTTATCACAAAGCATAAATTGTTTCCAAAGGGAAAATAAAGCCTCCACAAAGATTTGTTCTTCCAGTTATGGGTCTTGAAATCAGGGCCTGACCACTGTCCTTGAGCTCTATTTGATCAAGACTGGTCGTCTACAAGTTGAGCCCCACCTCCCCTTCCAGCTTTATCTTTGTGGAATCAAACCCAGGGCTTCAGACTTGCTAGGCAACCACTCTATCACTGAGCCACATTCTCAGCTAGGATGATCCCCCTCCCCCAACCCATATGGCCAATCCTCAGATAAATAGGAATTAGGGGCTAGGATGAATATGAAGCACAAGTCTGGTTCACATGGATACTTCCCTGCCCCTTCTTTGACACCCTTATTTAAAGTTTCTCTTTTACTATTGAGGGATGAGAGAGGGAGAGGGACGTCCAAAAGAGGCGTACCAAGAACATTGCCCCCCTGAGTGCCACAGCCTCCCCCACACAAGTGGTGCTACAGATTCCCATCTTACCTGACTCAATGTTGTGTCTACACTGTCTCCCTACCCCTGCAAGGCTCAGAATGAAATAAATGTCAGCCCTGGCTTCAGCCCACACCCAGAGTAGAAGCCTAGTCCCAGGCTGGCTTCCACCTCTGATGTTCCCGAGTTAGGCTGGACCCACCATTCACCACTGTGTTGGTGTCAATGATCTCATGGATGGATTTCAGGAAGAACGTCTATGGCAAAGAGCAGAATCTGCAGTGTGAGCAGGGAGGAAGGAGAGAGGGCAATTGGTCTGGGATCTTCGTCCTTGGAGCCTTGCAGTCAAGCCAGAGCCATCCTGACCTGAAGCACGGCCAAGGACAGGGTTTGGACAAGATAGAAGAGCATGGGACTAAAGGAGGTACTGCTTTATCTTGGCACTCTTGAAATTTCCAATATTTGGCCCATGTCAATCCCAAAGCCAACATGCAATGCCTCTCCTTGTTGTTGTTGTCCATGAGCACTGTCCCTGAGCTCTTTTTCTCAAGGCTTGCATTCTACCACTTGAGCCACAGGGACACTTCTTGTTTTGTGATGGTTCTTTGAGGATAAGAGTCTCACACACTTTCCTACCCAAGCTGGCTTGGAAGCCAGATCTCACCTTCCTGAGTAGCTAGAATAATAGGAGTGAGCCACCAGTGCCCAGCATGTGATGCCTCTTTAAAGGATCTTGGTGAGTCTGTAAAAGGAATCCCAAAGGGTCTGGATAGACCATGACCCAATCAAGGAGCTGGGATTGGGGAAGGCTGATGTTATAGCCAGTCTGTTCCCCAAAATTATAGATGTCAGGTGGTGTTGGATGCATTGAACTCCTAGGCCAACAACCACCAGACTTAGTGGGGAAAAATGTAGAGAATACCCAAAGGTTACAGTGTAGAAATCTCTGATTTTGCATGCACATGGTGTGGGGTGGGGGTGGGGGTGGGGGTGTGTGTTTACCAAGGCTTGAAGAGCCTAGGTGGTAACCTTTAGCTTGTTTGCACAAGTTTGGTGCTCTAACATTTGAATTATAATATTTCTTCTTCCCAGCTTTTTGGTGATTCTTTGGAGATAAGAGTATGCCCAGGATAGCTTTGAATCTTGATTGATCCTCCAGTGTCAGCCTTGAGTAGCTAGGATTATAGGCATGAGCCACTGGCATGCAGCTGCAAGGATGTCTTTTCATACTTTCTGTTCTAACAGCTGTCTACTTTCCCTGGCTTAGATCTCTGACCTCTACATCAACTCCCAGCAGCCCCTGACTCTGTGGAGAACATAATGCTCAAACCTGTCAGTGCATCCTATTTCTTTGTCCTCAGGGGAGAGTATGTTTCCTCTGAAGCCTGGAGGGTTAGAGTAAGGGGAAGGAGGGATAGCTGTAGATGGGTGCTCTGCTAGGAAATAGGTATTCTGTTTTATCCAAGAAGGAAAGCGTGGCCAGATGCTAATGGCTCATGCTCTCATATTCCTAGCTCCCTCAGCACGCTGAGATCGGAGGACTAACATTAAGATGCAGCCCAACAAGAAATGTCTGTGAGACTCTCCTCTCCCAAGAACCACCTGAAAGCTGGAAGAAAAGCTGTGGCTCAAGTGATAGAGGGCTATCCTTGAATGAAAAAACTGAGGGACAGAGCACAGGCCCTGAATTCAAGCCCTACTACCAAGATGCACTTATGCACATGTGCGCACAAGCACACACACACACACACACACACACATATATACATACATACATATATATATATATATATATATATATATATATATATACACACACAGGGCACTACTGTGGCTTGATCACAGGTCCTCAGAACTTCCTGGCAGCAGCTAGGCTAAGACTGTGACCCCATTTATGGATTGGGCATTGTAGGCTGTGAGTTGAAATCCCAGCATGGCCAATAATGTATTCATGGAGTAAGAAGCCAATTTTGTCCCATTTTTTTCCTTCTCTGTGAAAGTCCTGGGTCTCAGTATATGTGATATGATGTAATAAAATAAAAGTTTTATGTGTAATAATACTAAATAATAAGGGTAATAAATGTCATATGGAATAAACCCATGTATGTAAATAGATCTCATATATGAGTATTAATTTTTTCAGTACTGGGACTTCAATTCAGGCCCTTGGAACTTTTCTGAACTTCTTGTCTTCTAGGACGGTGATATTCCCATTCACCCACAGTGCCGTAGAGTTACCCAGACCCTGAGTTTAAATTCCAGGCCTGCCAGTAAAATGGTGCAAATTCCAAGCCAGAGACTTATTATTATTATTATTATTGTTGTTGTTGTTGTTAATGTTATTATTTGGTTGTAGTCCAAGTACCGGGCTTGAACTCAAGTCTTGGCATCTCTGCCAAAGACGATCCTGGGATCTTAGGTCCTTAGTTCAAATCTCAGGACTGGCAATAAATAAATAAATAAATAAAAAGGAAAAGGATAAAACTGAGAAGTTCAATAAGGTGGTTTTACTTTTTCTTCCCTTTGTATTGTACCATCCTGGGGCTAAATAACAATGCCCAGACAATGTACATGACCTTACATTGCTGATGTTTGGCGGGATATTAGGGAAGCAAAGCCGAAATAAGCAACTTAGGCCTGAAGGTTGAATCCCGGGACTCCCAATAATGAACAGTTGGCGGGAGATTCTAAGAAACGCTTTCCAGGGCTGGGAAGGTGGCTCAGTGGTAGAGCGCTTGTGTTGCATGCTAGAGGCCCTGGGTTCGATTCCTCAGCACAACATAAGCAAAAAGAAAAAAGCCACAAGTGGCGCTGTGGCTCAAGTGGTAGAGCGCTATCCTTGAGCTGAAGAGCTGAGAGACAGCGACCAGGCCCAGAGTTCAGGCTCCATGACCAGACCCCTCAAAAAAAATTAAAAGAAATTAAAATTAAAAAAAGAAACGCTTTCGAATAGGCATCTGTACAAATAGAATGTTGTAAAAATAACAATTACATTAGTAGTGTACGAGTATATTATAAAATTATTCACAACAATTTTACTAAATGGACTAATTTTCAATTAATACTTTATTATGCATTTAATCATGATACTTAAAAAAGGAAGGAATAATTTAATTGGTAATATTTGGTAGAAATATCAAATATGCAATTTCATAATTTACAGACATCTCTTGGTAAATATATCTACATCTATCTATCTATCTAGCTAGCTAGCTATGTATCTATCTATCTATCTGTCTGTCTATGTAACAATCTACACATTTATCTGTTTATACACTTGTCACTACTGGGGCTCAGTGGTAGAGTGCTCGCCTAGTAAGTACATAGCCCTTGGTTCGATTCCTCACTACCATGTGCATAGAAAAATCCAGAAGTTTTGCTGTAGCTAAAACATTCGAGGACTAGCTTTGAGCATAAATGCTTAGGGACTATGTCTAGACCCTTACTCAAGACCGAGGACTGGCACCAAAACAAAAAAAAAAAAGGAAAAGAGAATGTTCTTACTGCAACTATATAAGGATAGGGCTGCAAATACCTCATCACAGAGCAAGCTGGGAGTCTAGTACTGAAACTTGCCATCTAACCTGAATTAGCCAGAGGTAAACCGCTGCAACCCAGTTCCATGTACTAGATTCTGCTGGCTTGCTCATCATGTCATCCAAGATACTCGGGGGCTGAGATCTGACACTGGTGGGTTTAAAACCCAGCCCTGGCAGGAAGTCTGTAAAACACTGAGCTGTGGCTTAAAGTGTTAGAGTTCTAGTCTGATCAAAAGACCTTAGGACAGTACCCCCAACATTTCAGTGCAATCCCCGTGGCTGACTCCCCCCCCAAAAAAAAATTTCACCCATCTAAAATTTAAATTTGGACTATATGTGGCGTGCTTCTGAAAGAATGGTGATACTGATGAAAGCACCCTAATTCTTTTTTTTTTTTAGTTTAATTTTATTTTATTTGTGAACATACTGTACAGAGGGGTTACAATTACATGGGCAGGATAATGCGTACATTTCTTACCAAGCATTGCAGGCTCCTCCTTTGTTTACCATTCACATCCCTTCCCAGCCTCCCACCTCCCCCCCAATCCCAATCCTTCTCCTTCCCCCCCCCCCGCCCCCGCCCGGACCAAGATGGTAAAGCTCGTTTTGGACATAACAACTTGTACTTCTCATTGTTGCAACAGGTCAACCTGTATCCTTAAACAACTGGTTTTTCCCCATATCCTCCACAAGTTATACTGACATCAAATATAGAGAAAGCAGGGGTTATACTGTGGGGGAGGGACATGCAAATCAACAAAGAAATAATCTTATAAATGCGTTAGAAACACATGCATGAAAGAAAAAAACATTAAGATACATATCTAAGGGTTCATTTTCCTGACATCACATTATCTGACCTTTTCCGCTTGACTCATACATATACTAGATATTGCAAATAAGAGAAACCATGGTAACTATGTTTCTTTGGGCCTGGCTTACTTCACTTAATATAATTTTTTCCAAGTTTTTCCATTTCTTAACAAATGGGGCAAAGTCATTCTTTCTGATGGAGGCATAGAATTCCATTGTGTATATATAACACATTTTCTTGATCCATTCATCTACTGAGGGGCATCTGGGTTGGTTCCATATCTTAGCTATGGTAAATAATGTTGCAATAAACATAGTTGTGCTGGTAGCTTTATTGTGGTCTTGTTTGTAAACATTTGGGTAAATGCCCAAAAGTGGGATTGCTGGGTCATAGGGGAGTTCTATGTGAAGTCTTTTGAGGAGCCTCCATACTGCTTTCCAAAGTGGTTGAACAAGTTTACATTCCCACCAACAATGAAGTAAGGTTCCTTTCTGTCCACATCCCCTCCAGCATCTGTTGTTGTTAGAGTTCTTGATTTTTGCCGTTCTAACAGGAGTGAGGTGATATCTCAATGTTGTTTTGATTTGCATTTCTTTTATGACTAGGGATGTTGAACATTTCTTCATGTGTCTATTGGCCATCCTTCTTTCTTCTTCAGAGAAATTTCTCTTTAAGTCTTTCGCCCACTTATTTATTGGGCAGTTGTTTCTTTGAGGATTTGTTGTTGGGTGGTTTAATTTTTTGAGTTCCAAGTATATTTTAGATATGAGACCCTTGTCTGTTGTATGGCTAGTAAAGATCTTCTCCCAATCCGTGGGCTTTCTATTGATCTTGCTAGCTATGTCATTTGCCCTGCAGAAGCTCTGCAACTTTACGCAATCACATTTGTTGAACCTTTCTTTGATTTGTTGTGTTTCCGGGTCTCTATTCAGAAAATTTCGGCCTGAGCCAAGGAGACCCAGGGTTTCTCCTATTCCATCCTGTAATGTTTTCCGAGTGTCTGCTTTGAGTTCAAGGTCTTTGATCCATTTGGAGTTGATTCTGGTGCAGGGTGATATATAAGGATCTATCTTTAGTTTTCTACATGTAGTTAACCAATTTTGCCAGCACCATTTACTGAAGAGGCTGTCTTTCTACCATTCTATTGTTTTAGCTCCCTTATCGAAGATTAGATGGCTATAGGTCTGTAGGTTCATTTCTGGGTTTTCAATTCTATTCCATTGGTCCTGAGGTCTGTTCTTATGCCAATACCAAGCTGTTTTGATTACTATGGCTTTATAGTAGAGTTTGAAATTTGGTATTGATATTCCTCCAGCAGTGTTCTTTCCGTTGAGGAGTGTTTTTGCTATTTGGGGTCTTTTATTATTCCATATGAATTTTTGGATTGCCTCTTCTATTTCCTTGAAGAATGAGGTTGGAATTTTGATAGGTATTGCATTGAATTTGTAGATAGCCTTGGGAAGTATTGCCATTTTCACGATGTTAATCTGTCCAATCCGGTAGCATGGGAGGTTTTGCCATTTTTTAAGTTCTGTGTTGATTTCCTTTTTCAAGATTTTAAAGTTTTCACCATAGAGGTCCTTCACTTCTTTGGTTAAGTTAATTCCTCGGTATTTTTTTTGTGGGGCTATTACAAATGGAGTTGCTTTCCTAATTTCAGCCACACTTTTCTCATTGTTGGCATACAGAAAAGCCATTGATTTTGGGGGGTTAATTTTATAACCTGCTACTTTGTCGAAGTTTTGAATCAGCTTGAGAAATTTGGGAGTGGAGTATATGGGATACTTTAAATACAAGGTCATGTCATCTGCAAAGAGGGAGAGTTTTATTTCTTCTTTCCTTATTTGGATCCCCTTTATGTCTGCATCTTGTCTTATTGCTGTAGCTAGGCATTCTAATACTAGATTGAAGAGAAGTGGAGGGAGTGGGCATCCTTGTCTTGTTCCCGAGTTAAGAGGAAATGGCTTTTGTTTTTCACCATTGAGTATAATGCTGGCTGTAGGTTTGTCAAATACAGCCTTTATTGTATTGAGGAATGTTCCGTGGATTCCTAATTTTTCCAAAACCTTCATCATAAAGGGGTGTTGGATCTTGTCGAATGCTTTTTCTGCATCTATTGAGATAACCATGTGGTTCTTATTCTTGCTCCTGTTGATGTGATGAATAATATTAATTGATTTGCGTATATTGAACAGCTTTGCATCCCTGAAATGAATCCTGTTGGATCGTGGTGTATGATTTTTTGGATGAATTGTTGAAGTCGGTGGGCCAAAATTTTGTTGAGAAGTTTTGCATCAATATTCATTAACGAAATGGGTCTATAGTTCTCTTTCTTTGATAAGTCCTTGCCTGGTTTTGGGATGAGGGTTATGATGGCTTCATAGAATGTGTTCGGTAGTGAGCTTTCTCTTTCAATTTAATTGAAGAGTTGGAGGAGTATTGGTGTGAGCTCTGCTTTGAAGGCCTTGTAGAATTCCGCTGTAAAACCATCTGGTCCTGGACTTTTCTTAGCTGGGAGGTCTCTTATTGCTGTTTCTATTTCAATGCTTGATATGGGCCTGTTAAGATAGTTTAACTCATCTTGGTTTAGTTTTGGCATGTCAATATTTGCTAGGAAAAGGTCCATTTCTGTCAAGTTCTCAAACTTATTAGCATAAAGTTTTCAGAAGTATTCCCTTATAATGTTCTGAATCTTGCTTGTTTCCGTGGTGATGTTTCCATTCTCATCTCTGAGTTTATTAATTTGGGTGTGTTTTCTTCTTTTTCTGATAAGATTTGCTAAGGGTCTGTCAATTTTGTTAAGTTTTTCGAAGAACCAACTCTTTGTTTTGTTGATTCTTTCTATAGTTTTTTTGGATTCTAATTCATTTAATTCTGATTTAATTTTAATTATTTCTTTCCGTCTACTGGATTGAGGTTTATCTTGTTGCTCTTTTTCAAGGAAGTTTAGATGTGTCATTAAATTGTTAGTTTCAGATCTCTCCAATTTGTTGATGTAGGAGCTCAGAGCTATAAACTTGCCTCTGAGTACTGCCTTTGCTGTGTCCCAGAGGAGCTGGTAATTTGTGTGTTCATTTTTGTTGAATAGCATGAACATTTGAATTTCCTTTCTAATCTCTTCCATGACCCACTCATGATTCAACAGTGAGTTGTTCAGCCTCCATGTGATACCGGACTTTCTTTGGTGGCTTTTGGTGTTGAGTTCTAATATTATTCCCTTGTGGTCAGAGAGAATGCAAGGTATAATTCAATGTTTCTGAATTTAGACAAGTTTGCATTGTGGCCTAAAATGTGGTCTATTTTAGAAAACGTTCCATGTGCTGCTGAGAAAAATGTGTATTCTGATGCTGCTGGGTGAAATGTTCGGTTGATGTCTGTTAAGTCTAGTTGATCTATGCAGCTGTTTAGATCTGCGGTTTCTCTGTTGAGTTTTTGCCGAGTTGATCTATCTAGTGGGGAGAGTGGTGTGTTAAAATCCCCAACAATTAATGTCTTTGGATCTATATGGGATTTGAGGGAAAGTAGTGTTTCTTTGATAAATTTGGGTGCTCCATTGTTTGGCGAATAGATATTTAGAATTGTAATATCCTCCTGAAGGAGAGATCCTTTAATTAGTATGTAGCGACCTTCTTTATCTCTTCTCACGAATTTTATTTTGAAGTCTATTTTATCTGATATTAGGATTGCAACTCCCGCCTGTTTATGGGGGCCGTTTGCTTGGTAGATTTTGTTCCAGCCTTTAACATTGAAAATGTGTTTGTTTTTACGGGCAAGATGTGACTCCTGCAGGCAGCAGATATAAGGGTCTTTTTTTTTTATCCAACTAGACAGTCTATGTCGCTTAATTGGAGAGTTCAGTCCGTTAACGTTAAGAGATAGGACTGAGAGGTATTTGAGAGTTCCTGCCATGTTATCCACCTTCTTGGGGGCTGCGAAAACTGGGTTCTTCCTATGGTTCTTGGATTCTCAGTTTGGGTGCAGTTTCTTGGCCTTTATTGTGGGCTTGTTGGTTTTCTATATGTAGGACATCTTTAAGAATCTTTTGTAGGGCTGGGCACCCTAATTCTAATGACATTATGTGGGTTACAGCTATCTGATGAGTCTTTCATGAATTGTGAGCTGAGTCCTTCATGGGGTGCAATTTTTCATTTTTTCATTTGGTTCTTGTAAGAACTACACAAGTAAGATGATTGTGCAGATGAGAAACTTGTGGCTCAGATATGTCCTCATGTCAAGGCCAAAATTATGTATGTACCTAACTCTAGTGAGTTGTCTCCTGCAGACAATTGTTTTGGTTTATGTTTCTTGATCATGAACCTTGAACTCAGGGCCTAGCCACTGACACTTACCAGTGGGGATCATGGGTAGTGCCCTACCATGTGGAGCCAAGGACTCCCTTGCAGCAGAATGTTACAGTCTAGTCATGTAGTAGCTGAGGTCTGTCATCCGGCCTACTCAGGAAACTGAGATCTGACGATCTGGGTTCAAAACTATCCCAGACACAAAAGGTCCCATGAGACTATTATCTCCTATTCACCACTTAGAAACTTGAAGTGGATGCTAGTCGCTGTGGACTCGTGCCTGTCATCCTAGGTACTCAGGATGCTGAGAGCTGAGGATCACAGTCCAAAGCCAGCCTGGGCAGGAAATTCCTTGAGATGTTTCTCTCCAGTGACCCACCAAAAACCTGAAGGTGTGCTGTTGCACAAGTGGTAGAGCGATTTGCTTTTGCTAAATAGCTCAAGGATAACACCCAGGCCTAGATTTATATTCCTCCAATTTCCAACAAAAGAAAGAAACCTGAAATAGAGTGCTGGGAATGTGTCTTAGGAGTGCAGTGCTTCGCATGTGTGAATCCCTGGGTTTGATTCCTTAGTACTACATCACTACAAAAAACCGTGAAGTGGTTGTGTGCCTCAAGTGGTAGAGTGCTATCCTTGTACAGGAGAAACTCAGGTACAGTGTTCAGGTCCTGAGTTGAAGCTCCAGGACAAGTATATGAACGCACATACATGCACACAAACATACACACACAGATACCTGAAGTAAAGCTGTGACACCAAATGATAAAGAACTGAGCTTCTGCAATGAGCTCATAGTCAGTACCCAGGTACTGTGTACAACCCTGAAACACAGCAATCCAGGGCCCAACTAGGAGAGGTCAAAATTTCAAAATTTGAAGAGTTTCACCAGCCCTAGATGACAGGAAGCATAGTGATATTACACATGTGCTTTGATTTAGCAAGCTTCTGAAAACGCAGGGAGGATCATTGCCAATAATGAATCATTTCACTAGTTTCAGCTCTCTAGTTGTCTGCCAGAAGGACCTTTGAATTAATTGTAGCAGGTTATTTCAACACTGGAACATAGTCTAACAAAGACAGGATAATTGCAGGGTACTTGGCCACGGGAGGTGCACAAATGAAGTCTTCCTGTCACAACAGTGTTCTCGGCAGAGAGATAGGTTGAGGTACATAGAGGCCTTTTTCTCCTGGCCTTCAGAGCCCACCCACACTCCTCACTAATTGGCCTAGAAGGAGTTTTTTTAAATCACTCAGCTGTACAGGAGTGAGGCCTGTTCCAACAACGAGGAAGACTTCTTCCAGCAGTCCCTGATGTGGAGAAAACCTCAGGCTACAATGGGAACAGTGAAAGGAGCCCTGGAAGATGCACTGTCTTGAAAATTCTCTCTGTTCTATGAAATCATTCTATTGAAAGTAAATTTCCTAGCTGGATACCTTTCATCATAGGAACTCCAGACCTTCACCAATAGAAATACATGCATA
The DNA here is from genome assembly GCF_019054845.1 of Dipodomys spectabilis. NCBI lineage: Eukaryota > Metazoa > Chordata > Mammalia > Rodentia > Heteromyidae > Dipodomys > Dipodomys spectabilis. The sequence goes on from NW_024870847.1 coordinate 1,186,682, forward strand.
CATACAGGGGGTGACATGTTGTTACTGGCTTTTTTTTATTGGAAGGTCCAGGGGTTTTACTATGAGCCTAGGCAATGTTCCTGAGCTCCATTTGCTCAAGAGTAGTGCTTTGCCCTTGAGTCATAGCCGCATTCATGGGAATTTTTTATTCCTGTAATCCCTCAGAAATAAGAGTGTGGTGGGATTTCCTGTCCTGGCTGAATTCAAACTGGCATTCTCTGCCTCTCAGACTCCTGAAGAGCTAGGATTACAGGTAGGATTCACTGACACTTGGCTTTCTTTTCTTCTCATTCTTTTCTTTCATCCTGACAATCTGAAATCTTCACAGTGTCATTCCAATGGTTTGCATTTTGAAGTAAAATTACCCAGGCCTGGAGTTGAAGTGCCTGGACTGCCACCTACAAATGGAGGGAGATCTTGAGAAATCATTCCTATCCATGGGAATGCCTAATGGAATGTTATAAAAGTAACAAATTTGCAGTTAGTTCATGATTCTCTTATAGAATGCCACACAAAAAGTATTGTCTTCCATTCTAGCACCATGGTATGATTCTCCCAATTAAGGAATACTGACTACTTTTACATTAATGCTTTAATAAGTATTCAACCATGATACTTCATTTCATTCAAAGGAGGCATAATTTAATAACTAATAATCCATAATATATATAATTTAATATCCTCACATTCTCTCTCATATACATAGCAAACTACACATCTATCTATCTATCTGTCTATCTATCTATCTATCTATCTATCTATCTATCTATCTATCTATCTATCTATCTATCTATCTATCTATCTATCTATCTATCTATCTATCTATCTATCTATCTATCTATCTATCTATCTATCTATCCGCCACTACTATTGCTTGATCACAGATCCTCAGAAGTGGCTGGCAGTTCAGTTTGCCAAAGGCTTTTGTTTTACAACTGGCCCATTCATGATTTGTGCATTGTGGGCTGTAAGTTCAAATCCCAGCATGGCCAAAAGTTTATATGTGGAGTCAGAAGACAATTTTGACCCATTATTTTCCTTCTCTGTGAAAGTCCTGGGTCTCTGTATGCTGTGGCTTAAAGTGTTAGAGTTCTAGTCTGATCAAAAGACCTTAGGACAGTACCCCCAACATTTCAGTGCAATCCCAGTGGCTGACTCCCTCCCAAAAAAATCTCACCCCTCTAAAATTTAAATTTGGACTGTATGTGACGTGTTTCTGAAAGAATGGTGATACTGATGAAAGCACCCTAATTCTAATGACATTATGTGGGTTACAGCTATGTGATGAGTCTTTCATGAGTTGTGGGCTGAGTCCTTCATGGGGTGCAATTTTTCATTTTTTCATCTGGTTCTTGTAAGAACTACACAAGTAAGATGATTGTGCAGATGAGAAACTTGTGGCTCAGATATGTCCTCATGTCACGGCCAAAATTATGTATGTACCTAACTCTAGTGAGTTGTCTCCTGCAGACAATTGTTTTGGTTTATGTTTCTTGATCATGAACCTTGAATTCAGGGTCTACCCACTGACTCTTACCAGTGGGGATCATGGGTAGCGCCCAAACTCCTAGCCAGGACCTTAACTTTTTTGAGACGGCAGGCACGGGGCTTGAACTCAGGTCACCACAACTCTGCCTCAGCCTTGATTACCCTAGGCTGGGGTGCAGCTTTTACACCTACAGATGATCCAGGGATCCTACGACCCGAGTTCTACTCCCAGCTCTGGCAAAAAAATAAACCAACCAAGATGGAGAAGGAAAAACCAGGAAGTTTTAGACAACAGTTTTACCTTTGTTTCCTTTGCACGGTGACCATCCTGGCTCTCAAAGCCTCGGTTTGAAAATTGTACATGTCCTTGCATGGCTGAAGGCTGGTGGGCTGTCAGTGAAGCCTGAGCCCAACCAAGACACTTAGGCCCTCAGTTTGATCCTGGGACTTTCACCTACTCGTTCCTATCTATAAGAACAATGATACAATCTTTGTAATGTACCAATTCAATTGAACTACTAATTAGCTAGTCATTGTAGTATAAGATTGTACACAATAAATATAGGTCATTGATTAATTTAATTAATACTTTATTAAGTCTCCTACCGTGCTTAATTAATGGAGGCATAATTTTAGACCAAATAATTCATAGTAATAGAATATATAAAAATAAGATATAGGTCATCAATCTTTGTATAGAGTTATACACTAGAATCTACATAAATGTCTGTCTCTCTATATAACTTTATTTATAGATTCATATACATATGTAAATACACACACACATGCTTCAATCTACACATCTATCTGTTTATATATTGGCCACTCCTAGGGCTTCAACTCAGGTCCTCAAATTTGCTCAACAACTTCACTTGCGTCAGACTGGTAGGCTAACATTGACCCATTCATGAAGTGGGCCTTCTAGGCCCAGAGTTCAAATCACAGAACTGCCAAAAACTTAATCCTGGTGGAAGAAGGCAAGTGTTCCACTTGTTTTCCTTATCAGTGAATGTCCTGGGTCTCAGGAATGATGTATAATACATAGGCAAATCTATGTTCTGTGGAATAGGATGTAAAAAATATTATACATGTAATCATTCTCTCTAAAATATAAAGTGAATGAATAAAAAACAAAATAAAATGAATAACTACACTAACTGAAATATGCAGTAAATATGTGTATGTAAGTATAAACCATGTATTTAAAATGTGTACAAATATTATTTTTGCGAGTGCTAGGAACAGGCCTGTCTTTCTTATCTTACAGGACTATGAGCTTTCCCTTCCCCCACAGTACCGCAGATTTACCCAGACCCTGAGTTCAAATCCCAGGCCCGGCAGAAAAAATGGTGAGAATACAACTTCAAGTAGCCTAATAATTGCTAAATATTTTTAATGTATATATGTACGTATGCATGTATGTATTACGTATTTTTATTTTGCCAAGCACAGGGCTTGATCTCAGGGCATGGCAACTCTTCTCAGCTTTGATCACTCTAGCCTGGGTTGCAGCCACTGAACCCACAGCCGAACCTAGGTTCCTGGGCCTCAAAGGCTGACAGGAAAAATAAATAAATGAAAAGACACAGAAAAAGAAACCCAGTAACTTGCAGATGGCTGCTGGTTTTACATTTGTTTTCTTTTCAAGGTGACCATCCTGGGTATAAATGACAGGGCTGAAAAGTGTTGGTAACCTGGCATTGCTGAATGCTGTCGTTCTTCCAGAGAAGCCATGGGCCAACATGATAACATAGGCCCTGTGTTTGAAGCTGGGTCCTGACCCCTACCAATGAAGGGAGATCCAAAGATTCTCGTTCCTATTCATAGGAATAACGATAGAAAGTTATGAATGTCAAGGTTGTATTACTTGTTCCTGAATGATACTAGCATAAAATTACAGAGTGATTTTAGGAGGCCGATGGATTTTAATGAATATTTTTAACACATTAAAAGAATACTATTAATTACATGGACACAACAGTTTCGGGACAGTGGTGGATATAATTAATAATTCATTAAGGATGAAAACAGTAATATTAATTACATGGAGGCATAATAAATACCCAAGAATTGGTAGGAATGTAGCCTATATAACTAAACAATATATAGACATCTCTGGTACTCTATAAAGATCTATATTTATTTGTGTACTACCATCTGCATGTCCATCTGTTCTTGTTTTGTCAACCCCTGGGGCTAAATCTCAGGTGCTGGGAACTGCTTGTCGGCTCCATATGCCCCAGGCTGGCGTACTGACACTCACCCATTCATGAATTGGGCCTTGTAGGCTGTGAGTTCAGATGCCAGCACTAACAAAAATTGACTCATGCAGTAGGATACAGGGTGACACATGTTTTCTTTTTCTGTGAAAGTCCTGGGTGTCAGGTGTGAAGTTTCATACATAGGCAATTCTATATCCTATGTAATAAATGTAGTAAATATTCCATGTGTTATAGCAGTCAATAAAATAAATGGTAAATGAATAAAAAAATAAAATGAACAACTACTCTAGCACAATTTGGAGTCAACATACAGGGCTCAATCTCAGGGAATGGCCACTGCCAGGCAGCTGAATTGGCTAGGGGCTGCTGTGCTGGCAGTCACCCATTCATGAACTGAGCCTTCTTTGCCCTGATTTTAGATCCCAGCACTCCCAAAAATGTAATCTTGGAGTGAGAAGCTGAGCACGACACATGTTTTCCTTTTCTTTGAAAGTGCTCAGTGTCAGGTAGGATGTATAATTTGGATGCAAATCTATATGCTATATAATAGGATGTAATAAGGTAGAAAACATCATAGGTAGAAGAGTTACCACTACAGTAAATAATAAACAGATTGAATTAGTAGTGAATCATTCTAGGATAACATTACATGCAATAAGTGTAGGATGTGCACTAAGTTTAATTAATATTTTATTAAGCATTAACAAAATAAAAATTACAAGGAGACATAATTAAACAACTAATAATTGGGAGTAACACATGATGCATAATTTAATAATATATAGACATTGTTCTCATTCTATGAAATATCGAATTATATGTATGGATATACGTATATATATGATAAACAGTTATGGGATATTGAGTAATTATTAATTAATGCTTTATTAATTGTTAACTGGGACACATCATTAAATGGAGACATAATTTAATACCTAAGTATTGGTAGCAATATTATCTATAATTCAATATTATGCAGAAATCTCTTTTTGTGTATCTAATATTTATATACAGCAGTCTCTGTCTATTTATACCTCGTTCACTCCTGAGGCTCGGTGGTTGAGTGCTTTCATAGTAAGCACGAAGCCCTGGGTTCGATTCCTCAGTGCCACAAAACAGAAAACTCAGAAGTTCTGCTGTCTTTCAATCGAGTGCTAGCCTTGAGCACAAACGTTTAGGGACAGTGTCTAAGCTCTTACTCAAGCCCCAGGTATGATGCCAAAAAAGTTAGGATATTCTATAGAAGGACAGAACTTCAAATCCCTCATTACAGAGCAAGCTAGGAGTCTGGTGCTGACAGCTGCCACCTAACCTGACTTAGTCACATGTAAACTGCTGCAACACTGCTCCACGGGTTACCCATACCATCCTGGCTTATGCCCGTTATCCTAGCTTCTCAGGGGCTTTAAAACCCAGTCCTGGCAGGAAGTCTGAGAGACACCTCAAAATGTGGCTCCAAGTGGTAGAGCTTTGAGTTCAAGCCCCATGGCTAACACCCCCTCCCCAGAAAAACACCCCACTAAACCATTAAATGTGAACTTTTATGGTTTGTAAATTTTCCTCAAAGAATGGTGATACTGATGAAAGCACCCTAATTCTAATGACAGCTTGTGGAATGGAGCTATGTGCTGAGTCCTCCATTAGGTGCTCAATTCCGAGTCCTACACAGGGTGCTATGTGCTGAGTCTTTCACAGGATGCAGTGTGCTGGGTGCTGAATCTTTCACAAGATGTTGTGTGCTGAGTGGTGCAAAGAGTGCCATGTGCTGTGTCCTTAACCGGGTGCATTCTTACATCTTGTCTATGTAAGAGCTCCACAACTTAGATGATTATACAGACAAGAATATTGAGGCTCAGATAGGCCCCCATGTCAGGGACAAAATTATGTATTACTGAAGACTCCTGAGTTGTCTACAGCAGACAATGGTTTGGTATGGTTTTTTCTTGGTCATGAACCTTGAACTCGGGGCTGAGGCACTGACCCTTATCACTTGGGCTCATGGCTAGCACTCCACCACGTGGAGCCATGGACCCCCTTGCAGCAGAGGCTATGGCCAAGGGGTCAGTAGCTGAAGTCTGTCATCCTGCCTTCTTGGGAAGCTGAGTTCTAAAGATCTGGGTTCCAAACTATCTCAGACACAAAAGGTACTATGAGACTATTATCTCCAATTCACTACTAAGAACCTGAAGGGGAAGCTGGGTGCTTTAGCTCATGTTGGTTATCCTACCTACTCAGGAGGATGAGATCTGAGGATCATGGTTCAAAGCTAGCCTAGGCAGGAAAGTCCTTGAGAAACTTAGCACCAATGAACTACAAGAAAACCGGAAGTAGCTCTGTGGCTCAAGTGGTAGAGCACAAGACTTGAGCTGAAGGGGTCAGGGACAGCACCCACACCAATACTTCAACTCCTTGAAATGACAACAACAATAAAAAAGACAGAAATAAACTAACAAAGCTGAAATAGAGGGCTGGGAATGTGCCTTAGTGGTAGAATACTTTGCATATATAAAATCGTGGGCTTCATTTCTCAAGACCATATGACTAGGACAAAGCCTGAAGTGGCTCTGTGGCTCAAGTGGGAGAGGGATATCATTGTACAAGAGAAACTAGGTATAGTCCTCAGGTCCTGAGTTCAAGCTTCAGGACTCATGTATATGTGTGCACGCACACACCCACCCCCCCAAACACACACCGTGGTGTACACACAAACACACCCACACATACACTCACAGACTAGAAGAGATGTTGTTACACAAAATGGGAAAGCACTGGGCTTCTGCCCTGAGCTCATGCTGAGCACCCAGGCCCTATGTTCAACCCCAAAACCTGGCCACCCAGGGACCAGCTAGGAGAAGTCAAAGGTTTCAAAACCTGATGAGCTTCACCAGTCCTAGATGACAGGAAGCTTTGTGATATCCAACATGTGCTTGGATTTCCCAAGCTTCCGGAAACATAGGAAAGGCATCATAGGCCCAACATTGCTTGCAATGAATCATTTCATTATGTTCAGTGCCTTAGTTGTCTGCCTGAATGACTCCTGAATTATATTGAGCAATGTAACTGAACAACAGAATATAGTCTCACAAAGGCAGGATAAGTGCACAGAACTTGGCCTGCCATGAGAGGTGGCATAAATGAAGGTCTCCTGTTAAAACAGAGCACTGGGGAGAGAGATAGCTAAGGGTACAAAGAGGCCTTTTTTTCCTGACCTTCAGAGCCCACTCACACTCATCCTCACTAACTGGCCCAGATGGAGTTGTTTGTTACCCAGCTGTACAGGAGTGAGGAATTTTGTGTGCCTGTCCAGACATTGAGAGAGACTTCCTCCAGCAGGCCTGTGATGCAGAGAAACCCTCAGGTTACACTGTGAACAGTGAGGGGAGCCCAGGAACATGCACTATCTTGAAAGAAGTCTCTCTGTTATGAACTCATTGTACTGAATACAAATTTCCTAGGTTGGTGCCATTCAGTATAGCTACTCGGGAATTTCACCTATAAGAATACAATACATAGACAAAGACATGGAAGTACAGGCTCTTTTTGAGGGGGCTGGTCCTGGGATGGAAATATGATCCTATGCATGGTCCCTGGGCTCCTTTTGCTCAAGGGTACTGCATTAAGCTTGAGTCACAGCACCACTTCTGGGTATTTCTGTGATCTCTTAGAAATAACTGTGTCATGGACTTTCCTATACTGGCTGGATTCAAACTAATTTTCTCTACATCTCAGCCTCCTGAGGAACTGGGATCACAGACAGCAGCCACTGGCACCTTAATTCTTCTCTTCTTCATTTTTTAATCTTGACAATCTGACTTCTTAACAGGGTCATTCCCAAGGTTTTAATTTATAAGTAAACTATCCAATGTTATTTATAGCTGCTTTCCCTTAGAAGGATTTTCTCTCCTCATCTTCCCCTCTGGTCACAAGTTTGAGGCCAAAAGTGAGAAATGAGTGTCACAGGATTTGGGAGCAAATATCCACAGTACATGCCAGTTCTGTCACTTAGCATTGAGCTGCTGTGACTTTACTGTCACAGGATATGAGGACTGAAATCTGGAGCGATCCTCATAGAGTCTGCATTGCTCCTTTTGCCTATAAAATTATCTAATAATTATAAGTGTTTTGTGTCTCCAACGTTAAGTGTCTAGAACACACTAGTAGCATCTTCATGTGAAGGGTTGAAGTTTTGAGGCAGTGACCACTTGTTGCTTGTTTCTATCAGAGCAACACGTGGTGGTAATCCAAACACCTGGTTGGTTGTGTGCCTTTATAAACCCTGCAAAACTTTAGCTCAGGGTTGTCCTCCTAGGCTCCGCTGTGTTGGAGTGTAGGATGAGACCCGAGCTGCAGCCCATTTAAATAAAACCTTAAAACAGCTGCGAAGTCTGACTCTCGATGGTCTTCTTGACGTGGATCCTGCGACCTGAGTATAACATATTAGTGAGGGCTTGTCCGGGATCCCCCCAAAGATCCCCGAGATCTCAGACTCCAAAGGTAATACAGAGCTGTCTTTGTTAATTTGTCTTGTCCTGTCATTTGTCTGTTTTACTTTCATTTTCCTTTGTGAGGATGGCCACTCCGATTCTTAAAGGGTTGTTGAGGCAGATGCGCTTGCACCACAACCCTGGAGGAACTGGGAGATGTCCAAGATCCTCTTGTGGGGCGGGGGTCCTTGGAACCCCGGTGTGGGGTGGGGGGCAGTCCTTGGAACACTGCCGTGTGAATTGTGGGGTGGGGGTCGGTTCAGTGTTGGGCCGGAACTGACCAAGAGGGCCTCCTAACAGAGGCCCAACTTGCCCACTGTGGCTCTGCTCTTTCTGCTGTGTGGCCTGGGTGTGGAACCCCATCGTGACTGTAGTCAGTGGACCAATTTGGGAGATCTCCACTTTGTAAGCTCTTTTTTGTAACTGTCAGGCCTGCGTGTGTTTTGTTTGTACTGTTTATTGTATTTTGGACTGTACGTCTGACGGGACTGGAAACCATAGGCACCACTCCATCTAGCCTCCTAGACTTACACAAAGTAACTGAGACAGAAGGAAAGAAAAGGTACCCCCCGGTTTTTCAGGGAGATAACTTGGAAGAAGAAATGTTTCCTCCCCCATACTGTCCTTCCTAGGTTCCTTTTGCAGAACCTGAGAATGGTCAAGAGGAGGAGGGAACTATAAAACACTCGGCAACTGCCCTTAAAGTTTCTGAGGGGCCAGTCACTCCATGACAAAGTGGGATCAACCCCCCTTCTAATGCAGCTGTTTTTCCCATACGCACCATAGGTCCTGTGGATGCAGATGGTCAACAGCAACTCTAATATTGGCCATTTTCTACCATTGATCTACACAATTGGCACACCCAAAATGCCCCCTTTTCTGAGAAACACCAGGATTTAATTTGTTTGCTTGAAATTATTCTCTTTACTCATCAGCCCACTTGGGATGATTTTAGTCAGCTTTTACAGGTCCTTTTTACCACCAAAGAGAGAGACTATATCCAAGAGGCAGCCAGGAAACATATCCCTGGCCCCACAGCAGCACCTATCATGGATCCTGCCCTGATCACTGCCTATTTTCCTGAGATCCAACCAACAATTGAGACAACAATACAGTTGAAAGTAGGGAGCAACAACTCGTCTATCGCCAGGCTCTGTTGGCATGTCTCAAGGTGGCGGTTTGCCAACCTACTAATATGGCCAAAGTTTATAATGTTAGACAAGGAGGAAGTGAAAGTCTGGCAGCATATCTTGAGTGGCTCATGGAAGCTTTTAGTCAATATACCCGTATGATCTTGAGACCCAGGAGTCGGCTCAGATGATTATGTTTGCCTATATAAATCAAGCTGCACCAGACATAAAGTGAAAGTTGCAGGCTCTAGACAGACTTAGTGAAAAGTCTATTAGGGATCTAGTAGCTGCAGCGGAAAGGGTTTACAATAAGAGAGAGTAGCAAAGACAGGAATGGAAGGACAAAGAACATGAAATTGAGTGTGAAAAGAGCGACCAGGCCAAAGAAAAGAGGCTAGACTGGTTGGACTTGCCACTATCGCATGCTGAGCATACCTGGTTCACAGATGGCAGCAGTTTCATTTGAGAGGGAAAAAGGTACGCCGGTGCAGCAATCACCACGGACAATGACATAGTGTGGGCAGAAGCACTCTCCCAGGGAACATCTGCACAAAGAGAAGAACTAGTGACACTAACAAAAGCCCTACAGATGGGAAAAGGGAAGAGACTAAACATTTACATGGACAGTCGGTATGCTTTTGCAACTGTGCATGTCCATGGAGCCATTTACCAAGAGAGGGGGCTGTTGACAGCTGAGGCAAAGGCTATAATAAACGAAAAAGAAATTTTAAGCCTCATCCAGGCCTTATGGGAACCAGCAAATATTGCCATTGTGCACTTTCCTGGCCATCAAAAGGTAACTGATTCAATAACCAAAGGAAATAACTTGGCCGATCAGGCAGCTAAGGAGGTGGACCTCCAGCCCAGGGCCACACGTTTTGCCTCCTGAGCCTCAGTACTCCCAAGAAGACTTGGAGTGGATAAAGAAAATTTCCATGGCCTATAAACCCCCAAACAGAGAAAGAGATAAAGACTGGTGGAAAACTGGTGAGGGGAAACTTATCTTGCCACAAAGATTGGGCAAGAGGTTTCTTATGAGAATCCATCGGGTCTCTCACATGGGAACCCGAAGAATGGAGAACTTGCTCCTACTCTCAGAAGTAAAAATCAGGCAAGGAAATCAACTCATTGAGGACATTGTTAAAAAATTTTAAAGCCTATCAGCTCACCAATGCCCCTAATCAACTGGTTACAACAGGAGCTCATCTCCATGGAGATAGGCCAGGTGTGTATTGGGAAGTAGACTTCGCAGAAATTAAAACTGGAAAATTTGGATATAAATATTTGCTAGTTTTTGTAGACACCTTTTCAGGATGGGTTAAAGCCTACCCAACAAAGCATGAGACTGTGAACGTCATATCTAAGAAGATCCTGGAAGAAATCCTACCCAGGGATGGCTTCTTATCCACCACTGGGTAGGACAATGGACCAGCCTTCAAATCAAAAGTAAGTCAGGGAATAGCCGCGGCACTGGAGATGGATTGCAAATTGCACTGTGCTTATAGACCCCAGAGTTCAGGGAAGGTAGAAAGAATGAATCGGACTCTAAAAGAGACCTTAACTAAATTGGCCTTGGAGACTGGCCCAGACTAGGTATCGCTGTTTCCTTTTGCCCTGTTTCGAGTAAGAAATTCACCCTATCAGCTTGGTTTTACTCCTTTTGAAATAATGTATGGACACCCTCCACCCATTATCCCTAGCCTTCAGACTGAATTGCTTGCTGATTTGGATGATATTGAATTTCTGTGTAAGCTTGACTATGTACAGATGGTGCATAAGAGGATGTGGACCCAGCTTAGAGCATTATATGATTCTGCCTCTATTCCTACCCCCCCCCCATTTGTTTAAACCAGGGGACTGGGTGTTTGTTGGAAGACACAACCTGTTATTTTTGGAACCACGGTGGAAGGGACCTTACATGGTGCTACTGGCTACACCTACTGCCCTTAAGGTGGATGGCATTGCTGCTTGGATCCACTATTCCCATACCAGACCAGCTGACCCCTTTGCCCTGCACAACCGTGGGGAAACATGGGAAGTCTTCAAGCATCCTACCCAACCACTCTGCATACAACTCAAGAAAAGAAAAATGAGCTGATTATTATTGGTATTGTTGTTTAATAGTATGGCTAAGGTCAGTTAGGGACCATAGCCGTTCAAGATCAAGAGCTGTTGGAGTTTAGTTTGAGGCTAGAGCCACAAGACCATAAGTCAAGGGGGGGAATGAAGGGTTAAAGTTTTGAGGCAGTGACCACTTATTGCTTGTATCTAGCAGAGCAACACGTTGTGGTAATCCAAACACCCGGTTGGTTGTGTGCCTTTATAAACCCTGCAAATCTTTACCTTGGGGCTCTCCTCATAGGTGCTGCTGTGTTGGAGTGTAGGATGAGACCCGAGCTGCAGCCCGTTTAAATAAAACCTTAAAACAGCTGTAAAGTCTGACACTCGGTGGTCTTTTTGGTGGAGGTCCTGCGACTGGGGTATAACAATGTTTCCATTTTTCTTTAGTACTCCTCGAGATTTAGACTAAGGGTTTGTGTGGAGTGGCTCCTCAGTGAATTCCTGAGGAAACCATTTGAAGCCTTCTCAGGAGAACGCCATTCAAGCCAGCAGAGCAGGAGAGTCTCTGAGACTATTTTCTCCAATAAACCACCAGAGAACCAGAAGTGAAGCAATGGCCCAGAGGGTAGAGCTCCAGCTTTGAGAGAGAAAACTGAGTAGGAGATACAATCAAGACCAGGCAGGAAAGCCTGGGAATTGCTTAGGTCCAATTAACTACCAGCTGGGGGGAAGTGGAGCTGTGGTGGTGGTAGAGACTCAGCCTTGAGCAAAACAGCTCAGGAACACATCGGGCCCTGAGTTTAAGCCCTGAGATGGCCACAAAAAAATTCAAAAAGAGAAGGCCAAGTTTATGTATCAGTGCCCTACCTACTTATGTGTGTATATATATTACCTCCCATAGTGCAAAATCTGCTTTTATTTTCTGGTTTATTTTTCAGATATGCTAGTTTTACATACTGCATCATTCTTTTCATTTCAGGCACATTGCTTTTCTCTTTCTGGGTTCTAGGCCTGTGTCTTTATATGATGCCCACTGAAGCTCATAGCAGCCTTTATTTACATTTTATTATGAGGGCAATCCAGGAACAATCACAAATCTGGCAGGGGAAGAGATCAGGTTTCTTAGAAGTAACCGGTATTCAGAAAATTAAACTTGAGAACATAAAATGGTAGCATACTTATGTAAAAACTACCATTAAGAAAAAAATGAAGGAGCTGGGAATATGAATTAATGAGAGAGTGCTTGCCTAGCATGCAAGAAGCCCTGGGTTCGATTCCTCAGGCACCTGTACACGGACAAAGCCAGAATATGTGCTGTGGCTCAAGTAGCAGAGTGCTAGAGACAATGCCCAGGCCTTGAATTCAACCCAACAACTGGCAAAGAGATAGCTACCTAGGTAGGATGGTAGGTAAATAGATAGAAAGAAATAAAGAGAAAGAGAGAGGGAGAGAGAGAGAAAGAAAGAAAGAAAGAAAGAAAGAAAGAAAGAAAGAAAGAAAGAAAGAAAGAAAGAAAGAAAGATAGAAAGAAAGAAAGAAAGAAAGAAAGAAAGAAAGAAAGAAAGAAAGAAAGAAAGAAAGAAAGAAAGAAAGGAAAGAAGGAAGGAAGAAAGGAAAGAAGGAAGGAAGGAAGGAAGAAAGGAAGGAAGGAAGGAAGGAAGGAAGGAAGGAAGGAAGGAAGGAAGGAAGGAAGGAAGGAAGGAAAAAAGTTGATAGATGAATCTGTTTTTGACATCAGAAGGAAAGAAGGGAACATTCCCAGTCATGAGGCTTTCTGCAGTGTGCCAGGACACCATCATCACCTTCACACAAACGCAGAGCAGGATGACTGTCTCTGTCCCACTTCTCAGGCATCCAAGAGCCCCAGAGTCAAGAGGGCAGAGCCAGGTTCTAACTCAGGTGCTTGGAGACAGAAGAGAAATGGCCCTGCCCCTCCTTGGACTGGGGATTTGCATTAATGATGTAGAGAATGAAGTAAGGAGAATGGACTGGCAGAGATAGAAGGGCCTTCAAACTTGACAAACTGAGAGTCAAAAACCCACTCCCTAAGACCAGAGAGCAGGGTTTTTTTACTCTATTCCTCCCCTCTCCAGCACTAAACTGGCTCTCTATTGGTAACCTAAAGATAGCCTGAGGCTCCCTTCACATGAGGAAGGAAGGTTAATTAGTCATTGTTTGAAGAGAATGAGAAAAGCCTGACCTTGCTGTAACTCTAACAAATGTTTCAGGTTGCCCCCATTGCTGGCTGTGCCTGGAATGAATGAAGTGGTTTTGCAGCTCACTTCCGTGATGAATGTGTATATTCTGCCTCCTAAGCCTGCAGGCCTAGTTCTCTGCACCTAGCCTGGCTTTTGAAACTGTTTTCTGTCCTTCAAATACAGTGTTACACTGGAGTTCTTCCTGCTAACAGAGCTAGGGCTTGGATCCTCAGAACTTCATTTGAACCTTGATTGGGTCAATAATATTTCTTTCCTTCTTCTGTAGCTCAAGAACTCCAAGAACATTTAGAGTGCAAGTAACTTCTCATCACCAAGGGAAACAGGAATTTCTTAAGCATCTGACCTTTCGGAACAGGAAGTCAGAATGTTCTAGACTTCCCTGCCTTGGCTGGTTTCACCCTATGAGAGACCTCAGCCTCCTGAGCTAGGGTGATGGGCGTGAGGTATTGTTTCTCTGCTAGGGTCAGAACTGTAATGACATTGAGAATACAAGTCAACTGCTTATCACAAAGTGCTTGGGGAGCATATTAAGACTTTCAACAGTGTGCCTTTCAGAACCCTGTAGGACACAAGTTTATAATGCTAGAGTCTGAGAGGCTGGGCTTATGGATGTGCTACACTTGAACCTTGAGGTCTGACTCCAATTCTGGTGTACATCAGCATTCATTTTCCTAAAAATATTTTCATAAGTAGCAAATAGGAAAATTATTTTGATTATCCCTCAATCTTTTTCCAGTTGTGTGTCTCAAACTGAAGCCTGGACACTGTCCCTGAGCGCTTCAGGTCAAGGCAAACACTCTACCACTTGACCCACAGTGCCACATGGGGTTTTTTGATGGTTGATTGGAGGTAAGAGTCTAACAGGATTTCCTTCCCTAGGCTGTCTTCAAACTGTGATCTTCAGATCTCAGCCTCCTGAGAAAGTAGGTTTCCAGAGCCACTGGAATCTGGAGTATTGTTTTTGCCAGACCTGGAGCTTGAAATTAGGGCCTGAATACTGTCTTTGAGCTTCTTTTTCTCAAGGCTAGCACTCTATCACTTGAGCCACACCACAGCTTCTGGCTATTTCTGAGTATGTAGCACTGAGGATTCAAACCCTGGCATTCATGCATGCTGAGCAAGCTCTCTACCACTAAGCCACATTTCCAGACCCAACCTTACGATTTTATCCCTCAACTTGCCTATCCACAAGAAAAGGCTTCTGAGTATAAATCATCTAAACAAATCCGTATAGGAAGTTTTTCAAAGATAAATAAGACAAAACTCATACTGAGGACAGACACTAACCATATGATGACTTGACAAATGCCTCCATTTAATTAAGTATTATATTTCAAAACTTAATAAAGTATTAATGAAAATTAGTCAATGTACTGAATTATTGTGTATAATTTTATAATAGATATTCACAACATAATAAATATTATGTGTATAATCATACTAAATACAATAAATAAAATGAGTAAAATAAAAATTAAATACAAAATTAATAATAATCATAATATGAAATAAACATACATATTTACCTATATATCTTATATTACACATGTACACAAATATTTTTTCTATTGCAGGGTCTTAATTCAGGCCCTGGGAACTCTAGCTTGAAAATCTTTTCCTCAAGGACAGGGATCTTAGCCTTCACCCAAGGTGCAAAAGAGTTACATGGACAGTGAGCTCAAATCCCAGCAATTGCATAAATACTAGCCCCAGTTCCAAGACAGTGACTTAATATTTGTAACAGAAACAGTTATGTTTATTCAGTTCCATACTGAACACTGAAAAAAAATCAGTGTAGAATTTTGTACAGCTATTCAGACATCCATCCCTTAACCCCAAAGTACTTCTTGAGCACTACACAATTTTTTGTACGTTTTTTATTTTAAAAATGTTGTACAGATGGGTCACAGGTACATGAGCAAAGTAATGAGTACATTTGCTATTGAGCATTGTTGCCTCCTCGTTTGTTTTTCCCTTACCATCCCTTCCCTCCCATCTTCACAACTAACTTCCCTGCTGAGGTCAGTGATTTATTTATTTTTGGCTTGGCATGGGGTTTGAACTCAAATATTGGCAACTCTGCGCCTTCTGTCACATTGCTACAGATTCATCAAGACTCTGAGTTCAAATCCCAGGCTATTAAAGAAAACTGGCAGAAATTCCAAACCAAGGAGCTTTATTATTTCAATTTAGTTAGTTAATTAATTAATGAATTAATTAGTTAATTAATTTTGCCAACCATGGGGCTTGAACTCAGGTCATGGTAACTCTGACTCAGCTTTACTCTCCCTAGGCTGGGGTGCAGCCTCGGGACCCAAAGCTGATCCTGGGACCCTAGGCCCAGAGGGCTTGCAGGAAGGAAAAAAAGCAGAACAGCACAAAATGTGGGGAGCTGTAGAGGGCTCAGGGTTTTACAATATTTTTCTTTACCTGGTGACCATCCTGGGTCTGAATGACATGGTTTCAAAGTGGACCTGGCCTGCCATTGCTGATGGCTGACAGGCTATCAGGGAAGCCATAAGCCAACATGTCAACATAGGCCCTCAGTTCAAATCCTAATCCTTACATTTACCAATGGCAGGAGATCACAAAAGACTCGTTCCTATGCATAAGAATACTGATTGAAAGAGTAGTTCATGCATTTGTCTACTCTAAGATTGGATGCAATAATCCTAGGATGCTGATTGACCTTAATTAATAGTTTATTAAGCATGAAAAGAATAATATTGTTTCAATGGAGACATAATAAATACCTAAGAGTTGGTAGGAACGTAGTAGATGTCATTCAGTCATAGATAGACAGCTCTGGAACTCTTTAACAATATATATTTATTTGTATAGCACCTCTGCCTAGCCATGTATTGCTGTTTTGGCCAAACTTGGGGCTTGATCTCAGTGCCTGGGAACCACCTGACAGCTTCATTGGCTAGAGGCTTCTGTACTCACACTCACCCAATCATGAATTGGGCCTGCTAGTCCCTGAGTTCATATCCCAGCACTGCCAAAAATTTAATCTTTGAGTAAGAAGCCGAGTATGACACGTTTTTCTTTTCTGGGAGAGTCAAGGGTGTCAGGCATGATAGAGAACACATCTACAAATCTAGATGGTATGTGATATGATGTAAAAATTGTAATAAATGGATAAATGGTATAGGTGTCATCAAAGACAATAAATTCTAAATAAATGGATAAAAAAGAAATAAAATGAATAACAACACTAAACGTGATATGGACTGAACATCTGTATGGAAGTATAAATCTTACCACACCAAACACAGTATCTACTGAGCATCTGTATGGAAGTATAAATCCTATCTTTAAAATGTATATAAGGAGTATGATTTCCATGCCTGAGGCTTGAATTCAGCCCACCCCCATGAGAAAGCAATGGCAGGAAATCCTGAGAAACTGGTTTCTGGACCAGGAAAAGTCATGGAATGTGATCAATCTCATCGAATGAGTAGTTCATGCATGATGTGACTAGGAAATGATAGGCAAGACTCATGGGGTATCACTTATTTGTAAAGCAGTGTTGATTAAGCGTGACAATAATCATCACAGTCATGAAATGAAGACATCTGGAAAAATCCAAGAATCAGTAGACACATGGTAGATTGGATTCCATCACAGGTTATCGTCTCTCCTACTCTATACAAATGTGTACTCATTTGCATACTACCTTCAACTTATGAATGGATGACTACTGTGTACCCTCCCCCACCCTCACCTGGGGGTCCATCTCAGGTCCTGGGAAAGGCCTTACTCCTTAGTAGCTCACAGGCTGGTGTGCTCACATGGACCCATTTGTCAATTGGGTCTGCTGGTCCCCAAGTCCAGATCCCAGCAGTACCAAAAGATTCATCCTGATGTCAGAAGCCAATTGTTGCACCTGTGTTCCTTTCCTGTGCAACTCCTGGGTCTCAGCTAGGATGAAGAATACATGGGTCACCCTGTGGCCATGGAAATAGGTTGTTATCATGTGAGGGAAGTTATACCTGTCATCATATACTGAAGAAAATACACAATACATCAATGAATAGCATACAAAATAGAATAACTACACTAAATGCACAATGCAGTCCACACACGGATTTGAATATACATCCCATGTTTAAATGATGCATTCAGGACAATTGTGGCCTCCCTGGTGCTCGATCTCTGTTCCTGGGACCCGACCAGCTCCTTAGTGGCTCACAGTCTGGTGTGATCATGTGGACCCATTGGGCAGTTGGGCCTCTTAGGCCCAAAGTTCAAATACCAGCACTGCCAAAATTTACCCTGTTGTGAGAAGCCAGTCATTGCACCAGTTTTCCTGTGCTGTGCAAGTCCGGGGTCACAGCTAGGATGGAGAATGCACAGGCAACTCTATATTCATGGGATTAAGTTGTTATCCAGGACACCACAGTTATAGCTGTCATCCTATACTCAAGAAAATACACAATACATCAATTAATAAGACACAAAATAAAGAGAATGACTCACCAAATCAAGATGCTGCCCATCCATGTATGGAAATATAGATCCTCTGTTTAAATGATGAATTTATGACCATATTGGCCCCCACCAGGGCTTCATCTCAGGTCCTGGGAATGGCCTACCTCCTTAGTGCCTCACAGGCTGGTGTGTTCACCATGACCCATTCACCAATTGGGCCTGCTAGGGCTTGAGTTCAAATCCCAGCACTGCCAAAAGATTCACCTTGATTTGAGAAGCCAATCGATCCACCTGTTTTCCTGTCCTGTGAAAATCCTGGGTCTCAGTGAGGATGGAGAATTCTATATAGACAACTCTATAGCCATTCGAATAGGTTGTTATCCATGTCAGCATAGTTATATCTAGCACCATACTCAATAAAATACACAATACATCCATGAATAAGAC
The DNA here is from genome assembly GCF_019054845.1 of Dipodomys spectabilis. Lineage (NCBI taxonomy): Eukaryota > Metazoa > Chordata > Mammalia > Rodentia > Heteromyidae > Dipodomys > Dipodomys spectabilis. The sequence continues at coordinate 1,205,167 of NW_024870847.1, forward strand.
ACAAAATAAAAAGAATAACTACACTGAATGCAAGATGCATATCAAACTTGTAGGTAAAGAGAGATCCTATTTTTAAAAAAAGGCGGGCTTTTTATTTTGTCCAGTACTCGGGCTTCAAATCAGGCCCTTGACGAGGCCTGACATTCTAGTCTTCAAGGATGGTGAGATTTCCCTTGCCCCAAAGTGCAACAGAGCTACCCAGACCTCAGTTCAAATCCCAGCACTGACAAAAGATTCATTCTGTTGTCAGAAGCCAGTCGTTGAACATGTTTTCCTCTCCTGTGAAAGAACCTGGCTTTCACTAGGATGTAGAATCCATAGGCAACCATATAACTATGGGAACAGATTGTCATCCATGTCAGCACAGTATACCTGTCACCGTACTCAGTAAAATACACAATAACTTCATGAATTAGACACAAATTAAGGAGAAGTGCACAGAATGCAAGGTGCTGTCCACACACGTATGTAAATATAGATCCTATATTTGAATTACGAATTTATGACTAGCTGGACCTCCCTGGGACTCGATGTCAGTTCTTAGGAATGGCCTATCTCCTTCGTTGCTCACAGGCTGGTGTCCTCACCTTGACCATTTCCCCAATTGGGCCTGATAGAGTGTGAGTTCAAATCCCAACACTGCCAAAAGATGAATCCTGATGTGAGAAGCTTATCGATTCACCTGTTTTCCTGTCCTGTGAAAGTCCTGGGTCTCAGCTTGGATGGAGAATGCATAGGAAACCCTATAGCCAGGGCAATAGGTTGTCTTCCATGTAAGCACTGTTATATCTGTTACATTATTCAGTAAAATACACAACACTTACATAAGACAGAAAATAAGGAGAAAAGTACTCCAAAGGCAAGATACTGTCCACACATATATGTAAATATAGATCCTACGTTTAAATTATTAATTTATGACTATCATGGCCCACCCGGGCGATCCATGTCAGTTGCTGAGAATGGCCTAACTCCTTTGTCACTCACAGGCTGGTGTGGTCACCTTGAACTATTCACCAATTGGTCCTGCTAGGCCCTGAGTTCAGATCCCAGCACTACCAACAACTGGATCATGCAGTAAGAAGCCAAGTGTGAAACTTTTTTCCTTTTCTCTGAGAGTCCTGGGTGTCTGGCATGACGGAGAACATGTCTACAAATTTAGATTCCATGTGATAGGATGTCATCAATGTAATAAAGGGAATGGGTGTCATCATAGTAAAATTAACGGTAAATAAATGAATAAAACAAAAAGTACAAGGAACAACCACACCAAACGTGTATGGACTGAACAACCATAGGTAAGTACAAATCCTGTATTTACAATGTATATAAATGGTATGTTTTTCAAGGCAGGGGCTTGAATTTTGGCTTAGATTACAGGCCTGACTTTCTTATCTTCAAGTACGGTGAGCTTCTGCTTCTTCCACAGTGCTGTAGATTCACCAATACTCTGAGTTCAAATCCAAAGCCTGGCAGAATAAACGGGATGAATTGCAAGCCAGGGAGCTTATCCCTTTTAATTATTTTTTGCTCAGCAGGGGGCTTGAACTCAGGTTGTGGTAACTCTGCCTCAGCTTTGACACCCTATGATGGGGTGCAGCCACTGGACCCACAGTAGATCCTGGGATCCTAGATCCCCAGGCCTTGTGTGGCAAAATTGTACAGAAAAAATGCAGCGAGATGGCCTTTTTATGTTTCCTTCTTTTGCACGGTGACCCTCCTGGGTCTGAATGACACTGTTGCAAAGGGTACTTCATCTTTCATTGCTGAAGGTTGTCAGACTATTGAGGAAGTCATAGGTCCACATTGCAGTGTAGGCCCTGATTTCGAATCCCAGTCATGACACCAATCAATGGCAGGAGATACTAAGAGACTCGTTCTCATCCATGGGAATAACAAGGTAATATTATCAATGTCACAGTTGAATGAGTTGATGGTGAATGACGCTCCTATCAAATTAGACAGCATCATTTCAGAAGACTGATTTTATTTAATATTTATGAAACATTACATACAGAATGCAATAATTTCAGGATATTGATTGATTTACTTAATAGTTTGTTAACCATGAAAACAATAAGATTAATTACATGGAGGCATTATAAATACCCAAGAATTGGTAGGAATGTAGTCTATATAACTGAATAATGTATAGACATCTCTGGCACTCTATAAAGATATACATTTACTACCATCTGTATGTCAATCTGTTCTTATTTTGTCAACCGCTGGGGCTCGGTCTCAGGTACTCGGGACTGTCTGTCAGCTCAATTTGCCACAGGATGGCAGGCTGACACTCACCCATTCATGAATTGGGCCTTGAAGGCTGTGAGTTCAGATGCCAGCACTCCCAAAAAATGAATCGTGTAATAAGAAGCTGATGGTGACACATGTTTTCCTTTTCTGTGAAAGTCCTGGGTGTCAGGAAGGACGTGCAATACATATGCAAACCTATATCCTATGTAATCAATGTGATCACTGTTCTATGTGTCATAATAGTCAATAAAATGAGTAGTCAGTACATCAATAAAACAAAAAATAAAATAACTACACTGAATGCAATATGGAATCAACATATGTATAAAAATATAAATCATATATTTAAAATGTAAACAAATAGTATGTTTTCTAGTGGTGGGCATCGATTTCAGGCCTAAGAAACAGACTTGAATTTCTTGAATTCAAGGAGGCAAGCTTCCCCTTCCCACACAGTGCAACAGCAGGGTTACCTAGACCATGAGTTCAAATCCCAGTCCTGGCAGAAAGAAAATGGCATCTCTATGCTATGTGATGCCCAATTCGTAGGTATTTCATTTGGCCTCCATTTAATGAAGGTGATTGTTTAAATGCTTCATAAAGTATTAATTAATATCGACCAGTGTCCTTTAATGTAATTGTATATAATTTTATCCTCGAATCATTCAAGTACTGCCCATTTAATCATGACATACATCACATTCCTTTGGTAATCATATGAATAGGAATGAGTTTCATAGGATCTCCTGCCATTTGTTGGTGGCAGGAACAGGATTCAAGCTGTGGGCTCCAGCTCCTACCACTTAAACCTGAGGATAGGGAACTCACAGGTCTGTCCAAGAACATCAGCAAAACCAGGCATCAGTGGCTCTCAGCAGTCCTCCTTAAAACTTACAAGGCTGTGAAAGGAGGATCATGGTCAAAGTCATCCTAGGCAGGAAAGTCTTTGAGACACCTGTCCAACTTGAGCCAACAAAGACAGAAGTAAAGCCGTGTGGTTCCAGTGTTAGAGAGCTAGCCTTGATCAAAAACAACTCACAGATTGTGCCCAGATCCTGAGTTCAAGGTCTGGGTACAAACAGACATACACAACAATCTGTGCAGCCATCTGGCTAAAGTGGGTCACTCTCTTGTCCCCAACTGTATTGGACAGAGTTCCCTGGGAAAGGGGCTGCCTTCATTTTGACTCCACCCATTCTGCCTGCATCAGAAGATTCCAGCCACACCTCTATTGTTTCATGGTTCTTTCTGACCAATGGGATACAAGAATGGTGGCCACGCCCACATTCCTTGCTGCCCAGTAGCACCTTGATTCGCTCTGTTTGTTGACACCACTACCTCCCCTCCGACCCGGACAGCGCCTCCCCCGTGCCCCACAGTCTGGCCCACGCCCTGCCACAAATGTGCCCCAGGGGTTAGGGTGGGGGTTGACCCAAGGATGCCACCCCCATTCCCAGCGGCCAGTGTCCAGAATACAGGGAGATGCAGGTTGGGTTAGGAGTGGGCGCCAAAGATCCCTTGCCTGGAGCAGTGGGAGCCACACAGCAGCACATCTGCGCCCTTCCACTCCCTGGTGGGAACCCAGTGGCTTTAGTCAGAGGTGGGGAGCAGCATGTCTACACCTGCCTTCTGGGTTTTTTTTCCTTTTTTTCTGGGTATGGGAGGTGTTGGATGCAGAAGATAGACACCCTTGCTGTGTGAGCCCTTGTCTTCTGTGCTCAGTCAAACTTTCACCTGAAGACAGGAGAGAGAGAGAGACAGAGAGAGACAGAGACAGAGACAGAGACAGAGAGACAGAGAGAGATAATCTTTTTCCTTGTACAGCCTGACTGTGCTCAGGTGAGTGATCAGTTGGCAAATTGCAGGTGCTGCATGGAGGAGTCTTCTGTCACCTGTCTGGATGTGTGTGTGTGTGTGTGTGTGTGTGTGTGTGTGTGTGTGTGTGTGTGTGTGTGTGTGTGTGTGTGTAGAAGTGGGTTGTAACAAGGAGGCTGAATGCTTTGGTAACTTCTACCTGCTATCTTTGGGGCATGTATAGACTTCACAGCTGAGGTCTGGGGGCCTGGAAGGGTGAGAGGCTTGAAGGGGACACAGCACAGTTAAATTACAAGAACAAGGGATCTGTGTGCAATGGAGCTGTGTACTCCCTTGGGCCTGGTTGGTGGCAGTGGGAGCTTGGGAGGACCTGGGAGTGTGGCCTGCAGGGGATAGCTTACCAGGAGGACAGAGAGCATGGCCAACTCTTAGTAAGGATATGAGTTCTGCTAGTATGGAGCACAACAGCATAGGTCAGACTCTGGGTCTTCTCATCATAACATCTGATGGGCGAGGCCAACACTATTTTAAATCTTGAGCTGTGATCTTCAGATCACAGCCTCCTGAGTACCTAGTATTATAGGCATGAGCCTCTGGCACTGGGATTCTGGTTCTTTTTGGTATATTATGGTTTGACCTCAAGGCTTTAGGCTTGCCAGTCAGGTCTTCTACCATGCGAGTCAAGCTTTTCTGAGATGGAGAATTAATATATGCTCATTCTGGGCTGGATCATGGTCTGCCTATCTGTGACAGGCCTGAGCCACTAGGCCCGTTCTTCTGTAGTTGGGATGGTAGATATGTAGCGACATGCTCCGTCATTGGTTTAGATGGATTATCCCAAACACAGTCCATGGCAGCCGATTCTTGACCGGAGGTGAATCTCTGGGTTAGGCCTCAACCATTGGACTTCAATCTCCTCATGGGACAGTTGTGAGGAAACAAGGGATTGATACAGAGGGATCTCTGGAGCAGGGACAGGCACAGATGGAGGGGCCATCTGATACTGTTCTTGGCAATTCTTTGAGCATATGATAGGAAGATACCCGGAAAGATCTCAGATGGTGTGTGTTATTAACGTTGCAACAGTAATGGGATTATGAAACAAAACATGGCTCTCTTTCTTTATTACTCTATCCCCATGAGTAACGGGATCCTTCACTTTGTTCAGTTTTGAAGCTGGGGAAACTGAGGCACAGAGAAGCCGGGTGACCTACTAATGACTCCCAGCTGACAGGAAGCTCGGCCTGACTTCTCTGCCATGTCCCAAGACAATGGGTGCTATTCAGTTCACTTCTTGTGGTGGGAAGTCCACTTCTTTTCATTCATGTGGCTTGAACTTTCCGCCTGGGGCAGCTCCCTGAGCTCCTCAGCTCAAAGCTACCACTCTACCACTTGAGTCACAGCACCACTTCCAGTTTTTTGGTGGTTCTTTGGAGATAAGTGTCTCACAGTTGTTCCTGCCCGGGCTGGCTATAAACCACAATCTTCATATCTCAGCCTTCATTGTACTTAGGATTACAGGCATGAGTCACCGGGAAGTGGCTTAAGTGTAATTCTGACCTTCTTTCTTTCACTTTCTCTCTCAGGAACTGATTCAATGGGTGCTGGATGAGGTGGCCCAGCATCCCCATGTGGATGGAACTAAGGTGGTCCTCTCATTCTGGAGGTAACCTGTGGGTCAGGAGCTGTCTCACTCAGTCTGTTGTACCAGCTCCATGAGGTAAGTCCCTCTGTGCCCTGGCTACACTGTGACAGTTATCCATTGTCCATCTAGCCTTACTGGACTCAGTACTGTGTTCAATGCTCTTTTCTAGCAAAAATTCCTGGCTAAAATTATGATACAGAGTTATAGAATGAAAATGTAATGCCATCTTAAGAAAGGCATTTAGGGTTCTGGGAATGTGGCTTCATGGTATGGTGATTGCCTAGCATGCATGAAACCCTGGGTTCAATTCCTCAGTACCACATAAATTGAAAAGGAAACACTGGAAGTGGTCCTGTGCCTCAAGTGGTGGAGGGTTAGCCTTGAGGAAAAAAAACGCTGAAGAATAATTCCCAAGCACCGAATTTCAGCCCCAGGACTGCCAAAACAACAGCAACAACAACAATGAACATTTAGTTAGTAAATGCGAAATAAAGAACCCATACTTGGAATATATAATTGCTCCTTCCATACTGATACCTGACAATAGTTCCTAATACATGTACTTTACCTATGTTAGGATACTGTGTTGAAAAAATGTTTTGTTCATTAGGTCACGGCAATTAATGCTAAGAATGTGCTTAGATGTCAGGTGAAGATTAATTCTGGAAATTCAAATATTCCAGGCTTTTGAGTGGGGTCACTGCTAATCACAATGAGAAGGATAGTGTAAGTGAGATTCAGAAACTATTTTGGCCAGTCATCTTACAAAAAAGGCAGAGGCTAATTAACAGTTGTGACAGAAGAGAAGGAATAACTCCAGATGGAAAGAATAAATGATAGTAACTAAGGTATAGCAGAAACCATTCTAGGGAACCACTTTTGCTTATTAAAGAACTAGTATCAACTATGCTTATTCCTCATTGCCTTTAGCATTCAAAATCTCCTAGGCTAGTTCTTAATCTCTGTGTGATGAATGTATCTCCTTCTATGCTGATCTTTCATACCTGATCTCCTTTGCTTTCTAAAAATCTGTCTTGCTGTATTTATCTATGAATATTCCTAATACTAAATACACCTACAAAGATGAAAGAGGATGCTAATGTAAGAGTCCCATAGCTCATGAGTCATTAATGTAACAAAATGGAAAAAGAGGACATATTTATTGCTACCTTAATTATTCTGAAAAGCTGCAATGTCACATCCTATGGTTCATATTTCCATTCTTTGTCTACATAGTGACATTAAGTGCACACAAATGCAAATATGAGCGGGGTGCTGGTGGCTCATGCCTGTAATCCTAGCTACTCAGGAGGTTGAGTCCAGAGGATTGTGGTTCAAAGCCAGCCTGGTCAGGAAAGTCCATGAAACACTTATCTTCAATTAACCCCAGAAACCCGGAAGTTGTGCTGTAGCTAAAGTGGTAGAGTGCTCAAGTTGTGCTGAAGAGCTGAGAGACAGTGCCCAGGATCAAGGTTCAATCCCCACAACCAACAAAAAAGTGCAAATATAGGTTTAAGTTTCCCCCAAAGGAATGATGAAGTCAATAGTAATCTTCCCAAATGATTTAGTAGTGCACCTACTTTTGCTGAGTTATTTGTTATGGCTTCTTTGCTAAACATATTCTCTTCTTTAAAAATTGTCAACTGTTAGCTTTATAATAAACTTCATCTAATATTTCTTGGTTCAAAAGAGAAGTCCATAGAGTTGATGTCACTTAGCATTCTTACTGTCTTAGTTCAAAGCTAACCCAGGCAAGAGAGTCTGTCAAACACTTATCTGTAATTAAACACCAAAAAAGCCAGAAGTGGAGTTTTGGCTCAAGCAGTGGAGTACTAGGTTTGGGCCAGGTAGGAAAGAAAGACAACTGTTCAGGGACAGGGGCCAGTCTCTAAGTTCAAGCCCCAGAATCAACACAAACTAAACAAACAAGCAAACAAAACAAACCCTGGGTATTTCTTTGGGACTCTCCTTAAAATAGTGGTGGTCCGAGAAGAGGTTGCTTTTGCTGATCATACTCACTGGATCCTGCTTTTTTGGAATTCTTATTGCTATGGAAAACTCAAGACAGACTAAAGGAATTGAAAACTGATTCCTGCAACAAGAGAATCATCTCAGGAGTGAAACATCCATCCATAAGACACTTTAAAACCTCCATATCTTTGCTTCTTTGCAGTAGAACACTTTTAAAACAAAGTTACTTCCTTTTGTTCTATGCCTGCCTTCAAATGGCATATTGTTTCCTTTTGCAATACTCTCAACCAGAAGTTTACAGACAAGTTTTATATGAGTAAAGGACACACTCAAAAAAGTCAGGGACAGAGTTTCCTTCCAGCCTTGGATTCTTTTCTTGTACAGTACAAAGGAAAGCAATAGTTAACTTGAACTTTGTCATTTCTCTATGTTCAATTCCTCTCCTGGGATAACTTTCCACATCCAGTAACAGTTACTTCCACTTACTTCCAGTAACAATTTATGGTGCTGCTCCAGAAAAAAATGAATGTTTTCTGGCTTCATTGAAATAGCACAAAGACACTTTTGGACATGAGGTAACACGTGTTTCAGAGACAACTTAGTAAAGTCAAATGCAATTTAAATTGCTTATAAATATATTATCCATGAGAATATTTTGTTCAAACTTCTCATGTGCTCTGGAAATTAAGGTGAATTTTAAATGGTAAGAAGGTTCTCAGATCATTTTTTGGGAGTCTATATGCTGTGCATTAATTTCCCAACTGTACATGAGTTAACAGTAAGAGAAACAATAGCAATTATAGGAGAAAAAGTAGTTCTGTGTTTATGTATAAGTGTTCAATACAATATACAAGACTCTACAAATAAAAAATTGAAACAATAAAGCCAAGTCCTGTATGTAGATTTATGGGAGTGATATAGAGAAAGCATTACTCTTAAGTGGAACATGAAGCATGAGGCCACCCCCTTTCTAAATCACGCTTGCTAATCATGTAAATGTGCAAAAAGGAGAATGGAAGAATGATTCTGTTTCCAATGCAAGTCACATATGGGAGAATAGACTTAACTGGAAAAAAGACTCTATCTTGAGGGAACAGGAATTATACTAGCAATGAACCTGGTGGCTAAGATCATATTTCTTTTTCTTTCCTTTTCTTATATTCCTTTTTATTGTTGTTGTTTTTCATGGCACTTGAAATATGGGACAGGGCGCTGTCCTTCTGAAACGCAGCTCAAGGCTAGTGCTCTTCCACTTGAGCTACAGTGTCACTTCCAGTTTTCTGGTAATTATTGGAGAAAAGAGTCTCCAGGACTTTCATACCCGTGCTGGCTTTCAACCCAATCCTCAGATCTCACAACAACTTGTTTTATGATCACATTTCTAACAGTGTACACTCAGGATATGTAATGTATATGTTCATCTATCTTTATATGAATTCTTGAGTTAAAAATCTGGGCTACAGTTAGACTTTACACTCACAAAAGTGTTTTAAGTTTAAAAGTTGATACTCCTGGAAAAATAAAACCTAAGAATGTAAAGGAGTCTGGGAAGTTCAATTTGCATCCAGCTTGGACAGTATAGGCTTTGAGACACTACCTATAATTAACCAGCCAAAGCTGGGATACCAGTCACGAGCAAGATTGCTGAATTACAGCTTTAGGTTTTTGCATACATACATACATACAAACATACCCGTACACACAGAGGCACTTATAGGTGCACACAAAAATACACAAATGAAACAACTCTCAGAATATGTAGAAAAGTTAGAAAACAATAGAAAATAGGACCTGAGTAAAACTAGAATCAAGTGATAACTTTTAATATTAGAAATCCTTCAAGTGAACTTTCCCCCAGAAGTTGAGAATATTACATAGGTAGGGACCAGAGATAGTAAGAGAGTCAAGCAAGCATTCTTAACGGGATAGGATACATGGTGGAATGAATCAGGGAAGCCTGCAGGTGCATCTGAAAATGTTCCTATCCTGTGTCAAATTTTAAAACACCTTTGAAAATAGTACATAAACAGTCTGAGCAGACAGTGTAGTGGATAAAATCATGGGAGAAGTTCAGAAATTCTAGTCTGTTTCTAGATTAAATAAAAAAAACTATGGCAGAATACACCTTTGGAAGTTTGGCCTAATTTTGTCATTATGTTTTGAGAAGTCAAGTTTCCTATTGAATGCACCTCATACATATCCTCACTTGTGTTTTAAATGCCCTCATCATTACAGAACATTCGTAGATGCAAAATAGCTCATGATTCCCATCCCTCATTCTGTTGGATTCCAAATAAATGTTGAAGGATTACAAAAGCTTAAGTCTAGAGAAATAGCAAAGTTCGTCTAATGTAGGGCTTTGTAAACCTTGTTAAATTAGAATTTAGATTTAAAATATATTTTTTGGGTTTGTTTGTAATTTCAGATTCTATAGGATACTACAAAATTCTTTTAAAGTAGAGGGATTAATTGAAAAATTCACAAATAATTCTGGCATTCTATTTGCCTAGATATTCTTTCATGACAGTTATAATTAGAACATAGTTAATAGATAATTTGCAGAGTTCATGTATACCATGTTAATATGAATAATCTAGACAGAGTTGCCAAAAATGGATGACATTAATTCATACATTTAGAAAAACCAATTTTTAAAGGTTTGGTTTAATATGGTATGAAGAGAGTAATTGTGTGACATCTTCTTTCTTCTACCTATATGTACCGCAGGAAGCCATTTCCTTATTTACGTGCCTCTGTATACATGGAGAAAAATGCTAGGTTTGGGATTTGTTTTCAATTTTGTTTTTTTTTTTTTTTGGTTCATCCTAGAACTTGAACTCTTGGCATGGACAGGGTCTCTGATCCTGTTTATGCTCAAGACTCTTGTCCTACCACTTCAACCTCAGTGCCACTTGAGTCTGGCTTTTGCGGAGAAGTTTTTTGGAGATAAGATTCTAAGAAACCTTCCTGCCTGGGAAGGCTTTAAATCATAATTTTCCTATCTTAGCATACTGAATATCTATGATAGTTAAAAAAGTCTAAATATAAATAATATTTGCAAGTGTTCTGATCTCAAGAATACCTGTGGAGGAAAAATGATGCAGCTCAGTTTATTGTGGTGTTCTTTTCAGAGCAAGGAGGGTGTCACATTAGCAGAGGTGTAGTATTTTTTCAAAATAGAGATAAGGTATTCATGATGTGAATTAAGGAATTTTAAGGTGTCCCTTACAAGTTGGAAACTGTTGGGCTAGGATGACTTTATGGCATAAATCTTGGGATTGATGGTCATAGACATAATATCTTAGCCTTATAAATAATTGCTTACTCTTGAAGAATTAGTTATTACAAATGCTTCACAGTTTTACCCTCTACAAGAATATGGCTATTTTTCTGTTTACTTCTCAATCTGTAACACCCTATTGGAAACTGCATCTATTGCAGAATTACATAACATGCAAACAGGTACTGTTTTGAATCTCTTAGGAATGTTGAGAATTTAAAAATGAGTAGTTGTTAGTCATAGGAATTTTGAAGAACATATATATTCTGTCCTCTTAAAAACTTACTTACTTTTAAAATTATGGGTTTCCATAGTATTAAACTGGGACAAGTCGTGGGGCCTGAACTCTGGGCCTGGGCGCTGTCCCTCAGCTCTTCAGCTCAAGGCTAGCGTTCTACCACTTGAGCCATAGCACCACTTCCGGTTTTTTTTCATTTTTGCTTATGTGGTGCTGAGAAATCGAACCCAGGGCCTCAAGAATGCAAGGCAAGCGCTCTACCACTGAGCCATCTTCCCAGACCCTGTTTTCTGTTTTAGAATGAGAAAGTACTAAATTTATTCTGTTTTGAAAAATTTGGCAAGTATATTGTGAAAATATTGTCTAGTTGGATAACATTCAAGTTGATGAACCTCTGATAAAGAAGGAGTAATTAATTCAAATTAGATGCCAAATAGTATTGATTTTTAAAATGTTACTACATAAAGAATATTATTTACTGTTCCAATACAGTGAAATTATATTTTATGCAGCTTATTTTTTCAATTTTATTATCAAAATGATGTACAGTGGGGTTACAGTAATTGTAAGGTATTAAGTCATAACTTTTCAAACTTAGTAACCCTCTCACATTTTTCTCACAGTTTTCCTTCACCCCTTCACCCCTCACAAGTTGTAAAGTACATTTCCAACATATTGTCTTGTGAGTATTGCTATTGCATTGGTTTGCCTTTTGTCCTTTGTCTCACCATTATGCTCACCATTGTCTCACCATATAGCAGGGATAAACCATAGGGGAAAACCCCAAAGAAAACAGAAATCACATAGTTCATCAAAAACAACAATCACAAATGAAAAAAAAAAAATCTGGTTCCATATCTTGGAATTCATTTTGCTTAGCATCAGCTAATATGGTTACATATATGCATAACAAAGCCACTGGAAAATAATAGCTGCATGGATACTATATCATGAAAACAACATGTTAACATTTTGATGGTAAAGGTGGAATTAGGATTGGTGAATTTGCGGTTCTGATAAAGGATTTTCACCAGTTTTAAAGTTATGACAGGTAAAATTTAATAGTTCAAAATTTTTAATAACTTAGCCTATTAAGAAAATTTAAAATTGCCTGGAAGAATAGGCTTTCATGCAAAGAAATCCAAGGAGACTTAGTAGAGAGGGAGCAATGTGGATGAAGATGGCTCTTTTTCAAACTAAACAAACAAACCTCAGAATCCTTGCTGTAAATCCTGTAGGTTCCCTTGGAATTGTCCTTACCCAGGAACTATATTATCACTGTTTGAAAGAAGGTTGTATTGGAATTTAAATTAAAATTTCTTAAAAATATAAGACATCAAAATTTGTGAATTTACCTTTAATTACCAAACAGTAATTCTCTTAAAAAGATAATTTGAGTCAAAATATTTAGGGAGAAAGTACCCTCCACAATGAAAGAAGGTGTTGGGATTACACATTTCTGTTTGTAACACTTTCCACAATGTCTTTGGACATGAAGCAGTGAAACACAGAAAAAAATTTGATTGGATATTTCAAACCAATGATTTCACATTTCTAAGTGGCTCACAAAAAATAATATTCTTATTAATATGAGGTAGTGAAGACTTCTTTTATTTCATATGCCAAAAAGTTCAGAAAAGAATTGAGCAAATGGAAAAATTAATAATAAAAGTTTTCTTAGAAGCCTTAGCTAAGCGTATTGACTTCAGCAGTGAAGGGAGGCCAAAACTTTTTGATGTAAATTGTGTTAGTATTTTTACTCCCTAAAGTGATTTTACAGAGCCAATTTGGCTCACTACAATGCAGAACTGATTGAATGAAGACATGAAAATACATTCCACATCCAAATGAGGCAACTTGAAGACTTTTAAAAGAGAAATAATGAAGATGTAGCAGTGGTGGAGCCCGTATGGTCCTTCAGCTTCACTAGACTAGAAGCCAAGAAGCTGTGATTAATTGGAACTCTGGCAAGAGCTAAGAGTAGGACATAGAAGTAGGACATAGAAGCATTTTCCTTTTGTAACAGACACTTTCTTCCAAGGTATGGGTGATTTAACTCTGTTCTCCTCCATACATCTTGGTGAACAAATGCAAGACCAAGAGAAAAATGATCTATTAAAATAATTTTGCATAGAATAACTTCACTGTTCCTGATATGGTATCTAAGGAGAATCTTAAGAGAGAAGATAAAAAGTGCAGTATTTTTTGGTTTCCTCTAAGCATCTTGTTAGCAAAATATATCTTTGAGGTTAGACAATTCTGATTGAACCAACAAGTGATGGAGTACTTATTTTTGTGGGCACTTTAGACACAAGAAGTCTTTCAAGGTAAAAGAAAAAATATATAGCCAAATATTTGTGATCACAGCCTCTTGGACTGTTTTCTGGAGACAGAGTTTTACATTAGATTTCTCCTTATTAACATAGATGTTGTTTCATGGCAACCAAATACAAGAGGGAAGTTTTATGGACTCACTTGGCCAATTAAACAGCATGAAAGAAGAAAATGGCAAATAATATTTAATGAAATTACTTTGACCAATTACTTTGCCAGAAGAAAGAAGGAAAAATATAATTCAAAATCAATTGACTTAAAAGTATGAAGAAAGAGTAGTGAAGAGAAATTAGAGAAAATATAGAGGATTGTTTTCTCTCCAGTGGTATAATGGGTTCTTGAACTTGTTTCTTCCATTCTACCTCACAAGCTACCAAGTGTGTCTCTGGACTGGATTATCTAGTTCAGACAGAAAACTCATAGAAGTAAGATACTGTATGCAGCAGATATAGGTGATTTATAACCTTAGACAATCTATTTAATTCTGTTCAAAATTCTCCCCTATCCCAAACTTCCCTCTTTGAACAGCTTTGTTTGCTTTTCCCAAGACTGCCCTTCATTAACTGATTAAAATTTTGAGTGGTCATATTCATACTCTCTAGAGATTGCTGTTTGGTTGTGATTTTTGTGTGTTTTTGTTTCTTGTTGTGTTTTTTAACTGAATTTTAAAAGTTTGTGCAATTGTGTTACAATTAAATATATGCATCTAATTGTCCAATGCTCCTAGATCAGAGTCACTCCTTCTATCATTCTCAACCAACCCTTTCTCCAAGATTTATTTCCAATTTACCACTTCCTTCATCATGTGTATACATTCAGTATTCTAGCTGTATTTGCCCCTTGTTCATTTTTCATTCATTCTATTTCTTTACTATAATTCCTCTTTGGTTTCAACTTCCTGATAGTCATTCTGTTAAACTGTCTATTAATACTTTGAAAGATTTATATACATTCCATGGAGTTTCAATCCTGCATATTCTTGAAATGATGTCAGCTTATATTTCCATAATTCATTCATCTGCAGCAACAATTTGCAAGACTGGAGACGGGAAGCACCTAAACATGATTTTATTCTCAACCGTTTGGAAGATTAATCTTTATTCAAAAAGAAAGTTAAAAAATGGCTTAAAATGTATTCCTAATTATGAAATTTTATAAATGGCTTTGTACAATGGTGTGATTCTTTTATTTTACATGCAATAATATTTTCTACTACCTATAAGTTTTGGAAAAAGAAGAAAAATAAATTTATTCCTAGATAGGAATGTGATAGAAATAGAAGACAGATATTAGGTTTGTAATATCTCTGATGAGTACACATATTCAAGACTTAAAGTCATATTTCTTACTATGTTAGACAGAGGGAAAACATAAAGTAACATATGATAAGGCAACTATTTGTGATTTTTTAAAAATGTACCTTATTAAATGATGAAATTTATTAGCTAACGTTTGGGTTTGAAATTTAGGAGGCTGACATATTTAACACATTTCTGAAAGGCCCTTACTGAAAAACACAAATTGTGGGTGGTACTATTTCTACACTTTAATGAATGGTTGAACATGTTTGGCATTAGTGCTGTGTAAATAATTCAACTCTATTGTAACTTGCTCCCTACACTTGAAAAACTTGTAATGTCACTAAGTATCATCAACTTGTCAAATGTTATTTTTGTGAAAGTGATTTTAAAAAGTTTATTTGAAAAGGAATATACTTTCAGGAGATTAAATGTAGATTATCATTGGTTTGAGAGTGACATTTTTATACCACAGAACCATGTTGTACTGAAATCCCAGTGTTTTGTAGCACTCCTTAGTGCTTCAAATGTTTTTCTGAATTACATTTGACCTCTAAGTCAAGTTTTCGGGCTTTGGTAGACCAATTATAGATCTATCCTTCTAGGAACTATTTTTTGTCCCACTTATGTTGTAATAAAATCTTTCGTTAATCATAGGTGAGGGGTATTAAAAATAATCTTATGACACTTTGTGAACTTGTTCACTCGTATGGGCTGGTCATCTGTAAGTTGAATGTTTGAATTACAGTACTTTCTCTCAAATTTTGTGATCTCATCCTTCATTTTAAGTTGCCTTGCATTTCACAATTGCTTACTGCTAATTCCTGCATCTCAAGGAATTGGGGCCCTGAAATATAGGAAATGCGAAATTGAGATGGGTCTTCAATTACTTTGTGTTGATATGTTGCATGGGCCTTGGTGAAAAGTCTTGCCCCTGTTATCTGATGATGCAGGTAACTGGGCCCTGGGATCCTAGGACCCATGGGTACTGTAGAAGAATAATATTTTTTAGATATCTTAGCAAAATTTGGGCATAATCAGTAAGAATGCTTCAGAAATATGGACAAAAACTGTTTGGGACAAGCAAGTTAAAACAATAAACAGAGCAGCAGAGTAAAATCCATTACAGATTAGAAGAAAGTATTGTTTTTTTATCATGTGGATTCAGAAGACCAAGGACAGTTATAATGTATCACAAGTTTATACTAAAAAGATTGCATTGATACTTTTTCTAGTCTAATATATATTTGAAACCTAAATATTTATATTCCAATTCTATTTATTGAAGTAAATATCAATTTATTTGTCAAATTATCAACTAATTCTAGTAAATTTCATTGTGTGAAATATAAAATCAGCACATATAAATATAAAATATATAACTATATAATATGATTAAAAGACACACGTTTTGTATTGTTCTGTTGTAGTTACTGTATGAAAGGCAACTCTGTTTTAAAGTATTATTCCATTATCTCTACTTCAGTGTTTGATAGAGTTAGACCTAAAGCTTTATCATTTGTAGATTTACAGCATGGAGGCAAGAGGAAACACTGTGATTAAAACATTATCAATTTAATGCCTAATAACGAGGAGAAACATTTGCACTTCTCCTGTAACTATGAAAATATTTGGTGATAAAAAGGTAGTAGTGTAAGTTCCTCGTAGGAACTTACAGACAGGCCAGGACATTAAATAATCATGCATACGAACAATTTTTTCACCTTCTTGGCTTTAGCTACTTTTAAATGGAAGGTATAATAAACAATTATATTTTGATAAAATACCTTCTAGTCTGAACAGTTCTGTTTGAACGGTTCATCTCTCTATGATCTCTTGTAACCAAGATTAGTTTTGTTCTAGTAAGAAAATCTTTGGTGTCAGGGTAAGGTATTCTGGTTGGTCTGTTCCCACATGGAAGAAGGGTAAAGGCTCAGGTAGACATTTGTTCCAGTAACACGTCATTTGGGAAAATGTCAGCTGAAGAAGTTTAGAAGTAGCTCTTAAGCAACGCTTAATTTGAATCCATTAGGTCCACAAAGCTGGATAAATAAGTACTTGAAAAAGCCATCACCTTTGGACCTATCTATAAATAATTGAGAGTATGATCAAATCCAAATAAAAAGACTTAAGATACTCATTGACAAAAAAAGTTTGCAAATGTGAGCAATCGACTAATCAATATAATTTTTTCCACTATTCACAGAATTTTAGGGGAATAAGATCGATAGCATTGTTAGAAACAATAAGGTTTCCTTGTTACAAGTAGGCACCCATAGATATAAGCCTGTATAAAGATTCCATCATTAACTATTAAATTTAGAGGATACTACATGCTTCAGCAGCACGTATACTCAAATTACAATACAGAGATTAACATGGCACTTGCACAAGGATAATATGAAAATTTGAAAAGTATTCCATATTTTTCATTCTTCAGATGCAAGAAATGAAAAAAAGTGATTAAAAAGTTGATTACAAAATTACACGTGTAACAGTACATGTAATTCATATAATTAAATTTAGTTTGACATCAGTGTATTAAATCTTCCCCTCAGAAAGGCTTTTACATAGCATAAACTTTACAAAATTTTTCAAATTAGACAACATTGTCATTTTATCCCAAAGAAAAATAATATTAAGACCTAGAAAAAAGGGATCAATCTGTTTCTATATGGAATGCAATCGGAAAGGACACATTAATGAACCTATATATTATAAAATAATATAGAACTCAAAGTATATCTAGGAGAAAATAAATTATGAACATTATGCAAACACACAATATAGAATATTTTAAAATATACTTTTTCAGACAAGCACCAGAAATATTTTAGTTTCTGTACTACTCATTTTAACAGGTAAATTAAAATTATTTCTTATTAAAAAATCACAAACTCTGAAGAAATCATTATACATGTTTACAAAAACTATTGAATACATTTTTCCATCCAACGCAGGCAATTCACTTGGAAGAATTCCGCGGAATCCATGAATTTTTACAGTAAAATATTGGTGCTTCCGGGCATTGGTGTTTCATGCCTATAATCCTAGCTACACAGGAGGCTGAGATCTGAGCCTGGGAAGGAAAGTCTGTGGTACTCCTATCTCTAAACCACTAGAAAACTGGAAGTGGAGCTGTGTCTCAAGTGGTAGAGGGCTCACCTTGAGCTGAACAGCACAGGGATAGCTCCCAGGCCCAGAGTTCAAGCCCCATGACCGACCAAAAAAAAAGATATTGCTCTTATTTTGATTGTGAAAATATTTTGTAGGGACACAAAAGATGGACTTGCATTTTTGAAATTTAAGAAACTTAACCCGACCATTAGGACTTCGGTGAACAATTTGTACAGCTTTTCACAACTTCATAGAGGTAGTGATACGTACTTATCCTTTTGGCAATATCAAATACAGTTTCTTCTATGTTGTTCTTCAGGCCTGTATTTATATAATGGTTCAACAGAAGGCGATCCAGCGTATCTTTGCTATCTCAATTCTCAACAGCAAGATATAAGGTTGTCAAGAGTCCTTTAGTTTGGGGAAGTGTACTGTGGCTCAAGCAGTAGAGCACTCCCCTTGAGCTGAAGAGCACAGGGACAGCACCCAAGCCCAGAGCTCAAGCCCCATGACCGACCAAAAAAAAAAAAAACCACAACAACAACAAAAATCAAACAAACAAAAATATTTGGGCTGGGAAAGTGGCTCAGTGGTAGAGCGCTTGCCTTGCATACATGAGGCCCTAGGTTCGATTCCTCAGCACCACATAAGCAGAAATAAAAGCGGGAAGTGGTGCTGTGGCTCAAGTGGTAGAGCGCTAGCCTTGAGCTGAAGAGATGAGGGACAGCTTCCAGGCCCAGAGTTCAGGCCCCAGGACCAGAGCAAAAAAAAAAAAAAAAATTTAAAAAAAGAGTCCTTTAGTTTGGGCATTGGTATCTGTATCATGATGAAGTAAGAAAGAAGCCACTCTGGTATTATTCCATGTATATGCACTGTTCAGGGGTGTCCAGTCATCTACAGTTATTGCATGTGCCGCTTGAGACACCAACTCACGGACAATGTCTAAGTGTCCACTGTAGGCTTCTTGAAGACGGGTATACTCATAATCATCCCTACTATTCACATAAGTGGTCTTTTGGGAAAGAAGTCTCCGCACTGTAGTAAGCTGAATATTTTGGCAGCCCAATGAAGAAATTTGCTTGGATTCTTCTCCAATTTTTTTTTCTTGCAATTGATACCATTCCTTACTTTTTCATCTTGTTCCCCATATTCCTAAGAATTGCCTAACCAGAGACTTTGAGTGCCAGTGGGAATGAGGTGTCCATGTATTTCCCTAATAGTTCACATTGGTTGAACTGGGAAGAAATAACTGGTGAATTTTCTGCAACTGTTTATTCACCATGATTTATTTTCTCTTTTTCCAATTTTACTATTCGAAATTATTCTAACTGGAGAGTAGGGAATTGATGGAGAGCAGAGGAAAGATATTCCTCCATATTCACATGTACACACTGAAAATGAGGACCAGTGATGTCTTCATGTGCAGCTTATTCTAGGCATGAGAAAATAGGAAATAATGCCTTCTATATAAATGATTTGGGAAATGGCAGAGCAAAAAGTGAAATGATACAACCAAAAATATAAAAGCAAAATAAATTAGGATAATTATGGAGCAATCATTTTATCTATGAGAACCATGAAAGGGAGAGAGAAAGAAAGAGACAGATGTGTAATAACGTAGCTAGCCACAAAATCCATGCCTCTGATCAATTTGTAGAGCAAACAAAATTTTATTTTTTAAAAGAGATGGAAATCGAATTTATGTATTTACTTGAAATTAGTAAATACATTTTTAGTAGCCTACATAAAGAGACCTAACTTTACCAAATTACAGACAATAAAATAATTCCTTGATAATTCTAGTAACAGATCTGACTGAAATCAGTTGAATCATACTTTTCTTGTGCAATGAAGGAATAAGAGGGTAGTAAAGCAGCTAGAGAAGGCAGGGAGATTGTATCTGTGACAAAACTTGGTGGAAATTGGTATTGAGGATTTCTTACTGGCGATCCACTTGCACTGGAAGCATGATTCTGAAGTATTGCTTGCTGATTCTGAACTATTGATTTGATCATTATATTCTCCAAGAAGAAAATGAGAATTGATAGTGAAGGACTACTAATACATTTTGACCTTCTCACTAAGCACTTTCAATCATCAAAATCACATGAAGACAATAGACAGGCCTACTTTTTAGATGAAAGCAAGTGTCTTATAAAAACAAGGAATGTATGTAGTCATGCAAAGGACTTCTATTTTACCAATGTCTCATACATTTTTCAAATGTTGGGTACCAATAAATAATGGATCTATTAGAAAGCTCTTAAGGCTCATATGTTCAATAGTGAGTTCTCTTACACTATATCATGGTATTTTTTGTGTATGGTTTTAAGAATAAATTTACATTACTAACTTGAATTTCTGACAGGACAGTATCATCACTGTACATCTTGCCTCTATACTCTCATTTTAAAATTACCATCTAAGTATGTGCATTAGATAACTATATAGGAAAAAGTAGAAGCCACACTGATGGCTTATGTTTGAAAGCAGACCAAGAAAAAACAGTCCATTAGATTCTGATTTGAAAGTAACCAGCAAAAGCTAGAAATGGATCTGTGGTACAAGCAGTAAAATGCTAGCCTTGAGAAAACTGAAACAAAAAATAAATTCTGGGACAAAGCCAGGGCCTGATTTCAAGCCCTAGTATTAGAACCAAACAAATAAATTAATTAATAAGGTAATTAATTAATTAAAAATAAATTAAGTGGTCACATGTGGAGAGGCAGGTAAAATGTAACATGCGTGGTAATGGTTTATGTATTATTTTGTAATAAGGCATATCATCATTTGTCCTAATCACGAATATTTTATGTAGACTTTTTTGTACAATAAACCTGAATTTAGCATGCATGTATATGTGTGTGTACATGTGTGAACATGTGTGCATGTGTATATGTGTGCATGTGCTGTTGCAATGTTGCTTGCCAATGTGGACAGGGTGAGGCTGAAAAAAGCTAACTGTGTTGCAATGTTTTTATTTATCAGTGTTCTGTCATGTCATTTCAGTGGAACCAGACTTTGTACATATTATTTGTCTAATAATAACATCATTTACAATATTAAGTTAGAAAAAGAGACCACTTTCAGCTCTTATTGTATGTTAGGTAAGAAGATACAGACATAATTAGTAAATTATTGCTATAAGATGATTGTCAGTACAAAATACGTATTTGACCTCTTAAATTGGTTATACTTTTAAGATACACTCATGGAGTGATTTGGACCGACTTGACCAAACAGGTATTACTCTCTGGTTATTCCTATGAAACACAAGTTGGATAAACCCTTTCCGGATTTCTGTTGAAAATCACTTTCTTTGCAAGATTATATCTATTCTCAATAAGAGATAATCTAACCCATATTATGTTTGAATATCCCATCTTATTCATTGAAAATAAGTATTGTGGATATGCTTGTTAGATATTCCTTTCAAAAACGAACAAACAAAAAGCAAGTGTTATGTCCAGATTGTGGATGCATTTGAAGGTGTTTTGTACATGCACAGGTATCTTTACTAATGGCTCTTTTGTGGGAGTAACTATGGCAACTTTAACAAATAAGGCTTTTTAAATATCTGTTCCAATATACATAACATCTCAGAGCAAGTCTTGCAATTTCTGAAAATCCTTTGAATATTTTAGTATTATTTCATTTCATTGACTGTAGAGCTAAAATTTCTGAAATATTGTTAAGATCTGAAAATGTAAGTGGGTACATACGCTTTCTTATGCTTCATTTTATGAAAACCCAGTTTTTATGAAAGTAAATGGAATAGAATAAAAGAATTAAGTGAATTGGGTAAGCTAATTATTAGTATAATTTTGTTTTCTATTAATAGTCCATTGAATGTAGATGATGCAGTTAAATTATTTCCTCTCTACTTCAGTTAGTTTTAGAATCTTTATAGTTATGAGTGAACTTTTAGTAGAAATAAAGGTCTTTTAAAATGATTAGGATTAACCTTTGCTTTTTGTCCTACTCCCACGAAAATGAGTTATTTTTAAGTGTTAATAGTTTATCATTATCATTATCATAGGGACTTAAAAATGCAGTAGTATTGATGTCATTTTAAACAAATTGTATTCGCAAGTTGGAGAGTCTTTAATTCATAATTAGGTCTTGGTGTCTATGATTTTTAACCTCTCGTTCCTAACATTAATGATAGGTAAGAGTGCATTTTTGGGTATATGAAAGGTAAAATATTTATCTGGGGTCAAATGTGATTTTATATCAGTCTTTCTTTAATAACATTTTAAAGTAGTACATTTCTCTCAAAACGGTGGGTATAAAAAGCTATAAAAATACTTCTAATGGTAAACAATTTAGGTGAGCTACAATGTGGAAACGATTGCTCCAAAAGACCTGGAGTCTGTTTCCATCAGGAATTGGGCAGGTCATTCTTTCAGTAAGACTGTGTTAACCAGAGATGGGGTCCCCAGGCAGTGCAGTGTTGAGTGAAGGGATAAAATATGATTTCTACTATTTTGAGCTAGAAATCAAGAATGTTATAGTTTAGCAGTTCCTTTCACCAGGGAGGTATAAATTGATTATGAACTTGGAGTTTTCGTATTACAGTTACTTCTTATTTTCTTTTTTTGTTGTTGTTGGTCATGGGACTTGAACTCTGGGCTTGGGTGCTGTTCCTGCACTCTTCCACTCAAGGCGAGCACTCTACTACTTGGACCACAGTGCCACTTCCAGTTTACTAGTGGTTTATTAAAGATAAGAGTCTCACAGTCTGTCCTGCCCGAGCTGGCTTTGAACCACAATCCTCAGATCTCAGCCTCCTGAGTAGCTAGCATTATAGGCGTGAGCCACCGGTGTCCGTCTTAGTTACCTATTTTCTAACAAAGATAAAGGAAATATTATTAGCGTCTGCACAATAATTTTGGGAATTTTCCTAGAATTAGTAGACTGAGTGCTGGTATTTAGTTATAAAATAGAATGAGGTTAGTTCATATAGTGGGAATGGAACGCAGGCTAACACTTACCGTGTGTAGAATGTTGTGCTAGTAATTCCAACTCTGAAGACTTAAATATCATCATCTTAGAATTAAAAATAGAAATAGTTTCACTGTATGGGATTAATGTGAGGATTAAATTAAATACCAAAGGTAAAGTACTTGAAAAAATAATCAGAGTTTGATACTTTCTACCTGTTATTTTATCATGTGATATATTCTAATATTTTTACTGTGATATTTATATTGTCTATTTAGGATATGCAAAGTGATGTATTGATATACATTGCGTTGTTCACTTTTCTGTCATTATGAGGAAAATACCTGCAAAGAAAATTTCTGAGAAGGAAAGTATCATATTGACTCATGGTTTAAGATCAGATGTCTCCATTGTTTTTAATTATATTTTTATTAAATAGTTGTATGAAATGTTTTCCATTCAACGAATCAGTTTATAAGTACAATGGATCTTTACATAACTTTCTCACATCCTTCCAAACCTCAACCCACTTTCGTTTTTACTAGTTTCATACTATCTGCATTGAATATTATGGCTTCACTCTCTACTTCCATAAGTCTCTTTATTTCTTCCCTTTGATTTCCCCTCACATTTTCCAAGTGGTAGCCTCCTGGTATTCATTTTGTTGGATTAAAAGTTCAACTTTATAAGAAATTACACCTGTTAAATACTCCTCTACAAATAGCACGCTTTGATTAATACTGTTGTTTAACTTGCATAAAATACGCGTTCTTTTTTTGTCTGGCTGTGACTTCGTTTACTTAACATAATTTTATTTCTATCCATTTCTTTGCAAATGCTGTAACAGTCTTTATAATGGATGGGTGCAATCCAATTGTGTATATGTGCAACACTTTCTCCTACCATCCCTCTGCTAAAGTGCGTCTGGGCTGTTTCCATAAATTCTCTACGGTGAATAGTGCAGTAGTGAACATGATTGTGAGAGTGATTTTACTCTAACCTTTTGGAAAAATTCATCACTGTTTTACTGGGAGCAATCCTCTAGCCAATTTTCCAGAATTAGCACATCCCTTCCTTCAACTACATCACAAGGTTTTCAGGTCCTCAAAAACACACTACCCCCTACAGGTACCAATCAGCTAAAACCACACTGTGCCCATATTCTTTTGTTGTTGTTATTGTTTTCTTTCCGGTCGAGGTGCCTGAACTCTGGGTCCCTCTGGTGCTGTCCCTCAGCTTTTTTGCTCAAGGCTAGCAATCTACCACAGCGTCACTTCTGGCTTTCTTCTTTTTGCTTATGTGGTGCTGAGGAATCAAACCCAGGGCCTCAGGCATGCAAGGCAAGAGCTCTACCACTGAGCCACTTTCGCAGACCCGATGTGCCCATATTCTTTTAATACATTTTTTCATAAATTTACACATAATTTAGTGAGAACCTTCTATGTACTTTCCTAATGTGGGAATGAGGTATATGACAATAGAGCAAAAGTAAGAGATATGGAATTTAATTAGCTATTATCATATTTAAAATAATTTTCAGCTCTAACTCATAGCCTCACTTAGTATTATTTTAATCTTTATTTGATTACTTCACCTATCCCCTAAATTATAACATGTGATTTAAATACAAAGGCAAAAAAGTGTGGTTTGACTTTGACACTCATGTGTGAAGATGCACAATATGGGCAAATAAAGGGATTGGAATTAATAGCCGTTATCCATTTTGTTAAATGGTTTTCTCAAACTGATTCTTACAATTCATATTTCATTCCACAACAAGAAATGTCATAATTCCCTTTGTTTTGCTCCTCATTAAACTTGTTTCCATGTTATTTTAAAATGAAGGATGATTTCATAAATCTACTGTAGATACAAAAATATGTTAAAATATTTCAATATGTATGCATTGATATAAGTATAAACACATATATTATAAAGGTTGTAACGATAAATTATAACTTCTGTAATTGTACAATTTACTAAATTATTAAAAACATGGACGACTCAGGCCTGGAATCCTGGTTACTCAGGAGGCTGAGATATGATGATCATGGTTTGAAACCATCCTGGTCAGGAACGTCCATGAGCCTCTTATCTCCAAACAACCAACAGAAAATCAGAATTGGAACTGTGGCTCATGGTAGTAGAGTGATAGCCTTGAGAGAAAAGACTCACCCAGGCTCTTAGTACAAGAACTAAAATCTACCCCCCAAAAGTATTTAATTTACACCTGTGTAAATAGAGTATTTCCTTCACTCAAATGCACATCCATGCTCATTTGCAAGGTAACTCTGTTATGTCTGGAGTACCACATAATATTATCACTTAAGTAGAAAGTATTACAACATGGGTAAACTCTACCTCACTCATGGATTTTTCTCCACTCAAATATTCAAATCTTTCAATTATTCCCATTATTTAAAGTCATAGCTTTTTTTCTTTAATACACATAATATTGGAATTTGAATTGAGTGTCTTGTGTCTCCTAAATGGATGTTCTTACCACTTTGCCATGCCCCAGCCTAAATTATCCTGATTAACTTTCAGATAGAATCTCGCTTCCTACTTGTGTATGATCGTGGGCTCAGTCTACTTCATGTTATTCTTCCTGGAATTTAGAATAACAAGTGCCTGGCATTGTGTACAGATCTTTCTGTCCAGTCTGAGCTTTAACCACTATCCTCACAATAGTAGACTCCCACGTAGTCAGGATTTTCAAAAGCTTATCATAGGTATTTTTTAAAAAATCTTTGCATTTCCTGTAGGTTCTTGAGTACTGAGTTAATTGGTGTTTTCTTGGGTTGTTCTGTTCCTTTTGAATGTATGTGTTGAGTTGTTCCTCATTTTTCCTTTTGTTTCTTTCACTCAAGTTCTTACCTATAGTACTGAGAAACCAATTCTTCTTTCTCAAGTTAGTCAAGGTGAACATTATTTATTCCAAAACAATTCCAGTAATATTTAAACACCATCAGAAATTTCGAGAAAATGGCAGAGGAGAATCTGGTGGCTAAACAAGCTCTTGCATAGAAAGCAGTTCTAGTGTTCCAATGAACAGTCCTAGGCACACCAAGTGTGCCATCACAGTACAGAGAGTTTGGGCAGAGAGGGAAAATCCAGGTAAGGAGACAGATCTGAGCATTTTCCAGCAGCCATGGCTGAGGTTGCTGTGGCGGCTGTGGTGCCATCCATAGCCACCATAATTACAACCCAGAGAGTATGGGACAAATGTGCCAGATGCAGCAGGCAAGCAGATTTTACTCAACACAAGAAAGAACTGACAAGTAGCAGATATCTTCATCCTGCAGATAGCAGACCAGAGGCTACCCAGGAACCCACACTCCAGAGTGAGTACAAAACTAACATCCTCATTCCTTCTCAAAGGGAGCAGAGGAGGGAAGGACACCCCTCCCCCCAACACTGGAGATATCCATTTTTGATGTAGACAAAAGCCTGGCTAAGTAGCTAGATCCAACTCAGTTCTTTGATGAAAACAAAAGAGTCATTTAGCGAGTCACAAGTACCTACCCTGACCTGCCATTCTCAACTCCACCCATGGGAAAGTCACCACAACAAGGCAGAGAAAGCTGCACCCACAAAGGAGTGGCTTTCTTCACTGGGTAAACAGAGCCAGAGGCTGCCCCTCCCTACAGCAGCCCTGACAATCAATTGAAACTCAGTAAACATAAACCCTGAGAATGGCTCCAGGCTGGGCTCTGTGAATGTCTCAGAAGCTAGCCCCTCAGGGAAAAACTACTGTTTGCTGAAAGGCCTCAACTTTACCCAGAACACAGCCTTATCACAGCAACTCCAAACTAGAGGAAACAGCCACCTCCCTCTTTTGTGATACTCAAAGCAGATCTCCCTCCCACTGAACTAGCCTGGGAGGGGATCACAAATTTCTGGGTAAACCAACAGAATTTTTTCTGCCTGCCCAAACAAACTGACTTAAGAAACCAACCAAGCCACAGAAAACCAAACACCACAAGCAAACCAGAGACTCCACCAAGAAACTGGTTACTGACACAAGGAAGATACAGGATCTTCCCATCAACCCCCCAAAAACAAAATCAAAGACGTCTTTTTTTGTATCTTTTTAAATTTTTACTTTTTAATTATAAAAATTGTTTTCATTAATCTTTTTTCTCTTCCTCTTATAACTTTTATTTTAGGTGTATGTGTATGCGTGTGTGTGTGCTTTTTTTAAAAAAATGTCTACTGACCTGTTGGTCTTTTTTGTTCTTTCTTTCTCATTCGTTTTACTTTTTAATCTTTTGTTCTTTTTGCATGAATTATTTGTTGTTCTGTTCACCTCCTATATACCTGTCATTGATTATAAGACCTTATCCCCAATTGTGTACATTCTTAATCCAAAAATGTATTACTCAATTCAAAACCTCTTAGGATTAAATTCCTTAATAGCAGTATTATTTATTTATACCTATAAATTATTTGAAGTATTTTTATTTTTTAGTTTTTCAGGTCTCCTTTCTATCCCTCCCCTCCTCTCATCTTATCCCCGTTCATCTCTCAATTTTATTTCTTTAAATTTTCATTACTTTTAAGAGTTTCACTTTTTAAATTTAAATATTTGTCTTTCCATTTTTTCTTGTCTCTTTTTTAAAATTTTTTCTTCTCTCTTTTCTATCATTCTTTCCAATCCATTTCCCTCTGTGAGATTAGGACTTGGTTAATTTCACTCTCCTTCTACCTTTTCACATCCCTCTAACCCTGTTTTCCCCACCTTTCTCTCTAAACATAATAATTTCTGGTTTGTCAAATTATTCTTTGGTATTCTTAGCCCATTAAAACATAGTTATTTAATGTTGAATGGACTGTATCTGTTGAACTAGATTGTATCTTCAGACATTTGACTATGCAATTACAGGACTTTGGTTGATGCTTGCCTTAAAATGGTGTTCTAGCACAAAACTGGCATTATTTTCATCCCAAATGGGCAAAACAAGCAAGAAAAACACAAGGAAAATGGCAAGTCCGGGTATCTCAATTCCCACTCAAGATAATCAGGTGACAGAACAGATAATGAATAATCTAGATGAGAGTTCCCAGAAACCTCTACAAACACTACTGGTAAACATGGTGAATGAAAAGATTGAAACCCTGCAAAGGACTCAGTGTGAACGTGTTAGGGAGAGAGAGGAGGCAAACCAAAGCTCAAAGCAGGAAGCTCATGGGCTTGAGAAAGCTACTCAAAGATTGATACTGGAATTGCATGAGCAGGTTGAGAATACTCAAAGAGAAATAAAGGAATTGTGTGAGCAGGCTGAGATCAGTCAAAGAGAACTACAGAAGTTACATGAACGTGAGAAATCTAATCAAAGAGTAATACAAGAATTGCAAGAGCGGGAAGAGCATAGACAAAGATCAATGGAGCCATTCATGGAATCCATAAACAGTCACCTGAAAGGAGTCAGGGAGACCACAAAGGGAATGTTGAATGGAGCCCAACAGAAGGAATGGGAGTCCAAGGAAACCATACCCAATCAACTAAGTGATTTGTGAGTAAACACTGAACACCAAATTAAGGAAGTAAAGAATTTAATACAAGATCTAAAACAAAGCTCCAACAAAGAATGTGAAGCCATAACAGCCGACCAATTAAAAGGAAAAGAAATGAAAAATAAAGTAGAAAGTCTTGACAGTAGGTTAGACTATGCAGAAGATTGAATCTCCGGCATTGAAGACAGCCTAGGTATTATAGAGAAAGAACATACAACTATCCAAGACAAATTCAAGAAATATGATAGATCTATTCAACACTTGGAAGACACCCTCAGAAGGCCTTATCTGACGGAAATGGGTGTAGAGGAGCACATAGAGACAGAAGGTAATGGTCTAGAAAATTTGTTCAACAGGATCCCAGCAGAGAACTTCCCAACACGCAAAAAGTTAGGCATATTCAGATACAAGAAGCTTTTAGAACCCCAAATAGATCAGACAAGAACAGGAAATCCCATCGCCCAATTAAATATAAGCCACACAGGATCAATTCAGACCAAGGAAAAGATCCTTAAAGCTGTCAAGGAGAAAAGATCAGTCATCTATAAAGGAAAACCAATTAGAATCACCTCAGATTTCTCAACAGAGACAATTAAAGCAAGAAGAGCCTGGAATGGTGTATGCCATGCTCTAAAGACAAACAACTATCAACCAAGAATAGTGTACCCAGCTAAACTCTCCTTCATAATTGAAGGTCTAATAAAAATCTTCCATAGCAAAGAAAAACAAACAATGTATCTCCACCAAATCAGCTCTACAAAAGATACTTAAAGATGTCCTAAACATAGAAAACCAACAAGACCACAATAAAGGCCAAGAAACCACATACAAACAGAATCCAAGAACCATAGAAAGAATCCAGTAGGCGCAGCATCCAAGAAGGTGGATAAAATGGCAGGAGCACCCAAATACCTCTCAGTCCTCTCTCTCAATATTAGGGGATGTAACTTTCCAATTAAGTGACATAGACAGTCTAGTTGGTTTAAAATGCAAGATTCTTCTATCTTCCACCTTCAGGAATCACAATTTGCCCATTAAAATCAAACACATTTTGAAAGTGAAAGGCTGGAACAAAATCTACCAAGCAAACGGCCCCCATATACAGGCAGGAGTTGCAATCCTAATATCAGATAAAATAGACTTCAAATTAACATTATTGAGAAGAGATAAAGAAGGTTACTACATACTAATTAAGGGATATCTCTTTCAGGAAGATGTTAACATTCTAAATATTTGCCAAACAATAGTGCACCCAAATTTATCCAAGAAATACTACTTTAAATCTCACATAGATCCAACGACATTAATTGTTGGGGACTTTAACAAACCACTATCCCCACTAAATAGATCAACTCAGCAAAAACTCAACAGAGAAACTGCAGATCTAAACAAGTGCATACATCAACTGATTTAGCAGACATCTAGTAAATATTCATCCAGCAGCATCAGAGTACACTTTTTACTCAGCAGCACATGGAACATTCTCCAAATCAACTTGTCAAAATTCAGAAACATTGAATTCATATCTTGCATTCTATCAGACCAAAAGGGAATAAAATTAGAACTCAACACAAAAAGCCACCAAAGAAAATCCTGTAACACATGGAGGCTGAAAAACACACTGTTCAAACACCAGTCGGTCATGGAAGAGCTTAGAATCGAAGTTCAAATGTTCATATTATTCAACAAAAACTAGCACAGAGATTTTCTGCTCCTCTGGGACACAGAAAAGGCACGATTCAGAGGCAAGTTTATAGCTCTGAGTTCCTATATTAACAAATTGGAGAGACCTGGAACCAACAATTTAATGAGATCTGACACTCCTTGAAAAAGAGAATCAAGATAAACCCCAATCCAGTTGATGGAAAGAAATAATTAAAATTCAATCAGAATTAAATGAATTAGAATCCAAAAAAAAAACCATATGAAGAATCAACAAAATGAAAAGGTTCTTCAAAAAAATTAACAAAATTGACAGACCCTTAAAAAATCTTATCAGAAAAAGAAGAGAACACACCCAAATTAATAAACTCAGAGATGAGAATGGAAACATCACTACAAAAACAACCAAGATTCAGAACATTATAAAGGAATACTGCTCAAAACTTTATGCTAATATGTTTGAGAACTTGGCAGAAATGGACATTTTCCTGGCAAATATTGACATGCAGAAACTAAGATGAGTTAAACCATCTTAACAGGCCCATATCAAGCATTGAAATAGAAAGAGCAATAAGAGAACTCCCATCTAAGAAAAACCCAGGAATAGATGGTTATAAAGCAGAATTCTACAAGGCCTTCAAAGCAGAGCTCATACCAATACACCTCAAACTCTTCAATGAAATTGAAAGAGAAAGTTCACTACCGAACTCTTTCTTAGATACCATCATAACCTTCATCCCCAAACCCTCATCAAAGAAAGAGCACTATAGACCCATTTCTTTGATGAACACTGATGCAAAGCCTCTCACCAAAATTTTGGCTAATCAACTTCAACAATTCATCCAAAAAATCATACACCATGAGCAGACCGGATTCATTTCAGGGATGCAAAGCTGCTTCAATATGCACAAATAAATTAACATAATTCATCACATCAACAAGAGCAAGGATAAGAACCACATGGTTATCTCAATAGTTGCAGAAAAAGCCTTTGACAAGATCCAACACCCCTTTATGGTGAAGGTCCTGGAAAAATTAGGAATCTATGGAACATTCCTCAATACAATAAAGGATGTGTATGACAAAACTACAGAAAGCATTATACACTCAATGATGAAAATCTAAAGCTATTCCCTCTAAACTCTGGATCGAGACAAGGAGGGCCACTCTCTCCACTGCTCTTCAATCTAGTATTAGAATGCCTATGTACAGCAATAAGACAAGATGCAAACATATAGAGGAACCCAATAAGGAAAGAAGAAGTATAACTTTCCCTCTTTGCAGATGACATGATCTTGTATTTAAAGACCCTGCTCCCAAGTTACTCAAGGTGACTCAAAACTTGGGCAAACTAGAAGGGTATGAAATTAACCCTCAAAAATCAATCGCTTTTCTATATGCCAACAATGAGAAAATTGTGGCTGAAATTAGGAAAGCAACTCCATTCGTAATAGCCCCACAAAAAATAAAATACCCACGAATTAACTTAATCAAAGGAGTGAAAGACCTCTATGATGAAAACTTGAAATACCTGAAAAAGGAAATCAAAACAAACTTAGAAAGTGGAAAAACTCCCATGTTCCTAGATTGGAAAGATCAAATCGTGATAATGGCAAAACTTCCCAATGATATCTACAAATTGAATGTGATACCTATCAATATTCCAACCTCATTCTTCAAGGACATAGGGAAGGCAATCCAAAAATTCATATGGAACAATAAAAGACCCTGAATAGCAAAAACGATCCTTAACAGAAAGAACAGTGTTGGAGGAAAATCAGTACCAAATTTCAAACTCTTCTACAAAGCCATAGTAAGCAAAACAGCTTGGTACTGGCACAAGAACAGACCTCAGGAGAAATGGAATAGAATTGAAATGAACCTAAAGACCTACAGCCATCTAATCTTTGATAAGGGAGCTGAAAAAAATAGAATGGAAGAAAGACAGCCTCTTCAGTAAATGGTGCTCTCAAAATTGGTTAACTACTTGTAGAAAAATAAATCTAGATCCTTATATATCACCCTGTAGCAGAATCAACTCCAAATGGATCAAAGACCTCACAATATGAAGACACTCTGAAAACATTACAGGATGGAATAGGAGAAACCCTAGATCTCCTTGGTACAGGCCGAAAATTGCTTAATAGAGACCCAGAAACACAACAAATCATAGAAAGGTTGACAAATGGAACTGCATGAAATTGCAGAGCTTCTATATGGCAAAGGAAATAGCTATCAAGATCCATAGAAAGTCCACAAATTGGGAGAAGATCTTCACTAGCCATACAATGGACAAGGGTCTCATATCTAAAATATATCTGGAACTCCAAAAAATTAAATCCCCCAAAAACAAATCCTAAAAGAATCAACAGCTTAATAAATAAGAGGGCTAAAGGCTTAAAGAGAAACTACTCTGAAGAGGAAGGAAAGATGGCCAATAGACACATGAAAAATGCTCAACCTCCCTAGCTATAAAAAATGCAAATCAAAACAACATTGAGATACCATCTCACCCCAGTTAGAATGGCTATAATCAAGAACTCTAATAACAACAGATGCAGGAGGAGATGTGGATAAGGGAACCCTACTGCATTGTTGGTGGTAGTGTAAACTTGTTCAACCACTTTCGAAAATGGTATGGAGGTTCCTCAAAATACTTAATATGGAGCTCCCCTATGACCCAGCAATCACACTTTTGGGCATTTACGCAAATGATCACAAAGAAGACGACACTAAAGCTCCCAGCACAACTATGTTTATGGCAACATTATTTACCATAGCTAAGCTTGGAACCAAACCAGATGCCCCTCAGTAGATGAATGGATCAATAAATTGTGGTATATATACACAATGGAATTTTTTGCCTCCATCAGAAAGAATGACATTGCCCCTTTTTTAGGAAAATGAAAGTCTTGGAAAAAATTATATTAAGTGAAGTAAGCCAGGCCCAAGTACACATAGGCCCCATGGTTTCCCTTATTGGTAATAAATAGGATATGTCTGAGACAAGCAGAAAAGGTAAGATTCGTAGATGTTAGGTGAAATGTACCCCAAGATAAGCATTCAAATATTTTTTCTTTTGTGTGATTGTTTCTAACATATTTATAAGATGAATTTTTGTTGCTTTGTATGTCCCTTCCCCACAATATAGCTCCTGTTTTCACTGTATTTTATGTTGGTATAATTTGTGGAGGGGAAGGGAAAAAACAAATCTTTTAAAAAAGGATAGAGTTGGACCCATTTAACAATGAGATGTACAAGATGTTATGTCGAAAAATGAACTTTAAAATTTTTGCAAGGCGGGGCATAATGGGGGGGAGGGGCAGGAGGGATGAGATGGAAAGGGATAGGAAGTGGAAACAAAGGAGGAGGCAACAATGCTTGATAAGAAATGTACTCATTATCTTGCCCATTTAATTGAAACTCCTCTGTATGGCATTTTCAGAATAATAAAAAAAACCCTTAATACCTATTAATGGTATACGAATTCTATGTGCTTAGAAGGGTCTTTTTATTTTCACAGCCGTCTTTGGCATACACAGACATATCATGGATTATATGAAGATCATAAATTTCCAGATGCTTGCCAGGAGGAGTAAAACCTATAGTTTATTTTTTTCCAGAGGCTTCCCATTTCATGAAAGAAATATGCTGCTTGATGCAGGATTTCACAAAATTATATTGCTAGGAAGAACTTAAACAATCATCTAACATTACAGAGATGAGGGAGATGAATTGATCTCTTGAATAATTTACTTTTTGGTCAAATAAGAGCAGGCTGCCAAAAAGAGAGTAGACTTTAGAGAAACATGATGAGTTGTATGTAAATAGGTGCTTAGCTGATTTTTATTAATTTGTGAACTAATACAGGGAAATAAAGTACAGCAAGGTAAAAAAAAATAAAGAACTCTGCATTGAAATACTCATTTGTGTGTGTGTGCACACACGTGCCTGTACACACATGTGCATGTTCATGTGTTCATGCATGCATTCATCATTCCTGCTGTAAGCATCTGTGCCCAAGGTAGTGGTCTACCATTTGAGCCACTGCTGCACTTCTGGTTTTTTGGAGATAATCACATGTTTTTTCATGATTGTACTGGCTTTGAAAAGTGGTTTTCAGATCTCGGCCTCCCGAGTAGCTAGCTAAGCTGATTCACATTCTGAGTAGCTAGCTAAAATTCTGTTTGTCCTCTATGCTTCACTGCTCTTTTATTCTTTTCCTGAGGTAATCACAAACCTGTCATATAAATGTCTAATTGCTTTAAAAATACTGTTCCTGTTTGGCACCAGGGGCTCCAATCTGTACTCTTAACTACTTAGGAGGCTTGAGAACAGAAACCAGGCCAAATTTTAGGGGAGTTCCTTCTCACTCTATAGCTGGGTTCATTGGATCATTTCCACCATCCTGCACTATCTAGAGACTAAGATTGGAAGGACTGCAGGATCCAGGAAGCTAGACAAGTTGGTGTGCAACTCTGATGCCATTGATGATGGGAAACATAAAAGGACAGATCAGGTGCATGTTCTTGTGGAAAGGGAACCCTTATCCTAAAATTAACCACTGACATAATGCCAGCCTAGCAAGAACAATACCCCAATTTGAAATCCTCACAATTTTCCAAAACCAAAATAAGTACATACATTAACATCCCAAACCTTAGTCAATCTGTTCTTTGCTCTAATATCATCTTTATCTGATTATCATATGACATGACAGAATAGTTTCTTCATTAAACTTATGATATATTTTAAAAGACCTAGAAAATTCTTTCTCAGTTATTAAGTGCAAACAAATGGCATATTACCTCATTTCTTACATATTTGACTGCCACTAAAAATCCATTCAATGATTAGTATAGTAATATATTCTGATTTATTACTTTATTTGTAACAGTTGTTAAACATGTTGCTTTTCTGCTGAAGTATAAGTATTTAAATATTCTTAACACAGGGTGCTATATGCTGAGTCCTGGGAAAGTGTGCTACGTGCTGAGTTTTTCAAAGCATGCCATGCACTGAGTCCTATACACTGCGTGCTATGGACTCCCTCCTTCAAAAGGTGCTGTGTGCTCAGCCATCCCAAAGGCTACTATATGCTAAGTCCTTCAAAGGACACATTGTGCTGAGTCTTTTACTTAGTGTGCTTTGTGCTGTTTTTTGAAGTATGCTATGTGCTAAGTCATCCCTAAGGGTGCTATGTTCTGAGTCCTTGAGAGGTAGTTTTCCCCAACAATCTCTCTCAGTCTCTCAGTCTCTCAGTCTCTCTCTCTGTCTCTCTCTCTCACTGGGTCACTGTGCACGTTCTTGATATGTGGAGTGGAGTGGCTTGGAGGAGAGTCTCCTCTAGTGGTGGGGCTGAGGGGAGATTCGATCCCCTGAGCAAGTGCTAGGGTTGGCGGGGAGTGCAGAGCTGAGGTGAGGCTGTAATTCCCATGGCCTGGAAGCCTTAGGGCCCAGTCAGGGCTGATCTTTTGGGCAAGGGTAGGGGGCGGAGCCAAGGGGAAGAGGGGACTGGGCAGAAGGGAGGAGGAGGCAGGTCCTGGGGCCTCACTGTGGAGTCAGCAGTGACCAGGGTCTCCCAGGGGCAGGTGTACATGCGCAGAGGATGTGAAGGGGCCTGCAAGAGGAGTGGAAGTAGAGAGAGAGAGCAGAGAAGAGCGAGGCTAGGCACGAGGGGAAGTGGCTTCACATGCTCTGTTCGTGGATCAATAGAAAAATAGCCAAAACGCGAATAAAGGAAACAAATGTACAGCCAAGAAGAATATAGTTAGAATAAAGGTAGAGGCAATAAAGGTGCAGCCAAGTGTATAGGAAGCCTTGAACCAACACCCCCGTCCTGCAAGCATGCTTCCATGAAGCTTATGCTTTGTCTGGCGTGATCTCTCACGCAGATTCAGCAGGAGGTGTCATGGCATTTCTTCTTTTTTTATTTTTTAATTGAAGCTCATGAATGTCTTGGTGCACAGAAGAGATAAATCTAAAGATCATCCAGAAAATGACTGGAAATATAAGAATAAGAATTGGGAGAATTGATCTGACAATGGTAATTATAATTATTACATTAATCCAATCCAGAGGATTGAGGGCCTCTAAGTTATGCTTAAATAATACTGCCAAAGATTGTGAATTTATTACATCTAAATGAGCTTTACTAACTGCTGTAATTTTATCCTGTAAAGCCTCCATAACATGAGAGATATCTTTATCTCTCCAGTCTCCTAACAAATGATTTTTGGTGGCATTCCAATTAAAAAAAAAAACTTATGTTTTAGAACAGTAACACAGATATATTTAAAACTAGCATGACATTTAACTGAGAGTTGTGTTTTTAAATTTTTAACTTCCTGACCTATAGCCAGAACCACTTCCTCCAGAGCATTTATTTTCATTTCTAACTTTTTATCTATAATTTGTTTTTCTGCTAGGGCTAATAAAACATATTTGTTTAAATCAGTAACAAAATGAGCAGTGTTTACTTCATCTACTAAGGCTGCTGTAGAAATCGCTAAAGAGCTAATTATTGTTATTAAAGCACTTATTCCTAAAATCAAGGCCACAACAAAGCGTTTTGGCTGCAACATAATATCCAGAATTTTCAGCATTTGTAAAGCAGAATTTTTAAACCAAGGGTCATTTTATAGATCTACACGTAACGTTACATATGAAGGTCTTTAAAATAAAAATTACAGAATATGTTTTATCCAGAGAAGAAGTAAGACAATTAGTAAAAATATAATCCTTACAGCTAATATAATAAGATTTTCCTTGATTAATAATGATTAAATTATCTAGTTTTCTAGCTAAAATTCCCATAGGATAACCCACACATGCTCTTACCCCAATTGCAGTACTCTTAGTTTCTTTGGGCTTTTTCAGTAAAATCATGTTTGTTGCTGCAAAAAGTCTAAACAAATACAGATGAATGCCCATTTTATTGTGAAATGGAGAGTGACTCACCAAAACGGAAGCCACCCACGCTGGACTGAGCCATCTTTTCAGGGGTTCCCCATGCGTATCAGGAGCATAGCCATTAAACTTTCCTGAATTATGTTTTAAGTAGGTGGCATAATCATAATCGGGGTTAGCAATGGAAAAATCAAAAATACTATCTGGTGCCCCATAGGGTTGTAAAAAGAGGCCTTTTGAAATCCACATTCTCACCATTTCAGTGAGGTAATTAATACATCCCCAAACTGATCTTTGTCATATTTTTGTAGGCAGTTACCTAAATGTATATTCCTCTTGGGAATGAAAAAGGATTCATTATAAGTATGAGAGCCTAATGTCATCATGCCAATTTCCCACATCAATAGTTTTTTGAACTTTTTATCATTGGATTGATCAAGGGTATCAGTCAAAAAATTTCTATAGTTTATAGGCAAACACCCCTGGAGTTTTTCTCCTGATAGCCTTATGCAAATTGGAGTGGTATCTGTCATTCCTTCATAATTAATTGTTTGAGAAGTCATATGAGAATTAGAATAGTCCTCCAACCCCCCTAGCAGGTCACTATTATTTTTCATTACTTTTATTACATCCTCATCCCCCCATCCCACAGGATGTAGAAGAGGAGGATTAGGAACATATGTCCAGTATTGTTCTCCTGAAACAGACACTGCCTGCACAGCAATAATGGCAAGCATAGCAAGAAACGTATTTTCAACAGTGATAGTCTTTCCTGTAGAAACAACAATCTCCTCCGCAGAATGGGTGAGCTTCTTAATTTATTCCCAAGTTGGTGGTTGGGCTTCTTTTGTTGTCTTCGCCTGTTGAGGAGAAAGGTGAAGACTTTTGAGCTTTGGCATCGCTTTCTTCATTTGCATCTTCTGTTTTGTTTTTTTTCCCTGGGTTTCTCTTATTTTTGTAGGGCACACAAGTCGGTTGCGATTCCAGATGGGTGACTCGGCTCCTGTGGAAACACACATGTATACCCTCTTCCGGAGGTGATTAATACATCAGGCCCTTTCCAGGTGCCTGTGATCAAATCTTTCCTTTTAACTTTTGGATGAACTTTAAATCCAATTTCGCTCCAA
Organism: Dipodomys spectabilis; assembly: GCF_019054845.1. NCBI lineage: Eukaryota > Metazoa > Chordata > Mammalia > Rodentia > Heteromyidae > Dipodomys > Dipodomys spectabilis. Next base: position 1,243,280 of record NW_024870847.1, read on the forward strand.
TGTTTTTGCATAAGTGTAAGATTTTGTTGATTAGTATTAAGGTGATTAATTACAAATAAAGCATGATGGGTTCTCTAGTTAATAAGTCAGCCATCATATTTCCAAATGAAAGAGGACCTGGTAAATTTGTATGTCTCTTATGTGTTCAATAAATAATTTTTCTTTTCTAAGTTGAATTAATTTTTGTAACTGTTGTAACAAGTCTATAATTTTTGATTGTCCTGATAAAAGAGCTGTCTCTATGGCAGGAAATAAGTTAACCACATGCTTAGAGTCTGTGTAAATGTTATGCTGCTGGGGACATATGGTTAAAGCTAAAATTACAGCAATAATTTCTGCCTGTTGCTCTGAAATGTCAGATCCCTTTTAATAATAGGGAAGTGGTCTGGAATGTATACCACCGAAGTTCCATTTGAGAACCCATCAGTAAAAACTGTTAGAGCTCCTTCGAAAACTGTTTTTACCACTAATGGAAAAATGGTTTTTACCTCTTCAACAAATTTTAATGAAGGATGTTGAGGAACACGAAATTTTATTTGTCCTTTATAATTTAATAATGCTAATTCCCAATTCTCATCATTCTGTAATAATACTTTAATTGTTTTTTATTATAAGTTATAATTATATTATACATTTCTTTCTCAAGTAACTCTCAGTACCTACTCCTTGCCTTGACAATGAGTTGGCTGCACAAATATACATAAGAAGCTATCATTCTTATCTGACTGTGAGGCAAGTGAAGCCATTCCAGGACTCCATCTTGCCACAAACATCTTGTATAAGATGTCATTAATATTATAAAATCCCAGTCTTTATTATAGTCCAATTGGACTTTTGCTTGTAACTTTTCTTCCACCAATGAAATTTTTCTAACATTATTGGAGTGAATTGTCTCTTAGATTTAGGGTTAGAATCCCCTTTAAAGGCTTCAAACAATGGGTGTAATTCTCCTGTGGTAATTTTCAAGTAGGGTCTAACCCAATTTATGTTTCCTAGTAATTTTTGAAAATCATTTAATGTTTTTAATTTATCTAGCCTGATACTCATTTTTGTGACATGATGTCTTATTTTTCCTAAATAATTTAAAGGTTAATTATGTTGAATTTTATCTGGAAAATAAGCAAACCAAAGTTGGTTAATTGCTCAATGGTTAATTGTTAAAATTTGTTCTGTTAAATGTTTACTTTCAGCAGCTATTAAAATATCGTCCATATAATGAATAATATAAGCATTAGAAAACTCTTCCCTAGTTTTTTGTAAAGCTTTATCCACAAATTTTTGACACAATGTAGGAGAATTTTTCATGCCTTGTGGCAAGAACTTCCACTGATATCTCTTCCAGGGCCTTTTCAAATTACATGAGAGCACATGAAATGCAAATCTTGTAAATCATTAGGATCCAATTTTATTGTTAAAAAATCCTAAAAATAAATGATTATTATATAATGTCCTTTAGGAACAGCCACAGGAAATGAAAGTCTTGGCTGAAGAGCCCCCATGTCATACATGGTTTTATTAATGGCTCTGAGGTCTTGTAACAACCTCCATTACACAGATTTCTTTTTAATTACAAAAATTGGAGTATTCCAAGGGCTATTGGATTCCTCTAAATATCCTTTCTGTATTTGCTCATTTACCAATTGTCCTACAGCCTGTATCTTCTCTTGAGTTAGTGACACTGATCAACCAACACAAGTTGATCATTTTTCCATGATATTGCATCAGCAAACTTCTCATCAGCGGCCCCTATGAAAAATTTTGTACAGTAATGGAATCTGCAGTAACGAATTTTAGTTCAATGTTTTGCAAAATGTCTCTGCCCCATAATGTAAGGGCAAAGAAGATATAATATAAGGTTGAAAGTTTCCAAATCTATTTTCACACTCCCACTTTAAAATTTTTGAACTTTGAGCAACATTGTTAGCCGCACCCAATCCCATTAATGTAGATTCTGTCTTCATAATTGGCCAGGATGAGGGCCAGTCTTTTCCTGAAATACATGTTGGGTCTGCCCCTGTGTCCAAGAGACCTCTAATAGGCTTTCTATCCACTTTTATAGATTTCATGGGTCGATCCTTAGAAATAGATTGTACCCAGGCCACAGTTTCTGTGGAACTGAAACCTCCTGTACCTCGATCTTGTTTTAGGATTTGATTTGGAAGATGGACATAATTTAAAATTAAGATTTGAGCTAATCTTTGATCCATATGTATTTGCATTTTTTTTTTTTTTGTCGCTGGTGGGGCTTGAACTCTGGGCCTGGGCGCTGTCCCTCAGCTCTTCAGCTCAAGGCAAGCACTCTACCACTTGAGCCACAGCGCCACTTCCAGTTTTCTGATGGTTTATTGGAGATAGGAGTCTCACAGTCTCTCCTTCCCGGGCTGGCTTTGAACCATGACCCTCAGATCTCAGCCTCCTGAGTAGCTAGGATTACAGGCGTGAGCCACCAGCACCCGGCTAAAATCCTCACTTTTTTTTTGTGGGGCCAGAACTCTAGGCCTGGGTGCTGTCCCTCAGCTCTTCAGTTCAAGGTTAGTACTCTACCACTTGAGCCAAAGCGCCACCTCCGGCTTTTTTCTGCTTATGTAGTGCTGAGGAATCGAACCCAGGGCCTCATGCATGCGATGCAAGCGCTCTACCACTAAGCCACCTTCCCAGCCCTGGTATTTGCATATTTTTTTAAAGACCTTACCTTTACGTTAATTTCCCCTTGGTAATCTGCATCAACTACTCCGGGTAATACCTCAAAGTTTTGTTATAATTTGAGCTTCTACCAATTATCAAGCCCACAGTTCCTTCAATTACAGAACCATAAACTTGAGTTTCTATTAGCTGAACAGCATACATAATAGAGATGATGTAATCTTTTTTTGCTGCCAGATCAAACCCTGCACTTCCTGGAGTAGCTCTTGGCAAATCCCATACTGTAAATAGAGGAGACAAGGGATTTAATGGAACTGAGCCCTTAGGGGATTTTTGTGTAACAGTAGGTGTTTCCCCTCTTTCGTTTTCGGGGCTGAGGGAGCACCCCTCTTCTTGTTCTTTGTTTCCTTTTCTTCTGCTGTTAGGAGAATTATATCCTTATGATATTTTGATCTACACTCATTTTTCCAATGATTGCCTTTCTTTCATCGTGGACAAAGTCCAGGCGCTTTACCCTTTTTATTGTTACTAGGTTTATTTTGCTTTTGTTTAAAATCTTTACTCATGTGTTCTGACTGGCCACATGAGAAACAGACCCCATTTCTGGCCTGAGGTCGTGTCTTATGTAATTTTTGTTCATAAGCACTGAATGGTTCTCCTTTCATTGCTGCAGCATATGCCATTCCTTGAGTGACTGCTGGTGAGGCATCTATGCATGCTTTAACATTATCTTGCAATGATCCCGTCAGTAATTGTAAAGTACTTAATACATAACTTTTCATACTTGTTACCTCCTCCCTCATTTTTCTCACAGTTTTCCTTCTCCTCACTACCTCTCACAAGTTGATATGTACATTTCCCATATATTGTCTTGTGAGCATTGCTGTTCCATTGGTTTGCCCTTTGTCTTTTTTCTCACCATTTTGTTTTTCCTCTTCCATTCCATAATTAAGGTAAATGTATACACAAAATACAGGGTACCAAAATCAGGGGGATAAACCATAGGGAGAAAACCCAAAACAAAATAGAAATCATATACTACATTAAAAACAGCAACCACAAAAAGAAAAAAAGCCTCTGTTTTCATATCTTGGAGTTCATTTTGCTCTGCATCAGCTTATATGGTAATATATATGCATAACAAAGCCACTGGAAAAGTATCGTTGCATGGACACCATATCATGAAAACAACGTTAACTCTTTCTGATGGTAAAGGTGGAATTAGGATTGGTGAATTCACGATTCTGATAAAGGAATTTCAAAAGAGTTTTACAATTATGACAGGTAAATTTTAATTCTTCAGCATTTTTAACAACTTTGCCTATTAAGAAAATTTAAAATTGCCTGGGAAAAGAGGCTTTCATGCAAAGAAATCCATGGAAACTTAGTGCAGAGACAGCAATGTGGGTGAAGATGGCTCATTAAACAAACAAACCAATAAACCTCAGAAAACTTGCTGGAAATCCTGTAGGTTCCCTTGAAAATGTCCTTACCCAGGAAATATATTTTCAGTTTGTGAAACAAGGTTGTAGTGGAATTTAAATTCAAAGTTCTTTAAAAAAAAAAAAAAAACAGACATCAAAATTTGTGATTTGACCTTTAATTACCAAACTGTAATTCTCTGAAAAATATATTTTGAGTCAAAATATTTAGAGAGAAAGTGCCCTGCACAATGAAAGAATGTATTGGGTTTATATTTTTCTGTTTGTAATTCTTTCCACAATGTTTTTGTACATGAAGCACTGAAACACAGAAAATAAAATCTGATAAGATAATTCAAACCAATGATTTCACATTTCTAAGTGGCTCACAAAAAATAATATCCTTATTAAGATGAGATAGTGAACACTTCTCTTATTACATAAGCCAAAAAATTTTGGGATCAGAAAACAATTGAGGAAATGAAAAATGTAAGGAAACTCTTTTTAGAACCCGAGCTAAGCATATTTGCTTCAACAGTGGAGAGAATCCAAAACTTTTTGATATAGATTCTCTTAATATTTTAGCTAAAGTGATTTTACAGAGCCTATTTGCCTCACTACGATGAAGAACAGATTGAATGAAGGCATGAAAATAAATTACACATCCAAATGAGGCAACTTAAAAGAGTTTTAAATGAGAAACAATGAAGATGGAGGAATGGGGGAGGCCGTATAGTCCTTCAGCTTCACTAAACTTGAAGCCAAGAAGCTGTGATTCATTGGAAATCAGGAAGAGCTAAGAGGAGGACATAGAAGTAGGACATAGAAGCATTGTCCTTTGTAACAGACACTGTCATCCAAGGTATGGATGATTTAACTCTATTCTCTTCAATACATCTTGTTGAACAAATTCAAGACCAAGAGAAAAATAATCAATTGAAATAATTTTACAAAGAATAACTTCACTTTTCCTGATATTATATATAAGGAGAGACTTAAGAGAAAAGATAAAAAGTGGAGTATACTTTGGTTTCCTCTAAGCATCTTGTTACCAAAATATATCTTTGAGGTTAGAAACGATTGAACCCAATAGTGGTGGAATACTTATTTTTGTTGGCAATTTAGACACAAGAAAACTTTCAAGGTTAAAAAAAAAAAGAAAAAAGTATAGCCAAATATTTGTGATCACAGCTTCTTGGACTGGTTTTTGGAGACAAAGTTTTACATTAGAGTTTGTCCTCATTAACATAGAAATTGGGTATTCATGACAACCAAATTCAAGAGGGAAGTTTAATGGACTCGCTAGGAAAGTAAAAAGAAAACCACTAGAAAACCCGAAAGTGGTGCTGCAGCTCAAGAGGTAGAGTGCTTGCCTTGAGCTGAAGAGCACAGGGACAGCACACAGGCCCAGAGTTCCAACCCCATGACCAACAAAAACAAAAACAAAAAAAGAAATCAAATTAGTAATAGAAAATGAGAAAACCTGGATCGTTCATCTTATATAATGGGTGGGAGAAGAAGGGTAACAAGAAATCTAAAGGGTTCTACATCTATGGCCAGGCAAATGTGTTAGTCATGTTCTTGGTGATAAGGATTACAGATGAAAATGATCGATTTAGGGGAAAAAACTCTCTGATAGTTCTAACGTTTATATTAAGCAGATGCAAAGATTGATCTGTTTAGATATCATCAAAATATCCATGACCATGAATATGAAAAAGAATGATAAAATTGGGGACATTATTAACGGGAAGAAGAAAAGAAAAGTTTTGACATAAGTGTAGCAATGGGAGCACCAGTGTGGACAAGATTGGAAGAAAGAGATAAGGAAACAAAAAAGTAATAGAAACAGATTTAGAGAAGAAAAGAAAAGAAAGAATTTGCAGGAAGAAAAGGTCAAAACTGTTACAGAGACATTGAAGGAAATATGCTATTTGGATTTGAAATCTAAAAGGACATAGACAAGTTCAATAAGAACAGTGTTTTGGTGAACTGGTAGAGATGTAATTCATATTGATGAAATTTTGAGATATGAATGTGAAGCCATAAAATTCTAGATCCATTAATTCAACAGATCCTTTTTATTTTAAATGTTGGGAACAAATGCTTTTATTCTGACCTTAGAAGAACTAATGAGCTCCAAGAAAATGTCTCTAAGAAGCCTTTCAATTCAAATATCACTGTTTGTCTCAAAATGACTTAAATTCTACATCTTCTAATGTTGGCATAGAGTTACACTGTGGAACTTAAAATAAGTAACATTTTTAGCTGGGTGCCAGTGGCTCATGCCTGGAATCCTAGCTACTCAGGAGCTAAGATCTGAGGATAGTAGTTCAAAGCTAGCCCTGGCAGGAAATCCATGACACTCTTACTTCAAATTAACCACCAGAAAACCAGAAGTAGCACTGTGGCTCAAGTGGTAACGTGCTAGCCTTGATCTGAAGAGCCAGGGACAGCGCCCAGACCCAGAATTCAAGCCCCTTGACCAAGAAAATTAAAAAGGAAAAAAGGGGGAAAAAGTAATATTTTAACGCTAATGTGCATATATACACAAAATTAGTCTAGAAATAAAACTATAACAGTCCCTGGACTGGCAAAAACAGAGATTAAAGTGAAATTGCCTTCTATAATTCATTTAGACGATCTAAACTGAGGGCAGGCTACTGGAACTCACATCACTAATTGAAGAGGTAGAATTTGAGAAGATCACAGATCAGAACCAGTGTGCAAGGAAAGTAATAAGATTCTCATATCATCCTAAAGGTTCGCAGGTTGGAATGCATTTGTGATCCCCGCTACTTGGCAGACAGAGGTGAGGAACTTAGCCTGTGTTCAGCCCTCAGCAAATGGATAACCTATCAACAAAGTAAATAAATCGAAAAAGGATTATTCTAATGGTAGAGTACTTGTTCAGCAAACAAAATATTTAAATTCATACTCCTTTCCTAAAAGAGGAAAGAAAAGGGAAGAAAGAAAGAAAGAAAGAAAAGAAAAGAAAGATAGGGAGGAAGAAAGAAAGGGAGGAAGAAAGAAAGGGAGGAAGAAAGAAAGGGAAAAGGAGAGGTATAAAGAAAAACCTCAGCATGCTTTAGATGTTAACAATGACCGTAAATCATTTTAGCTATAAATGCCTTCATTTAATTCTGGGCAGAGACATTTTGTATCAAGCCTGATAAAAACCATAGCATACCACATACAAAGCTTGGGTTAAATACAGGTCTGCCCTAGACTGTTGGATCAATAGGAATATATGTCTAGTGCTGTTGCAGGTATGTTAAGGTGTGTGGGAGTTTATCATCCTGATGATCTTGCAATGATGAAATTGACTAACTACACAATTACCTTGGCAGATCCCTGCTGAGACCTATATTAAGTCACAGGTTAAAAAGTAACAATATATACAATGAAATATATTGAACAACCAGGCATTGTGTCCAAAACTAGTTTTACCTGATTCAGTGTATCTTTACATTCTATATCACATGTACAAGTTTCTCATTCCCTTCTGTCTCATTATGTTGTCTTTCCTTGGTTTTGTTTTGTTTTCAGAACCGTGGTATAGGAGGGCATTTCTTATATTTTTGTCTTCTAGTCTTCAGAAAGTCTGCAGTTAAATATGCTTAAGTTCCTTTCATTAGAAAATTTAAACCACATTGGGTAGGCTCTTTATCATGATTTTGTTATGATCTCAAATACGTTTTTATTTCTGGCATTCTACCTGTATAATCTCACTTCAATCTTTTTCAAAGGGCACTTTAGTGGAAGGAGGAAATTCAAAGGGGATTCTGGTACAGAATTTCTGTTACTAAAAATTCTGGTACATAGTAAAGTAAGTCCAAAATTACTCATTAGAGAGATGATTTGAAAGTCATCTTTTTACATCTTAATACTCTTTCCTCAAGCAAACCAGAGGATTTAAAATAACTTATATTTTTAAGTTAATAGACACAAATGTGGATGAAAATTCTAGAAATAAAATGATCACTCATGAAACCTTACTGATACTTCAAAGAATGATTTCCAGTTAGAGGAATCATCTTCACACATTTTCACACAATGTGAATCTGCCTGTTAACGGAACCCCAAACTAGACTAAGGCATCTAATAGCTATCTAATTTTTGTTGTCTTTTGTCAATACTGCTTTCTTATCATATTGACTAGTATGAATTCTGTGACCATTATATAATCACATTTGTAATAAATGTTCCTAGGTGGGAACTTCAAGGATGAGGTGGTGTGGGGTTTCTGGTCGAGCCCTGTCTGGTTCAAGGGAGGAGTTGGTATTGGCACAGACTCTGGGGTAAGCAGGGCGGGGCTTTGAGGGTGAAAGCCAGTCTGTGTAGGGCTTTGAGACAGAAGGGAGGGGACAGGAAAGACTAGACTTGTTAGGAGCAGGGTCTCTTGTGGAGTAGGTGGGACTTTAGGATGGAGACTGGCAGGTGGATGGGTTTTCAGTGGAAGAAGGCAAGGTCACTGGGGAAGAGGCTGTTTGGGGCAGAGCTTTGAAAAGGAAGAACAAGGCTACAGAGGAGGAGGTTACTTAGAGGAGGGGTTGTGGTGTAGCACTATGAGCCCTGGTGGGATATGTAGGGTGAGGTTTCCCATAAGGCAGGGAAGATAATGAAGGCAAGAGGCTGACAAAAGGTGGGGATTCTGGTGCAGGAATGCAGAGCTATGAGGGAGAGGCTTTTCAAGATCTGTGAGAGGGCAGAGTGGTGCTAGAAAGAAGTGGGCTAGTAAGGGGCAGGCCTTTGGGAAGTTTGTTAGGGTGGAGGTGGGGTTTCTGGCAGAGCAGGATGTAGTAACAATGTATGGAGGAATTTTTCAGGACCAGAGCTTTGTGAGAGCAGAGATAGGATCCAGTGGACTAGACTCGTTAGGACAGGGTTTCTGGTGTAGCCAGTTACCACTTCGAAAAGAGTAGTAAGTTGGGTGGGGATTACAGTGTTGCAAGGCAGGACATTAGACTTGGACAGGGTTTCCAGTGGGGCAAGGCAACCTTCAAAAAGGGATTATGAAGGGACAGGGATTTCCAGTTGAGCCTGGTGAGGCTTCCAGAGGGAGGCCAACAGATGCAGTAGTTTGCAGTGGAGCAATGTGGGTGTCGAGAGATGGGATAGTGTGGTGGGGGTTTTCTAGAGCAGGTCAGGGCTTGGAGCCATGGGGTTAATTGGAAGAGGGACTTTGAGAAGGAGTGGAAGGTCTACAAAGATGTAGAGTAATTATGGGCAGGGTTGAGTAGGGTGTGGATCTGTGGGAGGAGCCAATAAGGGGGGATTCATCACGGGAACAATGAAGCCATTGAGAGAGTAGATATGGGAGGTAGAGAGGCCTGTGGTGGAGCAGGGCTGGCTTTCCAAGCAGGAGATGGGCTGTGTGAGAAGCTTCTGGTCAACTAAGGCGTGGCTACAAGGGAAGTTATAGAGAGGTGGAGGGTTTTTGCTGTAGCATGAAGGGAATTGTGGGAAGAGGTAGGTCCAGGGCTGGGCTTGAAAAGTTCGGATACTTAGACTAGTTATGGATCAAGTTTCTGATGAAACTAGGAGGGGTCGAGGGAGAAGATTGGTTGGGAGTGGGGTATGAAAGGAATGGGAGGAGCTTGGAAGTAATAGAATATGGGAGCAATGGGACTCTGAGGGAATAGAGTAGTTAGGGACAGGGTATCTGGTGGATGAAGTTAGGATTAGAGGGAGGAGCCCAATGTAGGCGGGGTTCTTGGTGCAGCAAGGTGGATCTTAGGAGGTGATATGGATGTGGCTTGGTTTCTGGTGGTGCAGAGCAGGGATTCCAGGAAAGGGTGGAGTGGAAGAAGGATTTCCCTGTAGCAGAGGAGGACTTTCAGGAAGGATTTTGGTTGCAGTCAGGCCTTTGAAAGTTTATAGCAGGACTACCAGGGGGTAGGTTATTTAAGTTTGGGCTTTCTAAAGACCAGGCTGACTGGAAGTGTGTTTTCAGTGGATCCAGTCAAGTTTTATGGGAAGGGGAGATAGGAAAGGGACAAGACTTAGTAAAGCGTGGGGCTACAAAAAATAAACAATTACTCTCATAGGAACACCATTTTCAGTCAGTGTAGAATTATATTACTTTTATGTATGCGAGAGATATTGGAGAAAGTAAGCAAGTAATAATTCCTTCCTATTGAAATTTTTTTAAATTCCTGTTGAGTGAAAATAAAACCACAGGTCACATCAGGCTCAGAGGCCCACAGTAGACTAAGAAATATGAAGCACTGGACTGGATTCCCCAGCACAACCTTTAAGGACTACAAAAAAAAATTTAAAATATCTCACTTGGTCATAATGGACACTCTATTACCTTAAAATTGTGAATGAATAGAACTTTTAGTCTGACCGTTTTAGAAATCCTAAAACTAAGTAAGTGATAATGTTTTAACTTTATATAATATGTGAAGTATACTAAAATAATTAGGAAAATATAAAAATGTACACAGAATATTTGTTGTCCAGCATCAATTTTAATCTAAAAGAATTTAAAACCAGAAAATTGCCATATAGTGAGATTGCAGCATGGTTTCTTTTCAGTCATCAAAATGGTGACTTAAGGAAAGTGTCTTCATTATTGGATGCATCGATGTTTAAACATATTTAAAAATGTGACGCACTATACAGACCCTGAAGAAACTCAGAGGGATATGTGAAATGAGGTTGGAATAAAATTAATGAATAGTTACAGTAAGAATTGATCTTCACTAGGCACATAAATATTTTCCAGAAGAAAAGACTACATTGAAAAATAAACAAAACAGTGAAAAGGAAGCAGGCAGGCAGACTTTGAAATACACATTATCCAATGAAGAATATCTATTGAAGCATGATTGCAATAATCTTTTACCTAAGTTTCAGTACTGATCTATGTTATTCCCTAATGCCAAATAACAAAGCCATGAAAATGCAGTAATAATTTTCAAGACATTAGACTTTACAGAAGGAATTCAATGAATAAATTTCTAGAAAGTAGAGATAGATGTCTGAGATAAAGAGTAAAGCAAATATCCCCAATTCATAGCCCTTCGAGGTCAGAAAGGTACAAGCCGAAGCACAAGGAGAATGGACAGAAGTACAGTAATGCATACCAGTAATTCCCAAGATGCAATGATGAATATAAGAGGGGAGAAAATCAACATGACCATCACAGGACTTAGCACTGGAGAATAGAGAAAAGAACAGTGAAAATCCATGGAGAATCACAAAGAATGCCCTTGCATATTTGGCAGAAGTGTGCATTGCATGGCATTGAGGTCTAAAATATGTGTAGGTATTATAGGAAACTATTTGTGCTCATATGGTGCCTCAAGTAGTTATAAACTTATGATTTACAGGACATTGAGTAATAATAAAGGTCCTGCTTCAGTAGTATAGAGTTAAACCTTGATAAATTCTGTTTTTAAACACCTAACACACTATAAAACCAAGACAAGAAGATTCAAATTATATATAAGTGACTTGACTGCAACAATAGAGTTCAAAAATCAAATCACATAATGTGGATGCAAAAGGATTACATTATTAGGGTAATCTTTAAACAACACACATTTTATGTGAATAGTCCTGATTATAAATGATTTGTTTTCCATACGGATTTTGGATGCACAAAAACAACAAAAACAAAACAAAACAAACGAAGAAATGACACTTGGCAATAGAGCTACATGCCAGTATCTCATCTCATGAGGCTGAGATTGTAAGACCATGGTTCACAGATGGCTGGGGTAGCAATCCACGAGACATTTATGTTCAATTGTTCAATCAAACACATAGTGAAACCTTGGTTAAAATAGTACAGATTCAGTCAGTCATGAGTGAAAAAAAACAAGCAAGATTTTGAGGCTCTGAGTCAGTTTCATTACTCCACGCACGCGCGCGCGCACACACACACACACAAACACACACAGCGAATATTAAGAGTGTAAAAAATGAACCTATCTGCCAGGACTATCCTAAGCATATATTAATTAATAAAAATGAGGGAAACCATAGAGCCTATGTGTCTTTGAGTCTGGCTTCCTTCACATAATGATTTTTTTTCCAAGTCTTTCCATTTTCTTAAGAAAGGGGCTATGTCATTCTTTCTCATAGAAGCATGAAATTCCATTGTGTATATATACCACATTTTCCTGATCCATTCATCTACTGAGGTTCTGGTTCTGGTTCTGGACTGGTTCCATATCTTAGATATGGTATTAATGCTGCCAAAAACATACTTGTGCTGGTAGTTTTAGTGTTTTATTTTTTGGAGTCCGGTTGTGGGGCTTGAACTATGGACATGGACACTGTCCTTCAGCTCTTCAGCTCAAGTTTAGCTCTCTACCACTTGAGCCACAGCGCCACTTCTGGGTTTTTTCTTTTTGCTTATGTGGTACTGAAGAATTGAACCCAGGGACTCTTGCATGCAAACACTACGACTGAGCCACCTTCCCAGCCCGAGAGAAGATATTTTAACTTATTTTCTACACGTAAATTAATATTAAGCAAAGCTAATTAAAATAATTACTTATTTACTCTTCAGAGGATGAGTATATTACTTTTGGATATCTTTGAGGAAAAGACTTTAGACTCATTACAACTGATGCCTTGCATTGAAATTACAGGCTAAACTTTCTTCTTCATTAAACAAAAGCTTCAGTTCTTTCATATTAGAATTATAAAATCATAATACCTGGATGTTGATTTGTTTTCCTTTGCTATTTTCAATTCCATTTTTCATCCATTAACTATCTATAGATAATTTCGACAAATGCCTATGAATGGGATTGCTGGCTCCAGAGCTATGTACATTTGACCATACAAAATGATGCTAATTGAAATGGACTCCAAGACATGGAAACAACAATTACATTTTTTTTTTCAGATATCAACCTTGATTTCGGTAAAGAAGTGTAACTAGATCTTATTTTATTTCATTTGCCTTTGATTTATCTCTGGACATCTCTGTCTTGATTCTGGTACCTTCCATCTTGTATATACATTATCTGATTTGGAGAAGGAAAGAGAAATAACATAATGATGAAAGAAGTGACCCATTGCAACAATGATATTCACAAGACAATATACCGGCAATGAACTTTACAACTTTGGGGTGGGGGGTATGGTTGGGGGTGGGAAAGGATAGGAGAACAACAATGGAGTGGGTAACAATATTCATCAAGGAATGTACCTTACTCATGTAACTGTAACCACTCTGTACAGTCCCTTTAAATAAAATAAAATTTAAAAAAGTGAACCTACCCTAGAAAAAAATATCCCTTTCAAAATAACCCATCTGTAATAGTACTTGTGAGGGATTCTAGAGTCAACCTGTTATAGCTGGAAACGGATATATTGGGAAGCCATCTCAAACAGCAATCAAAAGGCTGAGAGCTGTGCTCTGGAAAGGTCAAACAGTTAAGGGAAGACAGAGGTATGGGTTATTACCTCAAAAGTATTTAAGTTAGAGCTGTTGGACACTCAAAGTTTAAGACTTTGGAAACAAGATGGATGTCTGTGCTATGGTTGTAATGATTATTGCTCCCTTCTGCTCCTTAAAAATAAGGGATTCAATTATCACTATGTATACAAACAATACCTCAGTTAATAATTGTAACCACAAACTAGATTGATGCCTCAGTTTGTGAACATACCTGTAGCCACTCATTACCCCACTCCTGTAGTAGAATGAATATAAAGCATTTTAAACAGAATTTGGGGATCCAGAAGCTGGCAATGAGGCTTTGGGTCCTCTGGGGTCTTCTTTCCTATCACTTCCTGTGATTTCTCAGTTCTTTGGCCAGGTATCCCATCATCTTTGCTGTTCCATGGTTGTGGTTAGTGACAGTACTGATATTCTGAACACCTCAAAACAAACTATGTAAAACACTTCCTCAGAGAAGATTCACAAATGTATAGGAGCACCTGGAAAGAAACCAAACATAAGCAGTCATTCTGTGATCCTCTAACAAGAAAGTATAATTCAGGTGTATCTTTACTTCTGATATATATAAGAGATGGACAATTTTCCCTTTTGTACATTTGGTATTTGATATTGCATAAATTTTCAGAAACACATATACATTGTGAAATAATGTTATTTATTTCATAGGTCACAAACCTTGTCACTGGAGCGATGACCCAAATGTCTTATCTCAGTTGCCTGATTCAGACTTAGATGAGTGTGAATTGCATAATTGTGAACATTTCTCCATGAAACTTAACAACACAGAATGAAGTTTGAAGGTCAGGCCACTCCATACCTCTAAAGATTTTACATATATTACAGTAATACACACCTAAACTGCTCAGCAGTCACAGCACATTGGTGTGTTATAATTGTCTTCAGATCAGAAATATTCTAGAGTTTAAAGAAGAATGATGGGCTGTACATTTTCAATGCAAGAGTGATGATCACCCCCTGTAATTATTCTCAGTGGAAAATCCTTCCTATACATTTTACTGACTTAGCTTCTACTCTGTGCTTTACCATTATCAGGGAGGGTCGCACTGTATAGAGCTAAAATACTGCAGCAACCTTAGCTGTCTTTGAATTTTACCTCTAATCTTAATACCAAGGTCAACTCCGGAACTCTAATCACATCATTAGTGGACACCTGAACTTTCCAAGCTTGGTTAAAAATTCACCTATCATTGCTCATTGCCAGTGTTAAAGATCTCACTCTATTAGATTTATTGTGTTTCTTCTTGTATTTCCAACACTGCCTTAGATGTTAGTTTTTGATATAGAGGTTTTAGTTTGCATTTGATTTATGGAAGTGTTAGTAATGTCAGTTGAACTGCATATATTATAATGTAAGTAATTTGATGTTTTGACATATGAATTTAATTTTGGTAATTGAGGAATTCAATGCACATCACTCACAAAAGTTTCTTTATATGTACTGGTATTGCTTTATTGTGAACTTCCTAAAAGCCAGTCATAGGAACACACGTCCTAATCCCATCACTTCTGTCACTGAGAGGAGGCTTGAAATGTCCAGATGACTTGGCACTTCAAAGTGAGAAAGTTTCTACAATGAAGGGTGAGAAAATAGAAAAAAGAGCAAATGAATCTTCCAACTGTTTTGTTACATGTTCTTTACACTTACAAATTAAGACACCAGAATAGTATTTTTATAACTTCTTACCTATTTTTTCCTGTTCTGAGATGTTTTATTTATGGATCTCTAAGAAATCATATAAGAATCATAAAATAAATCTATAAATCATATAAGAAATCTTAAAAAATAGTATGTTAGGGATATATAACCTAAAAGGAATAATTTCAGGAAAGTATTAAGCACATAAAATGTAATACACACCTAAAATTGTCTCTTTATTTAAAACTTCAGCAGTTGTAGTTTATTTGTTCTAATAACAAAGATTATAAACTAAGTTACAATAGTATTCCAAATGGAACACAGAACTAGAAAAATGAAGGGTAGCACTAAAGAATGCTACTGCTACTACTAATAGAGTAAGAATAAAATTTAGGCAAAACTCCTTCAGACTAAAAGCCACAGAACAACCCCAACATTACTTTAATTGTTTCATATGAAGACAAGACCTTTTTTTGTAAAGATAAGTTTTCACAGATATAAACATCAGTTGGGTGTATATTTCTTAAGGCCTTCAGGAAGGATGCTCTGACAATGTTGATGGAAGCTGACTTCTTTGCGACCTACTACACAATGTGCAGACATCATTCCAAGCACTGCACCTGCATTAGGGTAATTTTAGTGCTCATGATAGTTCTTCCAGTTAGGAAATGAATTAAGTATTTTATTCAAAACAGAAGTAGGCAACAAGGCCAAACAAATTTCCCAAGTACCCAATACGGATCAGCTGTAGAACCATAATTCAAATCCAGGTTTCCACCAGGCATATCTGAGGATATTCTGTAAGTTTCACATTCATTACCTTTCAAGATGTATGGAGCAGATGAACCCACATTATCTTCCTAATTATGGTTATAATGGCAATAACATTGCTACAGAATATACATATTTTTAAATTAAAAGGGTGTGGGAAATGACATTGTAGGTGATCTTTATACCAAATAAAGATTGAGCCAAAAAGAAAAGTAAGGGGCTGCGAAGGTGGCTCAGTGATAGAGCACTTGCCTTGAATGCATGAGATCCTGGGTTCAATTCCTCAGCACCACATAAGCAAAAAGAAAAAAGTTGAAAGTGGTGCTGTGGCTCAAGTGGTAGAGCACTATCCTTGAGCTGAAGAGCTGAGGGACAGCACCCATGCCCAGAGTACAGGCCCCACGACCAGAACCCCCCCCCCCCCAAAAAAATAAAAGAACCTAGGTTCCAAATTTTAGTCATAGTACTAGCACTCACATACCATATATATATGTGTGTGTGTGTGTGTGTGTGTGTGTGTGTGTGTGTGTGTGTGTGTGTGTGTGTATGTATATACACATATATATGCTTCCTAAAATATACAGTAAGTTAATTTGTCGAAACCTGGTCATAGATTAAATATGAGGTGTGAAAAGTTATGTAAGTCTGAAATGACTCCAAGGTATTTTGAGAAGGCAGCTGGAAGAGTTATCATTTAATCAAATAGTAATGAGGGATTGGTTTGTAGATAGAGATCAAAGCTCACTTTTGGATATTTTGAGTTTGCTAAAATCAGTAGTTAGGAGTTGTCAGTAGACAGGATGCTATTAAGGACTTGAATTAAAGTAAACAGAGATGGAAAAAAATGCAGAAATAATTACTGTACTCAGTGGTAAAAAACATGAGAAGAAATATTACAGAGCTAAGCCCCGGGATAAACAAATATGTAAAACATGACAAATGAAGAAAAACAGTAATAAGTATGTAATGCAGACTTATATGGGTAGGTATTTTTAATGTTTAAGAGCTATGAAGTGATTGTGTGATGACCTAAAATTTAAGAAATTGGTAAGTTCAACTATCCTTTGGGCCAACCATAGCTGATAGTTTAAGTAAAACGGGGCCACAATAATGTGTCTTGATTTACCAAAGTGAAAATAGGCCAATATTTGGAAAGCCACTTTTTGGACATGTGGTTGGAGTGGCAATTACTGCAGTTTGTTCAACTGTCAGTAGAAAGCTACAGGTTTAGCACAATGATAGAAATCTTTCAGGGATCTGGTAGATTTTCCCTCTGTCTTCAAGTTCCCTTTTTTTCTGAGAGCTAAAATTTCACTACTGGAAGCCTGTCCAAATTGTGCCTTTGGCAAGTTAACAGATAGTCTATCACATGCCCAAATAAAAGAGAATTGGAACAGGTTTACATTGAGCACTCACAGTAGACGGGTCTCTGGACTTTCTCAGGAAAAGCCTTCTGCCATTGTGGGATGGATAGGGCTGGATAATATGCAAAATAGACACCATATATTGAAAGTATTCTGCTAAGTTAACACTTGAGATATCGGATGTTTTAACTGCATTGTATTGACTTTTATGAATCAGTTAATCAGATTCTTCATGCCATATGATTTTACTAGACTGTAAAATGCATGCTTATCGCATTTCCTTTGTATAACATAGAGTATGTTTTGAAATTTGGTATAAAAGATTTGTCTTTTCATTTATTTATTTTTAATATGTATTACTCTAGTTTTCAAGAGTAGGGAAATGCCCTGGAACTTTGTAATTTGATGTCATATGTAATTTATTTTTTTTTAATTCTTATTTATTGTCTGTTGCAGCTGCCGGCTATATGTAATTTAAACTGTAGTTTTCTTCAAATGTATAATCCTGCGCTGAAGTTTTTTTCTTACAAGCTTTCTAATAAATATGTAGTCTATTCAATTTTGAAAAGTACTGCTGTACCTCCCACTTATTTGTGGCATTTCTGAAATCCAAGTTCCTCTGTGCGTCAGGGTGGATACTTTTGCTTGTAACAGTTTTGTTATTGAATACATAGCATCTGGCTACTTAGGGAACAAAGGATGTGAAGTTACAGTATCCCAATAAAGAACTTCCAGGACAATTCAAGGGCAACTCATGTATTCTCTTTGTAGGTGAATAGGAGCATAGAAAAGAAAGTCTTATATAAGAAAGTGACTGGGAGTGTGTGCACATAGGTATTCACTTATTTATCTGTTGTTATCGTTTTACATGCTCAATATAATTCATTATATATATATATATATGATCACAATTTCCAAAATCCAGAGAACCACATCCATGGGCATCGCTTTCCTATGTTGCTCTTTGGGTAATACGAATGAAACCTGGTATTGTCCTGTGGTAGAGAAATAACTCAGAGATTCAAACATTTTTCTTTCAATATGTTGTCTGTTCCTACATCTAAAATGAGGAAGTCTGTTAATACATAATACATGTTATAATCTATTTAATATATTTATACAATGTATAATATATTCTATATTATAATATATATTATATATAATAACTGACAGTATTATATATTCATAAGCAAAAATACAACAAACGTATCTATGTCCATACTTTCCTAGCCATGATTAGGTTCAGTAGAGTTAGGTGCATTACAAATCAACAGGAAAAGTCTACTGAAGTTTTGATGACCTTGAGCTAGATAAGGAGAATTTCTGTAAAAGGAGCCTCTCTTCAATTATGAGAAAAGATAAGTTTGGAAGTTTTTTGTTTTATTTTTTTGTTTTTATTTAGGCCGGACAAGGAGCCTGAACTCTGGACCTGAGGACTGTCCCTCACCTCTTCAATTCAAGGCTAGTTCCCTACCACTCGATCCATAACAGCACTTCTGGCTTTTTTTTTTGCTTATGTGGCACTGAAGTATCAAACCCTAGGCATTGTCCCTGAGCTCAAGGCTCATGCTCGACCACTTGAACCACAGCACCACTTCTGGCTTTTTCTGCCTGGGATTGCTTTGAATCATAATACTCAGAACTCAGCCTCCCGGGTAGCTAGGATTACAGGTGTGAGCCACCAGTGCCCAGCAAGTCCCTCTCTTTTAGATATTATTCTAAAAGCCTCCTATCCAAGGTCACTCCTAAGATAATAAATGGATCTATGCCAATAGTTCCTTTATACTCTCATCTCCTGTTATGGCTATTGTGTGTCTTTTCCATTGTATCCTGAACCTACTTCACAGTTCTCTTCCTAATCCATGATTCTAGATGTATTACTAATAATTACCTAAATTTTGTGGCTATAAACCCTAAATTACTCAACTATTAATTTAATTTATTTTTTTTTCAATATGATCGTGGTTCTGTACAAATCGGAGCTTATATTCACCTCTTGCATCTACCTCTTGGCATGAGCAGAGCCTGGGCCTAATCTACTTTAAATGCAAGAGGTTAGCCAAAGAACAGCCTACAGTAATCCTGCCTAGGAGTCAGTACAGGTAGTTGAGTGCCTGAAAGAAGCAATGCATTCCTGACATGAGAAGGGGTGAGAGAGACAACAGATTACAGAGCAAACTGGCAGTCACAACATTTAACAACTTCTCCTTTGGGGAAACTGACCTCCTGCAAAGTGGCAGTGAGATAACTTTAATTTTCTTATATGAAGGAAGTTGTCATGTCTCACTACATAACTCCCTTGTAATCAAAGAGAGGGTCATTCTTTTGTTTCCACCTTAGGCCCAGTCTAAGTTTCTGTCAGACTTTGCTCAGACTCTATTCCTACCAGAAGGTCCCTGATGAGGAGGAAAGTGTGATCTCTTGGCTTCTGACTGGCCCTTTGGGACCTGAGGCCACTTTTAATTTTCAACCTGTTCCTTCTGACAATGGGAAAGCTCATTCTCTGAATTGTGCCCTAGTATAGAATCTCTTCAGAGAAAGTCAAGGAATGACAGATTCTTCCTGAGTGAGTGAGTTTCTCCATTTCCAAAGAGGTCAATTAATAGCTGATTCTGAGACCCAGGTGAAAGTCCTTTACCAGATCCTCCAAGCTGGAGTGGATGTTAGCTCAGACTCCAAGCCATCCTCATATTTCTCCAGCTCTTTCTCATGAACCAAAAGGTTACAGGAGTTTAGTTCAGAAACAAGGAGAAATGAGAGAAGGAGAAGAACCATTGGCAGGGTGAGGAATTTAGAGATTTTGGGTGAAAAAAGGGCTCAGAAAATCTAGAATCAGGGTGCTGGGAAGGTTGCTCAGTGGTAGAGTGCTTGCCTTGCATGCTTGAGACCCTGGGTTCGATTCCTCAGCACCACATAAGCAGAAAGAAAAAAGCTGGAAGTGGCGCTGTGGCTCAAGTGGTAGAGCGCTAGCTTTGAGCTGAAGAGCTGAGGGACAGTGCCCAGGCCAGAGTTCAGACCCCACGACCGGACAACCCCCCCCCCCCCAAAAAAAAAAGAAAATCTAGGATCACTCACATCATTAGGGAATCACATCATAAGATTAGAGAATAAAAGTAAGAAATTACTACCTAAATTACTAACTCCACTAGTCTACATTACAAGTGTTTTGTCAAAAGTTAGCTATCTTAGCTCTATTTTGATCAGGAAAACGGAGCACATTCTTTCCTTACAAAGTTCTACTGAGTAGCTTTATCCATACCCCAGGTTGTTCTTACTCTCTGCTACTCTGTTACTTTCCTTTGCTGCATTCAATCAATGACACTTGAAAGTGTTAGCATCTTCTAATCCATTTGTTTTAAAGTAAAACAAATTATGGGGAAACATATATCTATGGTACATTTTCTTCTATGGCATATTTATTTGATGTTATTAAGTATTATTTTAATAGTTTCATTGTTAATACTTGAGAAAAATATTTTACTATTAGCAGTAATTAGCTGCACATTTGTTTTGGTATTTTTCCATGTCTGTGTATTTTTTAAGCTTCTAACATCGTCTTTTCCCCCAACTGTTGCCTTCCTAAAATTGCTTCAAATTATAAACTATTTATAATGGTCCTCTATGTGTTCATTGATATATTTAAATTTTGATCTAATATCTACATATTATAGGAAATCTTCAACCTATTGTAATTGGTCTGAAAATCAATATGGATGTTCCTCATTAAAGCAAAAACACAATGCCACAAAACTTAGTGAAATTAGGATTAGGTATATATTCAAAATATTTAGCAATGATACAGTAGAAACATTCACTTCTCATATAACAGAACATGTTTATAGCTATGAATAGCACATTTTCTTCATTCCCTCTTTCTGGTGTATCTAGGTTGATTACACAGCTTGGTTGCTATAGAATATTGCTGCCATGAACATGTATATTCATGTTGATTTATATTCCTTCAATATGTATCCAATTGCAGTAAAGGTCATCAACATATATGTCTTTTTGGTATTGTGTAAACTTCCATTAAGATATCCCTATGGGTTGCACTAGTTTACAATGCCACAAAACCAAATATAGTTCCTGATTTATTTACCTCTCCAGCAGTTTATTTATTTGAGTGGTGATAGCTATTCTGGTGTGTAAGATAGGATCCCAGTGACTTTCCTCTTTATTTTCCTTCATATTTGCTATGTGGATATGAATCTCAAAATTTTCATTTATTTATTAAAAACTTACATTTGTACTTCATTCCTGATTAGTGTCTTTCTTTTTCTCTGGTACTTGATCAATTTTTAAGATTTATAACATTTGATTTTTTTCCCATTACAAATACTCATTTCAGTTAGTAAAAAGATTTTTTTTTCATTACAGTGGTGCACAATTAACTAAAAACAACAGATTGTACATTTATATCACTGGATGTTTTTGTTTGTATTTACAGCCAGGAAATTGTTTCAATAAAGATGCTGAACTTCTTTCATTGATATACTGAAAGTATAGTATCTCATATTCACCTAAACTAATCTCAGAATTAACAGTCAGAGCCTGGGCCACCACAGTCTGGGCTAAGTAAAACCACTAACACAGTATAAACTGCATTTAAAGAGAGCAAAGGGCTTTATAACAGATGGAAGAAAGGCATCACCTTCATGAAGCAAATGTTGAAGTTCACAAGCAGACCTTAGGAATCTGAATATCAAGAAGATCAAAAAATAAAAGTATTTCGAAGGACAACTTTAGAACTCAAAATTGGGGAGGTGGGACAAACAATAGATACCAAAACTCAATGCTGAAGGGAAGGAGAATTTAACCCAAACCTCAGCTGTGTCTGACTCTCTCACACAACACACACAGACACACACAGACACACACACACATAGACACACACACACACACACACACACACACACACACACACACACACACACACACACACACACACACACACCCCTAGTGAGAGATCTTTGCCAAAGCACAGGCATTCTGGACTTAAGACACCGAATACTCCAAAACTATCCATTGTGAAGGCCTTTACTGAAAGTACCCATTGTAAGTAGACTTTTACTGAAAGTTAGAACTCAGGTTCCTGGAAAAACCGTGAAATGTCACAATAAAGTTCTGCCCATAACTCCCCTAGCAATAGCCATCAGCAGATGACAGGAATTACCTAAAGCTACAGATTATTTTTTTTTTAATTTAATTTTATTTTATTTGAGAACATACTGTACAGAGGGGTTACAATTACATGGGCAAGAAAATGCATACATTTCTTACCATGCATTGCAGCCTCCTCCTTTGTTTACCCTTCACCTCCCTTCCCAGCCTCCCCCCTCCCCCCCCACCCATTCCTACCCCCCCCTCCCCCCCACCGACATTGTAAAGCTGGTTTTGACATGACATTTTGTACTTCTCATTGTTGCAACAGGTCCACCTGAATCCTTAAACGACTTGTTTGTCCCCGTATCCTCCACATGTTATACTGACATCAAATATAGTGAAAGCGGGGGTTACACTGTGGGGGAGGGACATACAAAGCAACAAAGAAATAATATTATAAATGCGTTAGAAACACATGCATGAAAGAAACAAAAACATTAAAATACATATTTGAGGTTTCGTTTTCCTAACATCACATTCTCTGACTTTTTCCGCTTGACTTTTACCTATACTAGATATTGCAAATAAGGGAAGCCATGGGACCTATGTTTCTTTGGGCCTGGCTTACTTCACTTAATATAATTTTTTCCAAGCCTTTCCATTTCCTAACAAATGGGGCAATGTCATTCTTTCTGATGGAGGCATAGAATTCCATTGTGTATATATACCACATCTTCTTGATCCATTCATCTACTGAGGGGCATCTGGGTTGGTTCCATGTCTTAGCTATGGTAAATAATGCTGCAATAAACATAGTTGTGCTGGTAGCTTTAGTGTGGCCTTGTTTGTGATCATTTGGGTAAATGCCCAAAAGTGGGATTTCTGGGTCATTGGGGAGCTCTATGTGGAGTCTTTTGAGGAACCTCCATACTGCTTTCCAAAGTGGTTGAACAAGTTTACATTCCCACCAACAATGAAGTAAGGTTCCTATCTGTCCACATCCCCTCCAGCATCTGTTGTTGTTAGAGTTCTTGATTTTTGCTGTTCTAACTGGAGTGAGGTGATATCTCAATGTTGTTTTGATTTGCATTTCTTTTATGGCTAGGGATGTTGAACATTTCTTCATGTGTCTATTGGCCATCCTTCTTTCTTCTTCAGAGAAGCTTCTCTTTAAGTCTTTCGCCCACTTACTTATTGGGCAGTTGTTTCTTTGAGGATTTGTTGTTGGGTGGTTTAATTTTTTGAGTTCCAAGTATATTTTAGATATGAGACCCTTGTCCGTTGTATGGCTAGTAAAGATCTTCTCCTAATCCGTGGGCTTTCTATTGATCTTGCTAGCTATGTCATTTGCCCTGCAGAAGCTCTGCAAGATTATTTTTAATTTTTTAATTTTTTTTTTACTTTTTTATTGTGAAAATACTGTACAGAGGAGTTACAGTTACATGGGCAAGATAATGAGTACATTTCTTATCAAGCATTTTAGCCTCCTCCTTTGTTTCCCCCTCCCATCCCTTCCCATTGTCCCCCCGCCCCCCCATCGAATCCTCCTCCCCCCCTTCCCCTCACCAAAGTTGTAAAGTTCGTTTTTCTCCATAAGAACTTGTACATTTCATTGTTGCAATGAGTCCACCTGTATCCCTATTTAAATGATTTGTTTTTTTCCCCTCCTCCTCCACAAATTATTGCTTATTGCTTAGCCTGCACTCGCTAGCCAATAAGATTGTTATAAGATTACCCAGTTAACAGAAGGGTCGGGGATCTCAACTCTGACCCACTGGAATGGTGACAGTTGTGAGTCCAGGCTCGACCTTGCAATAAATGACTCTAATGTGGTCACGTGAGAACTGGCTCCATGGTGGTCTTTGGGGATCCTTATCTAAGCACAAGGTTAGTGTACACAGAGAACCCCAGGGGCAGTTGTATCTGGAACAATGAAGCTTTTTTCCTCTTCTTTTCAGATAATCAATCATGATGTTGCAGTTGGCTCCACAGCTGCTCCACACCTGAGCAGGAGGAAGGAAAGGATGCCTTAGAATGCAGGACAGCCTTCTGTACCCTTGGATTTATGTGTAAGAATGCAGTTTGTGGTCCTCTAGGCAGGGGTGGCCAAGCTGAAATGGTGGTAAACTTTGCCTTGAGGATGGCACCCTGTGAGCCCTGCATGCATGGTGAAGCAGCCTGGAAAGCCCTGTGAACATCTCCGGGATGGCCTCTCAGTGGATTGGAGAAATTGACTCCTGTAGTTGCACATGGCAGGAGGCAGGAGGAGAGCAGGAATCCAGAAAATGGGAGAGGCACAGAAGCAGATGCACCTCTCCATTGAGACTCCTCGGCCATTCTAAGGAGGTTCACAACCCACACGTGGCGGCCACTGCACAGGTCCCCAGAGGCCCTACTTGTCTGGGGAGCAGTTCCTGGTCCTGATCCAGAGCTGGAACTTCCCAAGTGGCCCTGAGCTTGGCTGGGCTGGAGCGGAGCCTACCAGCCATGCTTCCTCTGCCCTGCTGAGTATAGCCCCCTAGCAGCTGCCCAGGGTACAGCACCCACATAGGCCACCTCCTTGGGGCAGGCTGAAGCTGTGCTGACAATTCCTGCCTGGTGCCTGCTTCAAGGCAAGAGCCAGGCCTAGCCCACAACAGAGCTGGCCCTCACTTCCAAGGGCATCGAGAGAGGCATGACAACCACAGACCCAGCCTTGCTGCCCTCACTGCCCCTAGAGGTTACCTATAAGTCCCTGCCTTTGTTCTTGAAATTCTTCAGCCATTGGTTGTCTCATTTTTCATTATCAGTTTGGGTGGGACTCGAGACTTCTTCCTCTCCTCACCAAGCTAACATGCCCTAGCAAATCCACCCCAACTACCAATCTACCATATAATATGTGATTTTTTTGTTTCTCTTCTATTTTATTCCTCCATGGTATAACCCGTTTCCACTGTATTTGAGGTCGGTGAGCTCCAACTTGCATATACAAATTTCTCATGTGGGGAGGGGAAGGGAAATAAAATGCTAAAAGAAGTACACAGTATGACCTATTGTTACAATGAGATGAACAAGACACTATGTTGAAAATGAACTTTACTAGTTGGGGATGAAAGGGGAGATTTGGGGCAGTGGGGAGAAAAGGGATTGCAGGGAAAAACAAAAGAGGAGGTAACAATGTTCATTAGATAATGTACTCACTAACTTACTTATGTAACTCTAATACCTCTGTCTACCATTTTCACAATTAAAAAAACATGAAAAAAATTACCCTGCAGTACATTAAGTTCAAATTTCCTAAATGCTCTGTAAATTAAGACCAATTTTTAGTGGGAAGAAGGTTCTCAGAAACATTTTTTTGTCAGTGTTTGTGTTGTGCATTATTACCCAAGTGTACATAAATTAACAGAAGGAGAAACAATAGGAATAGGAGAAAGAGAAGTTCTGTGTTTAAGTATAATGGTTCAATAAACTATAGAAGACTCTGCAAATAAGACAACTTTGAAACAATAAAGCCAAGGCCAGTATTTACACCTATGTGAGTGACATAGAGAAAACATTACTCCTAAATGGAACATGAAGGATGAGGCCACTCTGTTTCTTCTACTAGCTCTAAATCATGGTAGCTAATCATGCAAATTTGTAAAAAGTAGAATGGAAGAATAATTCTGGTTCCAAGCAAGTCATATATAAGACCATGGATTTAACTGGGAAAAAAAAGGCCATGTTGAGAGAGCAGAAATTATTCTAGCAATGAACTGGTGGCTAAGATCATATTTTTTTTCTTTCTTTTTCTTTTTCTTTTGATGGTAGTGGTGCTAGAACTCCATGCCTGGGTACTGTCCCTTTACTTTTCAGCTCAAAGCTTGTGCTCTACCTCTTGAGCCACAGCACCACTTCCAGTTTTCTGGTGGTTAATTAGAGATAAGTGCCTCAGAAACTTTCCTACTCATGCTGGATTTGAACTGCAATCCTCAGATCTCAGCCTCCTGATTAGATAGGATTACAGGTGTGAGCCACTGGCACCCTACTTAGGATCACATGTAATTCACTTGCCATATATTATCTCCTTTTATTGTATACTTTTAGTGCTTTGGAAGTGAATCGTACCTTCATAGGTTTTCAAAGCCTAATTTTCACAAACTTGCATTTCTTCAAATAGATATGCTATAAATTTTAGAACAGACATTAAAATAGATATAAAATTCACTTACAGGAATTTGTCCAACGTACATCCTCTATAGTGTGTCTTTTCAAAATTTGATTTTGGGGGATTTTTTCCAGGGTCTCACACATATTTTCAAGTGCACTGTCAATGAACTACAATTCCCTTTCGAAACACGTTTTTTACTTCTCTTTAATGCATTCATAGAAGTGTAATGAATATACAATTCTTTTTGACCTTTAAGACTTGAAAACTTGCTTGCTAAAATGATTGCAGTATTATAAAAATCGATCATTATGAGGAGTTTATCAATTTCTCCACAAATGCATTACTTTATTTTGTGTCATTTTTTATGTTAGGGTCATACTCGTGGGATTTCTTTGTCTTTTTTCTTAGATACTAAAGAGTAACTTATTTCATATGCTCCTCCTATTGACTATTAATTTACACATGTTCTTTAAAGAAATATCCTATTCAGGAAAAATTATATGGAATTAGAAGATATAAAAATACTTAAGATTCAGAATCATTGTAGCATTCACATTGTAGCATTAACAAATATGTTTCCTCTATCTGTTGGATATGTTTCACTTCGGTTATAGTGTCCTTTGAATTATGAGTATAGTGTCCTTTGAATTATGAAAGGCTATCACTTGATATAATCCAGTATATTCTAGCCTTTCTTTAGCCACTAATGATTTCCATTAGAAACCCTTACTGATACAATGTCATGAATTTTTACATTTATCTCTTATAGGTTTTTACATCTCACATTTTGTTTGATAATCTTTTTTTATTTTAAATTTTTGTGTAAGGATTGAGGTAGGCCAGGCGCCTGTAGGTCACTCCTGTAATCCTAGCTAGGCAGGAGTCTGAGATCTAAGGATCATGGTTTAAAGCCAGCATGGGCAGCAAAGTCCATGAGCCTCTTATCTCTAATAAACCAATAGAAATCCAGAAGTGCTGCAGTGGCTCAAGTGGTAGGGTGCTCACATTGAGCTGAAGAGCACAAGGACAGCACCTGAGCCCAGAGTTCCAGCCCCATGAGAGACAAAAAAACAAAACAAAAGAAACAAAAAAAAGGATTGAGGTAGTAGTCTAAGATCATTTTGTAAATCCCGAAAGACAATAGTGCCAATACACCCATTTAAGATTCTATTTTTATTTCATAAAGTCATAGGATAGTTTTCAAAATCTATTGACCATACAACTGAGAATTTATTTTCAACAAATCTGTTACATTCTTCTATGTGTCTGCTATTGTAGTAGAACTATGTTGTCTTCACTACTAATCATGATAAAAAGATTCAAAGCTAGTATGAAGGTTGAAGCTACACCATTTTACAAGATTGTTCTGACTGACCTGTATTCCTTGAATTTACATAGGAGTTTATTGAGCAGGTGGACCAATATTCTACAGAGATATCTAGATGTTTGATAGTCACTCATATTTTGTACCTTCAAAAAACACAACACCCCAGATATTATATATAGAAAAATGTCTTCAGAGAATACTTGAAACAACTAAAATTAACTCAGGAATTAGTTAAGATTTAGATAACACTGTAGCATAACAAAGATGAATGATAACAACTTGAGCTGTACAACAGAGGAAAGTGAGAGGAGAAAGAATGATGGACCACATAGGAGCTATATGTGATTGCTATTGTGTTTCAAAAACCAGAAAGAATTCAGAGAAGAGAAGGAGAAAAATAAAGTGTCCTGAGACAAGTTTCTTTTTAATCCATCTAATAGCTTGTACTAAAATCAGTGGAAATGGGAAAAATTAAAATAGAAATTAAAGCGTTGTATATACATGTTGTAATAGGAATATGAATATTTTCAAAGAAATAAGAGAGAGAATAGTTGAACTCTAAAGGGAAAAAGAATGAAGAGAGAAAAGAAGCAAAGTAAAACCTTTATCAATAACAAACACAAGAGTTTGGAAGTGGAAATATTCTAAATTACAATAAAAATTGCTAGTGTGGATAGAATATGGATCACATGTTATCATATATAATTTTGAAAAAGCATACTAAGAATGAAAGTCATGGTTTAAAACACTATTTGGATTATAACTAGACAGTATAGCTCAGTGGTAAACCATTGGCTTTGCATATGTGAAGCAATGGTGTGAACTCCCAAGCATTACAAAGTACACACACACACACACACACACACACACACACACACACAAACCACATAAACACACACACACACACACACATACACACATTTGCAATATTGATATTACCATATTAAACGGAGGAAATTATCACAAACAGTAAAAGTATGTTAATATATGAAATAATAATATTGCTCATAGTATTTAAAAGTTTAGTAGAAATAAAATACTCACAATATACTTGGATTTTAATAGATTAAGTAAATTGAAAATTAATAGAAGACGAGAACTTTTGCAAATAAGTTTTAAATAATAAACATTTTGAAACATGTGTCCTTTTATTTTAACAGATGATTGATATTACTGGTGTTTTAACTCAAGATTTAGAATATGATAGCGAGGTGCTGTATATAATGCTAGGGATGGCTATATCCATAATCATTTCACTCTGAATAGTTTTATACTAAGGTCTCATAGTTTCCCAGTCTCTCCCGAATTATAAACTCTATTTACACTTCCCACCATAGCTAGAAAATGGATTTCACAAATAACCATGCCGAGCTCAAAGTTGTTTTTTTTTTTTTAATTCAAGTAAAAGTACTTCCAAAAAGTGACCAAGTAATGAAGCCTTTCTTAATAAAGTATGTGCTTCTTGAAAATACTGTAAGTATTTGGTACCTGGACAAATATTTTTATACTATAAGAAAATAAATGTATTTAGATTCACTAACCATATAAAATTAAGAAATTAATTTTTAAATAGCCACATGTTAAATATTATAAAAGCAAAATATATGTGTCTGAATAATTTACATGTGTAAAAATCATGCAAAATTAAATTAACTGATCCTAAACTTTGATAAAAGAATTACTCTAAAGAAACAAAAGGAAACATTTAAGCTCAAAATTTGAAATTTAGAAAATAAAATGAAGTAGGGGCTGGGAAGGTAGCTCAGTTGTAGAGCACTTGCTCAGTTGTAGAGCACTTGCCTTGTAAGCATGAAGCCCTGGGTTCGATTCCTCAGCACCACAAAAGCAAAAAGAAAAAAGCCGGAAGTGGTGCTGTGGCTCAAGTGGCTCAAGCGCTAGCCTTGAGCTGAAGAGCTGAGGGACAGGGCTCAGGCCCAGACTTCAGACCCCACAACCGGACCCCCCCCCAAAAAAAAGAAAAGAAAATGAAGTATACTCTTTAGTTGACTTAATTAAGTGTAAACGCTCTGTATATCAATTTTATAATAAAAAATGCTTGAACAAAAAAAACAAAAGTACCCATTGATCAATGGCAACAGCAAAAGCATCAACAGTTCTTGTTTTGAGTGTACAAAAATATCGTTGGAATATATAACAATGTTCCTTCCAGAAGAAATGTACTCATTACCTCATTTATGTAACTGTAACCCCTGTGTACATTACCATTACAATAAAGTTAATTTGAAATTAAAAATAAACCAAATAATATACCAATTAAGAATTCTTAGAAGCCATTGGTTAAAAATATTGTAAAAAACTCCCCTAAATATCCAAGGAATATACTTTGATGATACTATTTAAATGCTTCAACTTCAGCAGAAAAGCAAAAAGTTTAAAAAGTGTTACAAAGTAAAGTAATAAATCAGACTATATTACTATTAATAATAAATATATGAATAATTTATAGTGGTAGTCAAATATGTAAGAAATGAGGCAATTTGCCATTCATTTGCACTAAATAAGTGAGAAAGAATTTTCTAGGTATTTTAAAATTATCATAAGTTTAATGAAGAAATTTTCTGTCACATCATATGATAATCAGACAAAGCTGATATTAGAACAAAGAACAGATTTATTAAGTTTTTGGATGTTAATGTATATACTTATTTTGGTTGTGGAAAATGTGGGGATTTCAACTTGGGGTATATTGTTCATGCAGGCCGGCATCATATCTGTGGTTAATTTTAGGATAGTGGTTCCCTTTCCACAAGAACATGCACCTTAACTGTCCTTTTAGCCTTCCCATCATCAATGGCATCAGAGTTGCTCACCAACTTTTCTAGCTTGCTACCTTGACTGGCCTGGATCCTCAGTCCTTCCAATCTTAGTTTCTAGATAGTGCAGGATGGTGGAAATTATCCAATTCACCCAGCTATAGATTGAGAAATAAGTCCACTAAATTTTGGCCTGGGTTCTGTCCTCAAGCCTCCTAAGTAATTAAGAGTACACATGTGATACCCTGGTGCCAAGCAGTAAGAATATTTTTAAAGCAAGTAGACATATATATGACTTAGGCTTGTGAATACCTCAGGAAAAGAATAAAAGAGCAGTGAAGCACAGAGGATAGGTAGAATTTTAACTAGCTACTCAGAGGCTG
Organism: Dipodomys spectabilis; assembly: GCF_019054845.1. Classification (NCBI taxonomy): domain Eukaryota; kingdom Metazoa; phylum Chordata; class Mammalia; order Rodentia; family Heteromyidae; genus Dipodomys; species Dipodomys spectabilis. The sequence goes on from NW_024870847.1 coordinate 1,274,285, forward strand.
AATAAGCTTAGCTAGCTACTCAAGAGTCTGAGATCTGAAGACCAATGTTCAATCATGAAAATGCAAGCGATTATCTCAAAAAAAAAACACACAACAGAATTGTAGCCGTGGCTGAAGTAGTAGACCACTATCCTTGGGCACAGAAGCTGAGGAATAGTTCCCAGGGACTATCAAGCCTCAACAATGATGAATGCATGCATGAGCATATGCACATGTTCGTGTGCATATTCATACATGCATGCACACATATACAAACACAAATGAGTATTTCAATGTGAAGTTATTTATTTTTTTTTACCTTGCTGTACTTTATTTCCCTGTATTAGTTCACAAATTAACAAAATCAGCTAAGGACCTATTTACATAAAATTCATCATGTTTCTCTAAAATCTACTCTCTTTTTGGAAGCCTGCTTTTATTTGACCCAAAAATAAATTATTCAGGAAGTCAATTCATCACTCTCAAGTCTATAGTATTAGATGATTGTTTAGGTTCCTCTTAGCAATATGATTTTTTGAAATCCTGCATCAAGCAATATAATTTCTTTCACTAGAAGAGAAACCTCTGTCAAACAATTAATAATAGCTTATTCTCCTCCTGGCATTCATATGTAGTTTTATTTTCTTCATATATTTCATGATCTCTCTGCGTATGCCAAAGTCTGCGCTTAGCATGTGTATACAATTCATAGATACTGAAATTGCTTTGGAATAAATAATGTTCACCCTGATTATCTTGAAAAAGAAGAATTGGTCTCTTAGCACTTTAGGTAATAACTTGAGGGAAAGAAACAAAAGGAAAAGTGAGGAACAACTCAACACATAGATTCAAATGAAACAAAACAATCCAAGAAAACAAAAATTAATTCAGTACTCAAGAACCTGCAGGAAATGAAAGATTTAAAAAAAATCAGCAATGACAAGCTTAGGAAATTCGTGACTACATGGGAGTGAACTGTTGGGAGGATAGTGGCTAAAGCCCAGACTGAACAGAAAGTTCTGTACACAATGCCATGCACCTGTTATTCTAAATTCCAGGAAGAATAACATAAAGAGCACTGAGACCAAGTTCATACACAAGTAGGAAGCCAGTTTCTATCTGAAAAATAATCAGGATAACTTAGGGCTGGGGGCATGACAAAGTGGTAAGACCCATTTAAGGGGCACAAAACATTCAATTCAAACTCTAGTATTAGGGGTAAAAAAAAGCTATGATTTAAATAATTAGAACAATTGTAATACTTGAGTATTTGAGTGGAGAAAAATCCATTAGAGAGATAGAATGAACCCACGTTCCAATGCTACTTTAGTGATAATGTTTAGTGGTACTTGAGACAAAACAGAGTTACCTTGCAAATGAGCATGGATGTGCATTTGGGTGATGGAAATACTCTACTTACAGAGGTGTAAATTAGATTTTTTGGGTAGATTGTAGTTCTTGAACTAAGAGCCTGGGTGATGTCCTTGAGCTTTTTCTCTCAAGGTTACCACTCTAATACTTTGAGCCACAGTTCCAATTCTGATTTTCTGTTGGTTGTTTGGAGATAAGACGCTCATGGACTTTCCTGCCCAGGATGGCTTCAAACCATGATCGTCAGATCTCATCCTCCTGAGTAACCAGGATTCCAGGCATGAGCCGTCGATGTTTTTAATAATTCAGTAATTTGTATAGTTACAGAAGTTATAAATTATCATTGTAACCTGTGTATATATGTGTATGTATAGATCAATGCATACAGTTAGAAATATATTGACATATTTTTGCATCTACAGTAGATTTATGAAATCATCCTTCATTATAAAATAAAATGGAAACAAATTTAATAAGGAGTAAAACAAAGGGAATTGTTACACGTTACTACTTGTTGAATGGAAGATGAATTGTGAGAATCAGTTTGGTAAAACCATCTCTACTTTAACATAATGAATAATTGCTATTAATTTCAATCAACTTTGGTGGGGTGGAGTATTGGATGAGGGGGTGGGGGAGGCTGGGAACGGATGTGAAGGGTAAACAAAGGAGGAGGCTGCAATGCTTGATAAGAAATGTACTCATTATCTTGCCCATGTAATTGTAACTCCTCTGTACAGTATGTTCACAAAAAAATAAAATAAAATAAAAAATAAATAAAAAAGAAAAAAAGTGTAGGGAAAAGTTATATAAAGATCCATTACACTTAAATCATGATTTATTGAATGGAAATTCCCTTGTACAACTAGTTAAGATAATAAAAATATAATTAAAAACAATGGAGACATCTGATCTTAAACTGTGTTCTCTTAAACCATGAGTCAATATAATAGTTTCCTCCTCAGAAATTTTCTTTGCAGGTATTTTCCTCATAGTGACAGAAAAATGATCAATGCATTGAATATCAATACATCACATTGCACATCAGAAAGAGACACAATAAAAATCACAGTAAAAATGTTAGAATTCACCACATGATAAAATAACAGGTAGAATGTGCCAAATGCTAATTGATTATTTTTCCAAGTACTCTACCTATGGTATCTAATTTAATCCTCAGAATAATTCCATAAAGTGGAACTACTTACATTTTTAATTCTCAGATGATGATATTGAAGTCTTCAGAGTTGTAATTACTAGTACAACATTGCACACATGGTAAGTGTTAGCCTGAGGTCCATCCCCGACTGTATCAATTAACCTCATTCTATTTTATGACTAAAATTCTAGGAAAAATTCCCAGAATTATTGTGTACACTCATGATATTTCAGTTTATCTTTGTTAGAAAATAGGGAACTGTAATATGAAAACTCGAAGTTCAGAATCAATGCATACCTCCCTGGTGAAAGGAACTGCTAAAGTATAACATTCTTGATTTCTAGGTCAAAATAGCAGAAATCATATTCTATCCCTTCACTCAACACTACACTGCCTGGGGACCCTAACTCTGTTTAACACTGTCTTACTGAAAGAATGGCCTCCCCAATTCCTGATGGAAACAGACTGCAGGTCTTATGGACCAATCATTTCCACATTGTAGCTCAACTAAGTTGTTTACCATTAGAAGTATTTTGATTGCTTTTTATACCCAACATTTTGAGACAAAGGTACTACTTTAAAATGCTATTAAAGCAAGACTGATATAAAAATCACCTTTGACCCCAGATAAATAATTTACCTTTCATGTACCCAAAAATGCAGTCTGACCTATTATTAATGTTAGGAATGAGAGGATAGAAAATCATAGACAACAAGGCCTAAGCATGAATTAAAGCCTCTCCAACTTGTGAATACAATTGGTTTAAAAAGACATTAAGGGCTGGGAAGGTGGCTCAGTGGTAGAGCGCTTGCCTTGCATGCATGAAGCCCTGGGTTCGATTCCTCAGCACCACATAAGCAAAAAGACAAAAAACAGCAAGTGGTGCTGTGGCTCAAGTGGAAGAGCGCTAGCCTTGAACTGAAGAGCTGAGGGACAGCGCCCAGGCCCAGAGTTCAGGCCCCACTACCAGACTCCCCTACCCCCCAAAAAAAGACATCAATACTACTATATTTGTTCAAAATTTCTTATGATACTGAAGATTCAATTGTAAACTGTTAACACTTGAAAATAACTCATTTTCTTGGGAGTAGGAAACAAAACACAAGATTAATCCTAATCATTTTCAAAGACATTTATTTATACTACAAATTCACTCTTATAACTACAAAGATTCTAAAAATAACTGAAGCATAGTGTCACGAAGGACATAATTTAACTTCATCATATACATTCAAAGGACTTTGCTAATAGAAAATAAATTTATGCTAATAAGTAGCTCACCCAATTCACTTCCATTTTTTAATCTATATCTTTTATTTTCATAAACTGGCTTTTCATAAAATGATGCATAAAAAGCCTGTATACCCACTTACATTTTCAGATTTTAACAATGCTTATTTCAGAAATGTCTTTAGCTGTATAGTCAATGAACTGAAATAACACTAAAATATTCAAAGGGTTTTCAGAAATTGCAAGATTCACTCTGGAATGTTATTTATATTGGAAAAGATATTCAAAAAGCCTTATTAACGTTGTGATAGTTACTCCCACAAAAGTACTATTAATGAAGAAACCTTTGTATGTATAATACAACTTCAAATGCATCCACAATCTGGAGGTGACACATGCTTTTTTGTTTGTTTTTGCAATGTATACCTAACAAACATATCCACAATACTTATTTTCAGTCAATATGATGGGATATTCAAACCTAAAAAATACGGGGTTTATTATCTTAGTGTGAATAGATACAATCTTACAAAGAAAGCTATTTTCAACAGAAATTCGGAAAGAGTTTATCCACCTTGAGTTTCACAGGAATAACTGGAGAGTAATACCTGTTTGGTCAAGTTGGTCAAAATTACTCTATGAGTATATCTTAAAAGTATATCCAATTTAAGAGGTCAAATACATATTTTGTACTGACAGTCATCTTACAGCAATAACTTACTACCTAATTATATGTGTATCTTCTTTCCTAGCATATACTAAGAGCTGAAAGTGATCTCTTTTATCTAACTTAATGGTGTAAATGCTTTGATTATGATGATGTTATTATTTGACAAATAAAATGTACAAAAGGGTGGTTCCACTGAAATGACAGGACAGAAAACTGATAAATAACAATATTGCAACATAGCTCTTTTCAGCCTCACTCTGTCCACATTGGCAAGCAACATTGCAACCTCACACACACACACACACACACACACACGTGCGCACATGTACACACACATATACATGAATGCCAAATTCATGGTTTATTGTACAAAAAAGTTCAATTAAAATATTAGTGATTAGGAAAAATGATAATTTGACTTATTACAAAATAATACGTAATCCAATCACCATGGTTGTTACATTTTACCTGTCTCTCCACATGTGACCACTTATTTTATTTTTAGTTCATTCATTCATTCATCATTCATTAGTTTGGTGCCAATACTGGAGCTTGAACTCAGGGCCTGGCTCTGTCACAGAATTTGTTATGTTTTTGTTTTAGTTTTCTCAATGCTAGCATTTTACTGCTTATACTAAAGCTCCATTTCTAGCTTTTGCTGGTTACTTTCAAACCAGAATCTAATGTTCTTTTTTGTCTGGTTTCAAAGCACAGTCATCAGACTTCATCTTTCTGATTAGGTAGGATTAAAGACCTGAGCCACCCGTGTGGCTCTTAATTTTTCCTGTACATATGTAATGCACATACTTAGATAGTAATTTAAAACAGAGAGCATAGAATCAAGATGTACAGTGATGATATTTTCCTGTCAGAAATTCAAGTTAGTAATGTAAATTTCTTCTTAAGACCATACACAAAAAATACTTAAGAAGAAATCTGATGATGTATGTGTGTGTGTGTGTGTGTGTGTGTGTGTGTGTGTGTGTGTGTGTGTGTGTGCTGTTGCAATATGTTCCACATATAAGCACTGTGCAGCAGTGTCCAGCCATTCACAGTTATTGCATGAATATCTGCCTTGAGATACCAACTCATGGGCAATGTCTAGGTGTCCACTCTAGGCTACGCGATGAAGAGGGGTATACTCATCCTCATCCCTAGTATTCATATAAGTGGCCCTTTTGGAAAGTACTCTCCACACTGTAGTAAGCTGCAAGACAAGCACTCTACCACTGAACCACCTTCCCAGCCCAAGGATTAAGATTCTTGTCTGTAATTTGGTCAAAGCTATGTCTCTTTACGTAGGCGACTAAAAATGTATTTACTAATTTCAAGTAAATACATAAATTCTATTTCCATGTCTTCTAAAAAATACAAAAATTGTTTGCTCTGTAAATTGATTAGAAGCATGGATTTTGTGGCTAGCTATGCCATTTCACATCTGTATCTCTTTTCCTCTTTCTCTTTCATGGTTCCCATGGTTCCCATGTTTGCTCCATAATTATCCAAATTTATTTTGCTTTTATATTTTTAGTTGCATCATTTCACTTTCTGCTCTGCCATTTCCCAGAATAGCACCACATAAACAGAAAAATCCAGAAATGGTTCTGTGGCTCAAGTTGTAGAGCGCTTGCCTTGATTTGAAGAGCTAAAGGACAGTGCCCAGGCCCAGAGTTCAGGCCCCACAACTAATTTAAAAAGAATCTAAATACTTGATAATTCTACTAACAGATCTGACTGAAATCAGTTGAATCACACTTTTCCTATACAATGAAGGAATAGGTCCAGGCTGGGAAAGCAGCTACAGAAGGCAGGCACATTGTATCTGTGACAAAACTTTGTGGAAAATGGAATCGAGGATTACTTACTGGTGATTCGCTTGCACTTGAAGCATGATTCTGAACTATTGCTTGCTGATTCTGAACTATTGCTTTGATCATTATATTTTCCAAGAAGAAAAAGTGAAATTTAATTGATAGTAAAGGACTACTAACACATTTTGACTTCTCATTAAGCATCTTCAATCATCAAAATCACTTGAAGGCAATAGACAGGCCTATTTTTAGATGAAAACAAGTGTCTTTAAAAAAAAAAACAAGAATTTAGGTAGTCATACAAAGGACTTCTTTTACTACTGCATTATACATTTTTTTCTAATGTTGGATACCAACATTAGAAAGCTACTAGAAAGCTCTTAAAGCCCATATGTTGAATAGTGAGTTCTCTTACACTATAACATGGTATTTCCCAAATCATTTACAAAGAAGGCATTGTTTCCTATTTTCTCGCTCCTAATATAAGCTGCACATGAAGACAGCAAGGGTCCTAATGTTCAGACAAGGAACAAGGTGAAAAAGTGAGGAATGGTATCAATTTCAAGAAAAAAATGGAGTAGGATCCAAGCAAATTTCTTCTTTGGGATGTCGAAATTAAACGGTTTACTATGGTGTGGAGACTACTTTCCAAAAAGGCCACCCAGATGAATACTAGGGATGAGGATGAGTATACCCCTCTTCATATGGAAGCCTAGAGTGGACATTTAGACATTGTCCATGAGTTGGTAGCTCAAGGCAGATATTCATGCAATAACTCTGAATGGCTGACACCCCTGCACAGTGCTTATATGTGGAATAATACCAGAGTGGCAGATACCAATCCCCAAACTAAAGGCCTCTTGTCTGCCTTGCATGTTGCTGCTGGGAATAGAAATAGAAAAGATACTCTGTTGAATCATTATATCAAACCAGGTTTGAAGAACAGCTTGGAAGAAACTGCATTTAATATTGCCAAAAGGATAAGTATGTATCACGACCTCTTTGAAGTTGTGGAAGGCTGTACAAATTGTTCTCCTAAGTCGTAATGGTTTGGTTAAGTTTCTTAAATTTCAAAAATGCCAGTCCATCCTTTGTGTCCCTATAATTTTTTTCACAATACAAAGCAACAGCAATATCTTACTTTAAAAATTCATGGATTCCATGGTATTCTTCCAAGTGATTTGCCTGACTCTGATGTCAAAATGTATTCAAGAGTTTTTTGTATACATCTATAATGATTTCTGCAGAGTTTGTGATTTTTTTAATCAGAAATAATTTTAACTTATCTGTTGCAATGAATAGTATAGAAACTAAAGATGTTCCTAGTGCTTTTGGGAAAAAATATATCTATGTTTGTACAATATCCATAATCTATTTCATTCGCTCCTAGATATAATATTTTGAATTCTACATTTTTATATAATGTATAGTTTCATTAATAAATGTGTCCTTTCAGATTGCATTCAATATAGAAGAAGTTTAAGATTCCATTTTTCCTAGGTCCTTATATTATTTTATTTCTTTGGGATAAATTGACAATGTTATCTAATTTCAAGTTTTGTAAAGGTTATTCTATGTAAAGACCTTTCTAAGGTGAAGATTTAATACACTGATGTCAAACTAACCTTTAATTCTATGAATTACATGTATTGTTACACTTGTATTTTTGTAATCAACTTTTTAATAACTGTTTTTATATTTCTTGCATCAGAAGAATGAAATATATGGAATACTTCACAAATTTTCATATCATCCTTGTGCAAGTGCCATGTTAATCTCTGTATTATTGTAATTTGGGTAGACCTGCTGCTGAAGCATGTAGTGCCCTCTAAATTTAAGTACTTAATGATGTAATCTTTATACAGGCATATATCCATGGTTGCCTATTTGTAACAAGGAACCCTTATTGTTCCTTAAAATGCGATTGATCTTATTTCTCTAAAATTCTGTGTATAGTGGAAAAGCTTATATCATTTGGTCGATTGATCATATTTACAATTTTTTGTCAATGACTATTTTGTCATTTTCATTTCAAATTTGATCATACTTTGAAGCCTTTACAGCTAAGTCCAAAGGTGATGGCTTTTCAAGTACTTATTTATCAACTGAGTTAGCTTTGTAGAGCTAATGGATTCAAAGTAAGCCTTGCTTGAGAGCTACTTCTAAACTTCTGCAGCTTAACATTTCCCAAATGAGGTCTTGCTGGGACAAATGTCTACCTGAACCTTTAACCTTCTTCCTTGTAGGAACAGACCAACCAAAATATCTTACCTTGACAGCATAGCTTGTCTTACTGGAACAAAACTAACCTTAGTTACAAGGGATCATAGAGAGATGAACAGTTCAGACAGAATTGTTCAGAATGGAAGGTATTTTGTCAAAATATAATTGTTTATTATACTTATCATTTCAAAAGTAGCTAAAGCCAAAAAGGTGAAAAAATTTTCATATGCATGATTACCTACTCTCCTGGCCTGTCTAGCATCCAACCAGGCAGGAACTTACACTACTGACTCTCTATCACCAAATATTTCCATAGCTCCTGGAAAAGTCCATGTTTCTCCTCGATATTAGGCCTTAAATTGGTAATGTTTTAATCACAGTGTTTCCTCTTGCCTCTAGGCTGTAAATCTACAAATGGTAAAGCTTTAAGTCTAACTCTACCAAACACTGAGGTAGAGATAATGGAATAATACTTTAAAACAGAGTTGCCTCTGATTCCCTAACCACAACACAACAATGCAAAACAATTTTTATATTATATATACTTATATATTTTATATTTATAAATATAAAATTTGTGCTGATTTTAAATTTCACAGAGTGAATCTTAATAGAATTGATAATTTGACAAATATATTGACATTTATTCCGATAAATAGAATGGAATATAAATAATTAGATTTAGGATATATATTAGAATATAAAAAGTATCAATGCAATATCTTCGGTATAAACTTGTGATAAGTTCTAAGTGTTTGTGATCTTCTGAATTCACATGGTAATATAACAGTCTTGTTTTCTGCTATATAAGGGATTTTACTCTGATGCTCTGTTTATTGTTTTAACTCGCTGGTCCCAAAGTGTTTTCTCCATATTTCTGAAGCATTCTTACTGATTATACACAAATTTTGCTGATATGATGTCTAAAAGCTATTATTCTTCTGAAGGACCCACGGATCCGAGGATACAAGTTCCCAGTTATCTGTATCATCAGATAACAAGGGCAAGACTTCTCACATAGGCCCATGCAACATGCCAAAAGAAAATAATTGAAGACATCTCAATTTCTCATTTCCTATAATATTTCAGGACCCCAATTCCTTACAAGAATTAGCAGAATTCAATTGTGAAATGCAAGGCAAGTTAAAATGAAAGATGAGATCACAAAATCTGAGAGAAAGTACTGTAATTCAAACTTTCAATTTACAGATGACCAGCCCATATGAGTGAACAAAATTACAAATGAACAAGATTATTTTAAATACCCCTCTCCTAATGATTAATGAAAGATTTCAGTGCAGCCTAAAAATAGTTTCTGAAATGATAGATCCATAGTTGCCCTACCAAGTCTAGGAATACTTGATTTAAAGATCAAATATAATTTAGAAAAACATTAACTGAGAAGATCCTTAGTGCTTCAAATCACTGGTACTTCAGTAAAACTAGGTTCTGTAGTATAAAAAAATGTTGTCATTCTCAAACCAAAGATAACCTATATTTAATCTCCTGAAAGTATATTCATTTTCAAACTATTTAAAATCACATTTGCCAAAATAACACTTGACAAGTAGATGATAGTGACATTACAAGGTTTTCAAGTGTAGGGAGCTAGTTACAATAGAGTTGATTTACGTACCCAGCACCAATAGCAAACAAGTTCAACCATTCATTAATGTGTAGAAATAGTACTCCCCACCATTTGTGCTGTTCAGTAGGTGCCTTCCAGAAATGTGTTAAATAGATCAGCCTCCCATATTTCAAACCCAAATATTAGCTAATAAAGTAAATTTCATCACATAAGAAGGTACATTTTAAAAAGTCACTAATAGATGCCCTATCATGTGTTGTTTTATATTTTCCCTATCTGTCTAACATAGTAAGAAATATGACTTTAAGTTTTGAATATGGGTACTGATGAGAGATGTGACAAAAATAAAATCTGTATTTTATTTCTGTCATATTCCTCTAAGTTGTAAATTTTAGTTTTCTTCTTTTCCCAAAACTTATAGGTAGTACAAAAAATTATCCTATGTAAAATAAAATAATCATACACCATTGTACAAAGCCATTTATAAAAACTGGTAGTTAGGAATAAATTCTAAGCCATTTTTAAATTTTCTTGTTGACTAAAGATTAATCTTCCAAATGAACGAGAATAAAATCATGTCTAAGTGCTTCACATCTCCAGTCTTGCAAATTGTTATTGCAGATGAATGAATTATGGAAATATAAGCTGACATCAGTTCAAGTATATGTGGGAGTGAAACCCCATGGAATGTACATAAACCTTTCAAAGTATTAACAGGCAGTTTAACAGAATGACTATCAGGAAATTGAAACCAGAGAGGAACAATAGTAAAGAATTAGAATGAATGAAAAATGGAACAAGGGGCAAGTACAGCTAGAATACTCAATGTACATATGTAATAAAGGAAGTGCTAAATCTGAACTCAATCTTGGAGAAAGAGTTGGTTGACACTGATAGAAGGAGTGACTCTGATCCAGGAGCATTAGACAATTAGATGGACATATTTAATTGTAACACACTTGCACAACCTTTTGAAATTCAATTAAAAGAAACAACAAACAAAAACACACAAAAATGACAACCAAACAGCAATCTCTAGAGAGTATGAATATGACCTCTCAAAATTTTAAGCAGTTAATGAAGGCAGTCTTTGGAAAAGCAAACAAACTGTTCAAAGAGGGCAGTTTGGGGTAGGGGAGAATTTTGACCAGGTTTAAAAAGATTGTCTAAGGTTATAAATCACCTATATCTTCTGCAAATATTTTCTTCTACGAGTGCTTTGTCTGAACTGGATACTCCAGTCCTGAGTCACACTTGATAGCTTGTGAAGACAGAATGGAAGAAACAAGATCAAGAACCTATTACTCCACTGGAGAGAAAACAGTCCTCTCTGTTTTCTCTCAATCTCCTCACTACTCCATTTTCATACTTTTAATAACGTCAAGTGATTTTGAATTATATCTTTCCTTCCTTGTTCTCACAAAGTAATTGTTCAAAATAATTCATTAAATATTATTTGCCATTATTTTCTATCATGCTGTTTACTTGTTCAAGCGAGTCCATTAAACTTCCCCTTTTCTTTTGGTTGCCACGAAAATCCAACAACTATGTTAATGAGGACCAACGCTAATGCAAAACTTTGTCTCCAAAAATCCAGTCCAAGAACCTATAATCACAAATATTTAGCTATAATTTTTTCTTTTTTCTTTTACCTTGAATTCTTCTTGTGTCTAAAGTGCCCACAAAAATAAGTACTCCACCACTTTTTGGTTCAATCACTTCTAACCTCAAAGATATATTTTGCTAACAAGATGCTGAGAGGAAACCTAAGAATACTCCACTTTTATCTTCTCTCTTAAAACTTTTATCTTCTCTCTTAAGACTCTCCTTAGATACCATATCAGGAACAGTGAAGTTATTCTTTGCAAAATTATTTCAATAGGTTATTTTCCTCTTGGTCTTGTATTTGCTCAACATGATGTATGGAGAAGAATAGAGTTAAATCACCAATTCCTTGGATGATATTCTCTGTTACAAAGGACAATACTTCTATGTCCTACTTCTATGTCCTCCTCTTAGCTCTTGCCTGATTTCCAATTAATCACAGGTTCTTGGCTTCAATTCTAGTGAAGCTGAAGCACTATAAAGCGTCCCCCACTGCTACATCTTCATGGTTTATCTTTGAAAACTCTTTTATTTGGAGGTGGAATTTATTTTCATGTCTTCATTCAATTTGTTCTGCATTATACTGAGCCAAATAAGCTCTGTAAAATCACTTTAGGTAGCAAAAACATTAACACAATCTATATCACTATATAAAAATATTTTGGCCCCCTCCACTGCTGAAACCAAAACGCTTAGCGAGGGCTTCTAATAACGTGTTTTCTTACCTTTTCTATTTGCTCAATTCTTTTCTGATCCCCAAACTTTTTGGCTTACGTAATAAAAGAAGTTTTCACTATCTCATGTTAATAAGAATATTATATTTTTGAGCTACTTAGAAATGTGAAATCATTGAAGTATTCAATCAGATTTTTTTCTGTGTTTCAGTGCTTCACGTGCAAAGACATTGTGGAAAGTATTAAAACAGAGAAGTGTAAACTCAATACATTCTTTCATTGTGGAGGACACTTTCTCCCTAAATATTTTGACCCAAATAATCTTTTTAAGAGAATTACTGTTTAGTAATTAAAGGTCAATTCACAAATTTTGATGTCTTATTTTTTAAAAAAAAAACTTTGAATTTAAATTCCCCTACCACCTTGTTTCACACAGTAAGAGTATATTTCCTAGGTAAGGACAATTCTCATGGGAATCTACAGGATTTACAGCAAGGTTTGTGAGGTTTGTTTGTTTACTGTGAAAATGAGCCACCTTACCCACATTGCTCCCTCTCAGCTAAGTCTCCATGGATTTCTTTGCATGAAAGCCTATTTTCCCAGGCAATTTTAAATTTTCTTAATAGGCTAAGTTAAAAGTTAGAACAATTAAAATTTACCTGTCATAATTTTAAAACACTTTTGAAATTCCTTTATCAGAATCGCAAATTTACCAATCCTAATTCCACGTTTACCATCAAAAACAGTTAACATGTTGTTTTCATGATATAGTATCCATGAAACTATTATTTTCCAGTGGCTTTGTTATGCATATACATGAAAATATAAGCTGATGCTGAGCAAAATGAACTCCAAGATATGGAAAGAGATATTTATTTGCAGTTGTTGTTTTTAATGTACTATGTGATTTCTATTTTCCTTGGGTTTTTCCCCTATGGTATAACTCCTACTGTGTTTGATTTTGGTACCCTGTGTATTGTGTATACATTTACCTTAATTGGGGAAGGGAAGAGGAACAACAAAATGGCGAGACATAGGACAAAAGGAAAACCAATGCAATAGCAATACTCACAAGAAAATATGTTGGAAATGTACATTACAACGTGTGAGGGGTTTGGGTGTGAAGGAAAAATGTGAGAAAAAATGAGAGAGGGCATAACAAGTTTGAAAAGTTATGTATTCAGTGCCTTACAATTGCTAACCCACTGCACATCACTTTCACATTAAAATTAAATTTAAAAAATAAGCTGCATGAAATAAAATTTCACTGTATTGATATAGTAAATATTATTCTTTATATAGTAACTTTTTAAAAAATCAGTACTATTTGGCATATAATTTGAATTAATTACCCCTTCTTTATCAGAGGGCCATCAACTTGAATGTTATCCAACTAGATATTTTTTTCACAATATACTTGCCAATATTTTCAAAAAAGAATAAATTAGTACTTTCTCATACTAAAAGCGAAAACCATTTAATTCTATGGAAACCCATAACTTTTAAAAGTAAATAAGTTGTTAAGAGGACAGAATATGTGTGTTCTTCAAAATTCCTATGACTAATAACAACTCACTTTCAAATTCTCAACATTCCATACCTGAGAGATTCAAAATAGTACCTGTTTGCATGTTATGTAATTCTGCAATAGATTCATTTTCCAATGGGGTGTTACAGATTGAGAAGTGAACAGAAAAATAGCCATATTCTGGTATAGGATAAAACAATAAAGCATCGGTTATAATTAATTTTTCAAGAGTAAGCAATTGTTTATCAGATTAAGCTATTATTTCTATGACCATCAATTCCAAAATTTATGCCATAAAATCATCCTAGACCAACAGTTTCGAACTTGTAGGGTGCACCTCAAAATTCCCTTAATTCACATCACAAATAGCTTATCTCTATTGGGAAAAATACTACACCTTGCTAATGTGATGCCCTCCGTGTTCTGGAAAGAACACCACAATATACTGGGTTGCATCATTTTTCCTTCACTGGTATTCTTGCAAATATTATTTATATTTATACTTTTTTACTATCATAGATATTCAGGATGCTAAGATTGGAAGATTACAGTTAAAAGCGCACCCAGGCAGGAAGGTTCCCTAGATTCTTATCTCCAATATACTTTTCAGCAAAAGCCAGACACAAGTGGTACTGAGGTTGAAGTGGTAGGGCACAAGCCTTGAGCTTAACAGGCTCAGAGACAGTGTCCAGGTCGAGAGTTCAAGCCTTATGACAAAGCAATAAAACAAAAACAAAATTAAAAACAAACCCAAATCCTAGCATTTTTCTCACTGTATACAGAGGCACGTAATTAAGGAAATTGCTTCCTGTGTTACATACAGGTAGAAGAAAGAAGATGTCACACAAATATTCTCTTCATACCATGTTATATTAAAGCATCAAAAACTGCTTTTTCTAAATTTATAAATTAATATCATCAATTTCTTGGCAACTCGGTCTAAATTATTCACATTATCATTTTCTACATGAACAGTTAGAATTATCTATTAACTGAGTTCTAATTATAACTCGCTTGAAACAATATGCTAGGTAAATAGAATGCAAGAAATATCTGTAAATTTGTCAATTAAACCCTCTACCTAAAAATAATTTTGTAGTATCCTATAGAATATGAAATTACAAACGAAACCAAAATATTTTTTGAAGTCTAAACTCTAATTTAGCAAGATCTATAAAGACCTACATTAGGTGATCTTTGCTATTCCTCCAGGCTTAAGCTTTTGTAATCCTTCATCCTTTCCTAGGAATCTAACAGAATGATGATTACTTACTTTTTCAAATTTTGGCTGGGAATCATGAACCACTTTGCATCTAGGAATGTTCTGTAATGAAGTGCGCATTTAAAACAAAACTGAGGAGGGGCTGGGAAGGTGGCTCAGTGGTAGAGCACTTGCCTCGAATGAATGAGGCCCTGGGTTCAATTCCTCAGCACAACATAAGCAAAAAGGAAAAAAAGCTGGAAGTGGCACTGTGGCTCAAGTGGTAGAGTGCTAGCCTTGAGCTGAAGAGATGAGCGACAGTGCCCAGGCCCATAGTTCAGGCCCCACAACTGGAACCAAAAAAAAAAAAAATTAAAAAAAGAGTTAAAAAATAAAAAATAAAATAAAACACAACTGAGGATTATATACCAGTTGTATTTCAATAGAAAACTTGGCTTCTCAAAACATAATGAAGAAATTAGTCCAAATTTCCAACTGTTTATTCCTTTCTTGTTTGGTTTGTTTTATTAAGACAAAATTATACTACCTGGTCCAGGGAAGGTATCAGTAGTAATTCCAGTCTCTGATCTCCTGTCAGTTTGAGTGCTAGAATTCAAGGCTTGTATCACATTGCCCCACCATAGTTTCTTGGTTTATTTATTTATCTGTTTATTTGTTTATTTATTTATTTTTGGCTCCGGTAATGGGGCCTGAACTTTGGGCCTGGATGCTGTCCCTCAGTTCTTCAGCTCAAGGCTAGTGCTCTACCACTTGAGCCACAGAGCCACTTCCGGCTTTTTTCTTTTTGTTATGTGGTGCTGAGGAATCAAACTCAGGGCTTCGTGCGTGCAAGGCAAGCGCTCTACCACTGAGCCACCTTCCCAGCCCATTCTTGGTTTATTTAATCTAGATACAGACTATCAATTCTGAACTTCTCCAGTGATATTATCCACTAGACTTCTCAGACTGTTCTTGCACTATTTTCAAAGATGTTCTAACATTTGACACAGGGTATGAACATTTTCAAATGCACCTGCCGGGTCTCTGATTCATTCCTCCATGGATCCAATCACTTTAATATTGATTACTTGACTCTCTTACTATCTCTGGTCTCTACTTATGTAATATTCTCAAACTTTTTTGAAGAAAGTTCACTGGAGGTCTTTCTAATATTAAAAATTATCACTTGATTCTAGTCTTACTCAGGACATACTTTCTATTGTTTTCTAACTTTTCTACATATTCTGAGAGTTGCTTCATTTGTGTATATGTGTGTGCACATATAAGTGCCTCTGTGTGTATGTGTATGTTTATATGTATGTATGCAAAAGCTCAAGTTCTTATTCATCACTCTTGCTCATGCCTGTTATTCCATCACCTGAGCCATTCTTCCAATCTAGCTTTTGGCTGGTTAATAGTGTCTCAAACACTGTTCTGCCCAGGCTGGATGCAATCTGAACTTCCCAGACTCCTTTACATACTTAGGTTTCATTTATCCAGCCGAAACATCTTTTAAACTACAAACATTTTTGTGAGTGTAAAGTCTAAGCTGTAGCCCAGATTTTTAACTCAAGAATTCATATAAAGATAGATGAACATACACATTACATATGCTGAATGTACACTGTTAGAAATGTGATCCTAAGCTGGGTGGTGGTGAGATCTGAGGATTGGGGTTCAATGCCATCCCAGGTAGGAAAGTCCAGGAGACTCTTTTCTCCAATTTACTGCAAGAAAACTGGAAGCCGCACTGTGGCTAAAGTGGTAGAGCATTAACCTTGAGCGGACTAGCAGAGGGACAGTGCCCAGGCCCAGAATTCAAGTGCCAAGACCACCACCAACAAAAAATATATAAGTAAAGGAAAGAAAAAAATGTGATCTTATCCACCAGTTGATGGCTAGTATAATCCCTGCTCTCTCAAGATGGAATTTTTTCCTTATTAAATCCATGCTCTTATATCTGACTTGCATTGGAAACAGAATTATTCTTCCATTCCAATTTCTACAAAGTTGTGTCATTAGCAAGTGTGATTAGGAAGGGAGTGGCCTCATACTTCCTGTTCCACATAGGAATAATACTTTCTCTATATCACTCTCATAAATCTACATATTGGACTTGGCTTTATTGTTTCAAGGTGGTCTTAATTGTGGAGTCTTCTATAGTGTATTGAACCCTTATTTTTAAACACAAAATTTCTCTTTCTCTTATTATTGCTATAGTTAACACAAGTTAACAAATTTATGTACACTTGGGAAATAATGTGCAGCACATACACTCACAAAAAAATGATCTGAGAACCTTCTTCCTCTTTAAAATTCGCCTTAATTTACAGAGAATTTACAAATTTTGAATTCAATATACTCATGAATAATGTATTTATAAGAAATATAAATTTCATATTTTCTCTTTACTAAGTTGTCTCTGAAACACGTGTTACATCAGCTCCAAATGTGTTCTTGTATTATTTCAGTGAAGCCAGAAATCATTCATTATACCTCAAGCAGCACCATAGACTGTTTCTGGAAGTAACTGTTACTGGATGTGGAAACTGATCGCAGTAGAGGAATGGAACATAGAGGATTGACAAAGTTCAAGTTAACTTGTGCTTTCCTTTTTACTGTAAAAGAAGAGAATCTGAAGGCTTGAAGGAAACTCTGTCCCTGACTTTTTCTAGTGTGTGTTTTTACTTATATATAATTTTTCTGTAAACTTCTAGTTGAGAGTATTACAAAAAGATATAATGTGCCATTTGATGGCCAGCATAGAACAAAAGGAAATAACGTTGTTTTAAATATGTTCTTCTGCAGGGGCTGGGAAATTGGCTCTGTGGTAGAGCACTTGCCTTGCATGCCTGAGGCCCTGGGTTAGGTTCCTCAGCACCACATAAGCAAAAATAAGCCAGAAGTGGTGCTGTGGCTCAAGTGGTAGAGCGCTAGCCTTGAGTTGAAGAGCTGAGATAAAGCGCCCAGGCCCAGAGTTCAGGCCCAAGACTGGACCCCAAAAATATTCTACTGCAAAGAAACAAAGACATGGATGTTTTATAGTGTTTTTTGGATGGATATTTCACCCCTGAGATGATTCTTTTGTTGCAGGAGTCAGTTATCAATTACTTTAGTTTGGTCCTGAGTTCTCCAGAGCAATAAGGATTCCAAAAAACATCCAGTGCGTATGATCAGCAAAAGGAGCCACTTCTCAGACCAATACTCCTTTAAGGAGGGTCCCAATGAAATATCTGGTTTTTTGTTTGCTTTTGTGTTTAGCATGTGTTGGTTCTGGGGCTTGAACCCAGAGGCTGGACCCTGTCCCTGAACAGTTTTCTTTCCTGCTCACCTACCCCCAAAGCTAGTACTCTACTGCTTGAACCAAAACTCCACTTCTGGCTTTTTTGCTGTGCAATTACAAATAAGAGTTTGGCAGAGTCTCCTGCCTGGTTTGGCTTTAAACTAAGATAGTAAGAAAGCCAAGTGACATCAACTATATAGACTTCTCTTTTCAAGCGAGAAATATTAGATGAAGTTTATTGTAAAGCTAATATTTTACAAATTTTTTTCTTTCTTTATTATTGTGAGCATACCATACAGAGGATTTACAATTATATGGGCAAGATAACGAGTACATTTCTTATCAATCATTGTTGCTTCCTCTTTGTTTCCCCTTCCCATCCCTTCCCATATTCCCCCCTCTCCATACCCGATCCTCCCCCCCACCAAAGTTGTAAAGTTCGTTTTTCGACATAACGACTTGTACATCTCATTGTTGAAATGGGTCCACCTGTATCCTTAGTTAAATGATTTGTTTTTAGAACATATGTCCAGAAAAGAATCCATAACATAACTCAGCAAAAGTAGGTGCACTGAATCATTTTGGAATTTTTTTGTGTGGGAAGATTATTGAACTTGTCATTCCTTTTGGGGAAACTTAAAGTCATATTTCACCTTTTTTGTTGGTTGTGGGGCTTGAACTCTGATCCTGGGTGTTAAGCTAGAGCACTACCTCTGGGTTTCTGGTGGTTAATTGAAGGTTAGGGTCTCATGGACTTTCCTGACCAGGCTGGCTTTGAACCACAATCCTCTGGTCTCAACCTCCTGAGTATCTAGGATTACAGGAGTTAACCACCAGCACCTGGCTCATATTTGCATTTATGTGCACTGAATGACACTGTGTAGACAAAGAATGGAAATTTTAACCACACGATATTGCAGCATTTCAGAAAAATTGAAGTAGCAATAAATATGTCCTCTTTTCCATTTTGTTACATTAATGACTGATGAGCTATAGGACCCTTACATTAGCATCCTCTGCCATCTGTATAGGTGTATTTAGTATCAGGAAATGTTCATAGAGAAATATAGAAAGAATAAGATTTTTAGAAAGCAAAGGAGATAAGGTATGAAAGAATAGCATAGAAGGAGATACATTTATCACACAGAGATTAAGAGCTAGCCTAAGAGATTTAGAATGCTAAAGGCAATGAGGAAAAGCCTAGCTGACAACTAGTTCTACAATAACCAAAAATGGTTCTCAAGAACAGTTTCTGGTATACCTTAATTACTATCATTTATTCCTTCTATCTGGAGTTATTCCTTATTTTCTTTCACAACTATTAATTAGCCTCTGCATTTTTGGTGCCATAACTGACCAAAAAGATTTCAAAATCACACATAGCCTACCATTCTCTTTGTGATTAGCAGTGAGGACACAAATCTTGGAATGGTTGAATTTCCAGAATTAAACTTTACCTGATATCTAAGCACAACCCTGGAATTAATTGCTATGACTTAATGAATGAGACTTTTTTCAACACAGTATCCTCATATAAGTAAAGTACATGAATTAGGAACTGTTGTCAGGTGTCAGTATGGAAGGAGCAATTATATATTCCAAGTGTGGGTTATTTATTTTGCATTTACTAACTGAATATTTTTGTTTTGTTTTGATTTGATTTGTTTTTGTTCTTTTTGCCAGTCGAGGGGCATAAACTCAGGGGTAGGGAATTTTCCTGAATTTTTTTTTTCTTGCTCAATGCTATCTCTCTATCATTTGAGGCACAGCACAACTTCCAGTGGTTTTGTGTGTGTGTGTGTGTGTGTGTGTGTGTGTGTTACTAAGGAATTGAACCCAGGGTTTCATGGATGCTAGGCAATCACGGTACCATGAAGCCACATTCCCAGAGCCCTAAATAACTTTCTTAAGATGGCATTACATTTTCATTCTGTAACTATGTATCATAATTTTGGCCAGGTGCTAGAAAATTATGTAGAAAACAATACAATACAATAAGTCCAGTAAGGCTGAATGGACAATGAATAACTGTTACGGTCTAGCCAGGGAACAGAAGGGCTTATCTCATGGAGCTGTTTCAAAAAGCTGAGGAGACAGCTCCTGACCCACAGCCAACCTCCAGAATGAGAGGGCCAACCTTGGGTTCCAGCCACATTGGGATGCCGGGCCCCCTCCTCCAGAACCCATTCGACCAGTTCGTTTGAAAGAGAGATAGAAAATAAGTCAGAATTACAATTAAGTCTGGTGTCAGTGGCTCAGAATTCTAATCCTAACTACACAGGTATGAGGATCATGGTTCATAACCAGCCCAGGCAGGAACGTCTGTGAGACTCTTATCTCCAAAGAAACACCAGAAAATCAGAAGTAGTGTTGTGGGTTCAAGTGGTAGAACACTAGCCTTTTGCTGAGGCTCTTGGGACCATCGCCCATGCCTAGAGTTCTAGCCCCACGACTGACAAGAAGTGGACTTCCTACCACAAGAAGCAGACTGAATAGCACCCATTGTCCTAGGGAGCATGGTAGCAAAGTCAGGAAGAGCTTCTTCTGAAGTTGAAGTCATAAGTAGGTCACCTGGATTCTCTCTGCCTTGGTAGCTCCAGCTGCAAAACTCAACACAGTGAAGGATCCTCTTCCTCATGGGGATAGGGTAATGATGAGAGAGAGCCATGTTTTGTTTCATAATCCCACATCTGTTGCACAATTAATAACAGGCCCCGCCTGAGCCCTTTCTGGCTATCTTCCTGTCATTTCCTCACAGAATTGCCAAGAACCTTATCTGAAGACTGCTCCCTCTGTTCCTAGCCATGCTCCAGAGATCCCTCTGTATAAATCCCTTGTTTCCTCACAACTGTCCTGTGAGGAGAATGAGGTCTGATTGTTACGAACCTACCCAGAGCTTCACCTGTGGTCAAGAATCGTCTGCTGTGATTTTTCTGCCTGGTCAAACTGACTTAAGAAACCATTCAAGCCACAGGAAAATCAAACACAAGTAGACCAGAGCCTCCAACAAGAGACAGGTTAAGAACACAAGGGAGATACAGGATCTTCCCATCCCCCACAAAAAAATCAAAGAACTCTTTTCTTGTACCTTTTATAACTTTTATTCTAAAAGATTTTTTTTTAATTTTTAACTTTAATTTTCTTTCCATTAATTTTTATCTTCCTCTCATAATTTTTATTTTTGTGGTATATGTGTGTGTACTTTTTTTTTTATCTCTTTTCAGAAACATTGAAGTAATACCTTGCATTCTCTCAGGCCACAAGGGAAAAGAATTTAAAACAACAGGAAAAGCCACCAGAGAAAATCCTGTAACACACTGGAACAACACACTGCTTAATCATGAGTGGGTCATGGAAGAGATTAGAAAAGAAATTCAAATGTTGATGAACACACAAATTACCAGCTCCTTTGGGACACAGCAAAGGCAGTACTCACAGGCAAGTTTACAGCTCTGAGTTCATACATCAACAAATTGGTGAGATCTGAAACCAACCATTTAATGAGACATCTGAATCTCCTTGAAAAAGAGCAGCAAGATGATCCCCAATCCAGTAGATGGTAAGAAATAATTAAAATTAAATCATAATTAAATGAATTACAATCCAAAAAAATCATAGAAAGAATCAACAAAACAAAGATTTGTTACTTCCAAAAAATTAACAAAATTGACAGACTCTTAGCAAATCTTATCAGAAAAAGAAGAGAACACACCCAAATAAATAAACTCAGAGAGGAGAATGGAAACATCACCACAGAAAGAACCAAAATTCAGAACATTATAAGGGAATACTTCTCAAAACGTTATGCTAATAAGTTTGAGAACTTGGCAGAAATGGACCTTTTCCTAGCAAATATTGACATGCCAAAACTAAACCAAGATGAGTTATACCATCTTAACAGGCCCATATCAAGCATTGAAAATGAAACATCAATAACACACCTCCCATCTAAGAAAATCCCAGGACCAGATGGCTTTACAGCATAATTTTATAAGCCCTTGAAAACACAGCTCAAACCAATACTCCTCCAAATCTTCAATGAAATTGAAAGAGAAAGTTCACTACTGAACTCATTCTATGAAGCCATAACAACCCTCATGCCCAAACCAGGCAGGGACACATCACAGAAAGATAACTATTGACCCATTTATTTGATGACCATTGATGCAAAACTTCTCAACAAAATTTTGGCCAATCAACTTCAACAATTCATCCAAAAAATTCTACACTATGATCAAACAGGATTCATTTCAGAGATGCAAAGCTGGGTCAATATATGCAAATCAATTAATATAATTCATCACATCAACAGGAGCAAAGATAAGAACCACCTGGTTATCTCAATAGATGCAGAAAAAGCATTTGACAAGATCCAACGCCCCTTTATGATGATGGTTCTGGAAAAATTAGGAATCCATGGAACTTTCCTCAATACAATAAAGACTATATATGACAAACCTACAGCCAGCATTATACTTAATGGTGAAAAATTAAAGCCATTTCCTCTTAACTCAGGAACGAGAAAAAAATGTCCACTCTCTTCATTTCTCTTCAATCTAGTATTAGAATGCCCAGCTACAGGAATAAGACAAGATGCAAACCTAAAGGGGATCCAAATAGGGAAAGAAGAAGTAAAACTCTCTGTCTTTGCAGATGTCATGATCTTGTATTTAAAGAATCCCATAGATTCCACTCCCAAATTACTCAGGCTGATTCAAAACTTTGGCAAAGTAGCAGGGTATGAAATTAACCCCCCAAAATCAATGGCTTTTCTGTATACCAACAATGAGAAAAGTGTGGCTGAAATTAGGAAAGCATCTCCATTCGTAATAGCCCCACAAAAAATAAAATACCTAGGAATTAACTTAACCAAAGGAGTGAAGGAACTCTATGATGAAAATTTTAAAAACCTGATAAAGGAAATCAAAAGAGATCTTAGAAAGTGGCAAAAACTCCCATGCTTATGGATTGGAAAGACTAACATCGTGAAAATTGCAATCCTTTCCAAGGCTCTCTACAAATTCAGTGCGATACCTATCAATATTCCAACCTCATTCTTCAAGGAAATAGAAGAGGCAATCCAATAATTCATCGAGGACAATAAAAGACCCAGAATAGCAAAACGATCCTCAACAGAAAAAACTGTGCTAGAGGAATATCATACCAAATTTCAAACTCTACTACAAAGCAATTGTAATCAAAACAGCTTGGTACTGGCATAAGAACAGACCTCAGGACCAATGGAATAGAATTGAAAACTCAGAAATGAACCTACAGACATAGAGCCAACTACTCTTCGATAAGGGAGCTAAAATAATAGAATGGAAGAAAGACAGCCTCTTCAGTAAAGGGTGCTGGCAAAATTGGTTAATTACTTGTAGAAAACTAAAGCTAGATCCTTATATATCACGCTGCACCAGAATCAACTCCAAATGGATCAAAGACCTCGGAGTCAAAGCAGACACTTTGAAAACATTGCAGCATGGAATAGGAGAAATCCTAGGTCTCCTTGGCACAGGTTGAATTTTTTTTTAATAGAGACCCAGAAACAAAAGAAATCAAAGAAAAGTTGGACAAATGGGATTGCACGAAGTTGCCGAGCTTCTGCATGGCAAAGGACATAGCTACCAAGATCAATAGAAAGCCCACGGATTGGGAGAAAATCTTCACTAGCCATACTAGGGACAAGGGTTTCATATCTAAAATATACTTGGAACTCAAAAAATTAAATCCCCCAACAAAAAATCTTCAAAGAAACAACTGCCCAATAAATAAGGCTAAAGCCTTAAAGAGAAACTTCTCTGAAGAGGAAAGAAGGATGGCCAATAGACAAATGAAGAAATGCTCAACCTCTCTAGCCATAAAAGAAATGCAAATCAAAACAACATCGAGATACCACCTCAGCCCAGTTAGAATGGCTATAATGAAGAACACTGATAACAGCTTCTGGAGGGGATGTGGACAGAAGGGAACCTTACTGCATTGTTGGTGGGAGTGTAAATTTGTTCAACCACTTTCGAAAGCTGTATGGAGGTTCCTCAAAGCACTCAAGACAGAGCTCCCCTATGATCCAGCAATCCCACTTTTGGGCACTTACCCAAATGTTTACAAAGAAGACCACACTAAAGCTACCAGCACAACTATGTTTATTGCAGCCTTTTTTTTTTTTTACCTTAGCTAAGATATGGAAGCAACCCAGATGCCCTTCGGTAGATGAATGGATCAAGAAAATGGGTTATATATATACACATTGGAATTCTATGCCTCCATCAGAATGAATGACATTGCTCTATTTGTTAGGAAATGGAAAGACTTGGAAAAAATTATATTAAGTGAAGTAAGCCAGAACCAAGGAAACATAGGTCCCTTGTTTTCCCTTATTTGCAATAACTAGTATATATCTCAGTCAAGCATAAAAGTTCAGATAAATTCATGTTAGTGAAAGAACCCTATGATATCTATTCAATTTTTTTTCTTTCATACTATTGTTACTAGTACATTCATAACATTATTACTTTGTTGCTTTTTATGTCCCTCCCCCACGGTATATTCGCTGCATTCACTGTATTTGATGTTGTTATAATTTATGGAGGGAAAGGGAAAAAACAAATCGTTGAAACAGGGATTAAAGTTGGACCCATTGCAACAATGAGACGTAGAAGTGGTATGTCGAAAATGAACTTGACAACTCTGGTAGGGGGAGGGGGAGGGTCGGGTACAGGGATGGGGGAGGACGGGATGGGAAGGGGAAACAAAGGAGGAGGCTACAATGCTTGATAAGATATGTACTCATATCTTGCCCATGTAATTTTAACCGCTCTGGACAGTATTTTCACAATTAAAAAAAAAGAATCGGCTGCTGTGGACTAAATGTTTGAGATAATCCATCTAAATCGATGACTGTGCATGTTGCTACATGTCTACCACCCCAACTACAGATGACCAGGCCTGGTGGAGCATACCTGTCACAGATAGGAGGACATCAATCCAGCCCAGCCAGAGCATATAGAGGCTCTGTTTCAGAAATGCCCAAAACAGAAAGGTGGCTCCTCAGAGCCAGGGACAGGAAACAAGTAGCGGGTCTTGGTGGCCTCAGAGGGGTGTCTGACCTGGGGTAGGGGTGGTTTTGGGGCAGCCACTCACTTGTGCTCCTGGGAGAATTTGCTTGAGGCTGCTCCAGGTGGGGCGAGCGGGAATGGCAGTGGCATTGCAGACACATGGCCTCAGAGAACCAAGGCCAGGGACCAGGCTGGGGCTTTACACAGCCTGGCTGGGTGTAATTGCCTGATGTTTGAAATTCTGAACCTTGGGAAGGCGGGGAGGGGGCTGGGGACTAGGAAGGCATCTCAATTTCCTTCTATATTCCAGTGGCCTTGAGTCTCTTCTCACCACTCAGCCATCTATACCTTCCTCAACTGCTGGTAGTGGTGTAAACTAACAGAGGGAATCCTGGTGCTACCAGGCAGCATGGAATATGGGCGTGGCCACCATTCTTGTATCTCATTGGTCAGAAAGAACAATGAAAGAATGGGGGTGTGGCCAGAATCCGGTGATGCAAATAGCATGGGCAGAGTCAAGAATATAGCAGCTCCCCCATCCCTTGTCCCAGGGAACAATGTCCAATTCA
The DNA here is from genome assembly GCF_019054845.1 of Dipodomys spectabilis. Lineage (NCBI taxonomy): Eukaryota > Metazoa > Chordata > Mammalia > Rodentia > Heteromyidae > Dipodomys > Dipodomys spectabilis. The sequence goes on from NW_024870847.1 coordinate 1,300,235, forward strand.
GTTGGAGACAAGAGGGTGACCTGCTTTAGCCGCATGGCTGCACAGATCATTGTGTATGGCTGTTTGTTCCCAGTCCCAGACCGTAAACTGAAGATATAGTCACAGTCTGTGAGCTGCTTTTGCTCAAGGCTGGCCTTCCAAACTGGAGCCACAGGGATTCTGGCATTGTTGGCACTGAAGTTGGACTTTCCTGCCTAGGGTGATTTCGACCATGATCCTCCCATCACAGCCTTGTAAATATCAAGGAAGACTGTTGAGGGCCACTGGTGCCTGCCCAATCATTGGTCTTACTGTTGTTCTTGGACAGACTGATGAGTTCCCTATCCTCGGGTTTAAGTGGTGGGAGCTTTAGCCCACAGTTGGAATCCTGGTCCAGCCACCTCAAAATGGAAGGAGATCCTAAGAAACTTATTCCTGTCCATATGATTACCAATGGAATATGATGTATGTCATGATTGAAAGAGCAGTTCTTGAATGATTCTAGGATAAAATTATATAGAATTATTTTATAGGACACTGATCGATGTTAGTTAATGCTTTATGCAGCATTTAAACAATCACATTCATAAAATGGAGACATAATGAAATACCTATGAATTACTATACTATTACATAATAAAAAGTTGCCGTTTTTCTGCCAGGACTGGGATTGGAACCTATGGTCTTCGTAAGTCTGTTGCACTGTGTGGGAAGGGGAAGCTGGCCTTCTGGTAGTCAAGAAATTCAAGTCTGTTCTTTAGTCCTGAAATAGATCCCCACCACTAGAAAACATCCTATTCATGTACAATTTACATATATGATTCATATTTACATACATATGTTGACTCCATAATGCACTCAGTGCAGTTATTTTATTTGTTTGTTTTATTCATGTATTGACCATTTATTTTGCCTATTATGGCAAATAAAACATTGATTATATAAGATATAGGTCGGCATATGTATTCCACTTCATACCTGACACTAAGGACTTTCACAGAAAAGGAAACATGTGTCACCATCAACTTCTTACTCCACAATTCATTTTTGGGGAGTGCTGGCAACTAAACTCACGGCCTACAAGCCTACAAGGCCCAATTCATGAATGGGTGAGTGTCAGAACGCCATCCTGGGGCAAATTGAGCTGAAAGGCTATTCCCAGGACCTGGGATCAAGTCCCAGGTGTTAGCAAAATAAGAACAGATTGACATGCAGATGGAAGTATTCTAATAAATATGTATTTAGATAGAGTGTTAAAGATGTCTATAAATTATTCACTTATATAGACTACATTCCTACCAATTCCTGGGTATTTAATCATGCGTCCATGTAATTAATGTTATTGTTTTCATCCTTATACTATTAATGAAATCAACCAGTTTCCTGAAATTATTGCATTCCTGTAGGTAATAAGATTCTTTTTATGCTTCATAAATATTAAATAAAAATCAATAAGCCTCCTGAAATAATGCTGCCTAAATTTATAGTAGCATCATTCATGATCAACTCATTGAACATTGACATTGATACCATTCCATTGTTCTTCTTATGGTTGGGAACAATTTTCTTAGTATCTCCTGCCATTGTTGGTGTTAGGAGGGGGTTTCGAAATCAGGGCCTATGTTGCCACGTGGGCCTATGGCTTCCCAGATAGTCTGGCAGCCTTCAGCATTGTAAGGTGAAATACCTTTTGCAACAGTGTCATTCAGACCCATGAGGGTCACCGTGCAAAGGAAGAAAATATAAAAAGGCCACATTATTTCTGTGCATTGCTTTCCCCGAAAGACCTGAGGGTCTAGGATCCCAGAAGCAGATGTAGGTCTAGTGGCTGCACCCCAGCCTAGGGTGATCCAAGTTGAGGCAGAGTTGCCACAATCTGAATTCAAGCCCATACTGAGAAAAGTAAAATAAAAAATTGAGCTCCCTGGCTTGCAATTCGTGATGTTTAATCTTCCAGGCTTTAAATTTGAACTCAGGATCTGGGTAAATCTGCAGCAATGTGGATGAAGGAGATCACTGTACCTGAAGATATGAAAGTCAGACCTGGGAAGATGGAGGAGAAGCTGGAGTCTAAACAAGCTCTCACATAGAAAGCAGTTTTAGATTTCCAGTGAACAGTCCTAAGCCAGAGAATCACACCAAGTGTGCCATCACAGGACAGAGAGTCAATCCAGAGAGGGAAAATCCAGGCAAGGAGACAGATCTGAGCTCTTGCCAGCAGCTGCTGCAGCAGCGACAGCGGTGGCAGCTGTGACCGCAGGCGCCATACCTGAGAGACAGAGAGTCCGGGACGAAGGAGCCAGACACAGCGGGCGAGTGGATTCTACTCAAAACCAGCAAGAACCGACAAGGAGCAGACATCTTCATCCTGCAGTTCACAGACCAGAGACGACCCAGGAAACAAGACTCGGTGTGAGTAGAAGCCTGACGTCCTCACTCCTGCTCAGGGAGCAGAGGAGGGAAGACCACCCCTCCCCCCCAGCACCCCAGAGGGCCAGGCCCCACCTACTGAGATCAAACTCCTAGGACTTAATTTCAAATTGAGTCCAAGTACCTCATTTCCTTCCATCCCAAAACATACTTCAACCCTTCAGGGCAGGGGGCAAAGAAAAAAGATGCAAAAGTCTTGACAGCAGGTTAGACCATGCAGAAGATCAAATCTCCGGGATTGAAGACAGCCTAGATATTATAGAGAAAGAACATACAACCATCCAAGACAAATCCAAGAAATATGATAAATCTATCCAACACTTGGAAGACACCATCAGAAGGCCTAATCAAAGGATAATGGGAGTAGAAGTGCACCTAGAAACAGAAATTAATGGTCTAGGAAATTTGTTTAACAGGATCCTAGCAGAGAACTTCCCAAACATACAAAAAGATAGGCCTATTCAGATACAAAAACTTTTAGAACCCCAAATAGACCAGACCAGAATAGGACATCCCACCGTCACATTATAATCCACACAGGATCAACTCAGACCAAGGAAAGGATCCTTAAAGCTGTCAAAGAGAAAAGATTAATCACTGATAAAGGGAAACCAATTAGAATCACCTCAGATTTCTCAGCAGAGACAATCAAAGCAAGAAGAGCCTGGAATGATGTATGCCATGCCCTAAAAGCAAACAACTATCAAACAAGAATACTGTACCCAGCTAAACTCTCCTTCATAACTGAAGGCCATATAAAAACCTTCCATCGCAAACAAAAATTGAAACAATACATCTCCACCAAACCAGCCCTACAAAATATTCTTAAAGATGTCCTACACATAGAAAACCAACAAGACCACAATAAAGGCCAAGAAACTGCACCCAAACTGAGAATTCAAGAACCATAGAAAGAACCCAGTTTTCGCATCCCCCAAGAAAGTGGATAACATGGCAGGAACTCCCAAATACCTCTCAGTCCTATCTATTAACGTTAACGGACATAACTTTCCAATTAAGCGAAATAGACTGTCTAGTTGGTTTAAAAAACAAGATCCTTCAATCTGCTGCTATCAGGAGTCACATCTTGCCCGTAAAAACAAACACATTTTAAATATTAAAGGCTGGAACAAAAGCTACCAAGCAAACGGCCCCCATAAACAGGCGGGAGATGCAATCCTAATATCAGATAAAATAGACTTCAAATTAAATTTCATGAAAAGAGATAAAGAAGGTCGCTACATACTAATTAACGATTCTCTCCTTCAGGAGGATATTACAATTCTAAATATCTATTCGCCAAACAATGGAGAACCCAAATTTATCCAAGAAACACTACTTTCCCTCATATCCCACATAGTTCCAATGACATTTATTGTTGGGGATTTTAACACAACATTCTCCCCACTAGATAGAGCAACTCCGCAAAAACTCAACATAGAAACCGCAGATCTAAACAGGTGCATAGATCAACTAGATTTAACAGACATCTACCGAACATTTCACCCAACAGCATCAAAATACAAGTTTTTCTCAGCAGCATATGGAATATTTTCTAAAATAGACCACATTTTAGGCCACAAAGCAAACTTTTCCAAATTCAGAAACATTGAAGTTTTCCCTTGCATTCTCTGGGCCCAAAACGGAATAAAATTAGAACTCAGCACCAAAAGCTACCAAAGAAAGTCCGGTAACACATGGAAGCCGAACAACACACTGCTGAATCACGAGTGGGTCATGGAAAAGATTAGAACGGAAACTCAAATGTTCATGCTATTCAACAAAAATGAGCACACAAATTACCAGCTCCTCTGGGACACAGCAAAGGCATTACTCAGAGGCAAGTTTATACCTCTGAGCTCCTACATCAACAAATTGGAGAGATCTGAAAGCAACAATTTAATGACAAATCTAAGCCTCCTTGAAAAAGAGCAACAAGATAAACCCCAATCCAGTAGACAGAAAGAAATAATTAAAATTAAATCAGAATTAAATGAATTAGAATCCCAAAAAAACTATACAAACAATCAACAAAACAAAGAGTTGGTTCTTCGAGAAAATTAACAAAATTGACAGACCCCCTAGCCAATCTTATCAGAAAAAGAAGAGAACACATCCAAATAAATAAACTCAGAGATGAGAATGGAAACATCACCACGGAAACAACCAAAATTCAGAACATTATAAGGGAATACTTCACAAAACTTTATGCTCATAAGTTTGAGAACTTGAGAGAAATGGACCTTTTCCTAGAAAATATTGACATGCCAAAACTAAACCAAGATGAGTTAAACCATCTTAACAGGCCCATCTCAAGCATTGAAATAGAAACAGCAATAAGAGACCTCCCAGCTAAGAAAAGTCCAGGACCAGATGGATTTACAGCGGAATTTTACAAGGCCTTCAAAGCAGAGCTCACACCAATATTCCTCCAAATCTTCAATGAAATTGAAAGAGAACGTCCACTACCGAAGACATTCTAGGAAACCATCATAACCCTCATCCCAAAACAAGGCAGGGACTCATCAAAGAAAGAGAACTATAGACCCATTTCTTTGATGAACATTGATGCAAAACTTCTCAACAAAATTTTGGCCAATCGACTTCAACAATTCTTCCAAAAAATCATACACCACGATCAAACAGGACTCATATCAGGGATACAAAGCTGACCCAATATATGCGAATCAATTAATATTATTCATCACATCAACGGGAGCAAGAATAAGAACCACATGGTTATCTCAATAGATGCAGAAAAAGCATTCGACAAGATCCAACACAGCTTTATGATGAAGGTTTTGAAAAAATAAGAATCCATGGAACATTCCTCAATACAATAAAGGCTGTATATGACAAACCTACAGCCAGCATTATACTTAATGGTGAAAAACTAAACCATTTCCTCTTAACTGAGGAACAAGACAAGGATGTCCACTCTCTCCACTTCTCTTCAATCTAGTATTAGAATGCCTAGCTACCGCAATAAGACAAGATGCAGACATAAAGGGGATCCAAATAGGGAAAGAAGAAATAAAACTCTCCATCTTTGCAGATGACATGATCTTATATTTAAAGATTCCCATAGACTCCACTCCCAAATTACTCAAGCTGATTCAAAACTTTGGCAAATAGAAGGGTATAAAATTAACCCCCCAAAATCAATGGCTTTTCTGTATGCCAACAATGAGAAAAGTGTGGCTGAAATTAGGAAAGCAACTCCATTTGTAATAGCCCAACAAAAAATAAAATACCTAGGAATTAACTTAACCAAAGAAGTGAAGGGCCTCTATGATGAAAACTTTAAAATCTTGAAAAAGGAAATCAAAACAGAACTTAGAAAATGGCAAAACCTCCCATGCTCCTCAATTGGAAAGATTAACATCGTGAAAATTGCAATACTTCCCAAGGCTATCTACAAATTCAACGTGATAGCTATCAAAATTCCACCCTCATTCTTCAAGGAAATAGAAGAGGCAATCCAAAAATTCATATGGGACAATAAAAGACCCCGAATAGCAAAAACGCTCCTCAACGGAAAGAACACTGCTGGAGGAATGTCAATACCAAATTTCAAACTCTACTATAAAGCCATAGTAATCAAAACAGATTGGTATTGTCATAAGAACAGACCTCAGGACCAATGGAATAGAATTGAAAACCCAGAAATGAACCTACAGACCTATAGCCATCTAATCTTTGATAAGGGAGCTAAAACAATAGAATGGAAGAAAGACAGCCTCTTCAGTAAATGGTGCCGGCAAAATTGGTTAACTAATTGTAGAAAACTTATGCTAGATCCCTATATATCCCTGTGCACCAGAATCATCTCCAAATGGCTCAAAGACCTTGAAGTCAAAGCAGACACTCTGAAAACTTTACAGGATGGAATAGGAGAAACCCTAGGTCTCCTTGGCTCAGGCCGAAATTTTCGGAATATAGATCTGGAAACACAACAAATCAAAGAAAGGTTGGACAAATGGGATTGCATGAAGTTGCAGAGCTTCTGCATGGCAAAGGACATAGCTAGCAATATCAATAGAAAGCCCACAGATTGGGAAAAGATCTTCACTAGACATACAACGGTCAAGGGTCTCATATCTAAAATGTACTTGGAGCTCAAAAAATTAAATCCCCCAACAACAAATCCTCAAAGAAACAACTGCCCAATAAATAAGTGGGCTAAAGACTTGAAGAGAAACTTCTGTGAAGAAGAAAGAAGGATATCCAACAGACACATGAAGAAATACTCAACCTCGCTAGCCATAAAAGAATTGCAAATCAAAACAACATTGAGGTACCACCTCACCCCAGCTAGAATGGCTATAATCAAGATCTCTAACCACAACAGATGCTGGAGGCCATGTGGACAGAACGGAACCTTACTTCATTGTTGGTTGGAGTGTAAACTTGTTCAACCACTTTGGAAAGCAGTATGGACGTTCCTGAAAAGACTTCACGTGGAGCTCCCCTATGACCCAGCAATCCCACTTTTGGCCATTTATCCAAATGTTTTCAAACAAGACCACACTAAAGCTACCAGCACAACTATGTTTATTGCAGCATAATTTACCATAGCTAAGATCTGGAACCAACCCAGATGCCCCTCAGTATATGAATGGATCAAGAAAATGTGGTATAAATACACAATGGAATTCTATGCCTCCATCAGAAAGAATGACATTTCCCCATTTGTTAGGAAACGGAATGGCTTAGAAAAAATTATATTAAGTGAAGTAAGCCAAGTCCAAAGAAACAAAGGTCCATGGTTTCCCTTATTTGCAATATCTAGTATATGTATGAGTCAAACAGGAAAGTTCAGATAATGTGATGTTAGGAAAATTAACCCTTAGATAAGTATTTAAATGTTTTTTTTTCTTTGTTGCATTTGCTTCTAACTCATTTATAAGTTTATTTCCTGGTAGCTTTGTATGTCCCTCACCCACAGTACAACCCCTGCTTTCACTATATTTGATGTCGGTATAATTTGTGGAGGAGATGGGGAAAAACAAGACGGTTAAGGATACAGGTGGACCCGATGCAACTATGAAAAGTACAAGTTGTCATGTTAAAAATGAACTTTACAACTTTGGTGTGGGGGGAGGGGAGCGGGAGTGGGTGGTGGGGTGGGGGGAGGTTGGGAAGGGATGGGAAGAGTAAACAAAGAATGCCTAGCTTCAGGAATAAGACAAGATGCAAACCTAAAGGGGATGAAAATAGGGAAAAAAGAAGTAAAACTCTCCGTCTTTGCAGATGTCATGATCTTGTATTTAAAGAATCCCATAGATTCCACTCCCAAATTACTCAGGCTGATTCAAAACTTTGGCAAAGTAGCAGGGTATGAAATTAACCCCCCAAAATCAATGGCTTTTCTGTATACCAACAATGAGAAAAGTGTGGCTGAAATTAGGAAAGCATCTCCATTCGTAATAGCCCCACAAAAAATAAAATACCTAGGAATTAACTTAACCAAAGAAGTGAAGGAACTCTATGATGAAAATTTTAAAAACCTGATAAAGGAAATCAAATGAGATCTTAGAAAGTGGCAAAAACTCCCATGCTTATGGATTGGAAAGATTAACATCGTGAAAATTGCAATCCTTTCCAATGCTCTCTACAAATTCAGTGCGATACCTATCAATATTCCAACCTCATTCTTCAAGGAAATAGAAGAGGCAATTCAATAATTCATCGAGGACAATAAAAGACCCAGAATAGCAAAACGATCCTAAACAGAAAAAACTGTGCTGGAGGAATATCATACCAAATTTCAGACTCTACTACAAAGCAATTGTAATCAAAACAGCTTGGTACTGGCATAAGAACAGACCTCAGGACCAATGGAATAGAATTGAAAACTCAGAAATGAACCTATAGACATATAGCCAACTACTCTTCGATAAGGGAGCTAAAATAATAGAATGGAAGAAAGACAACCTCTTCAGTAAAGGGTGCTGGCAAAATTGGTTAACTACTTGTAGAAAACTAAAGCTAGATCCTTATATATCACCCTGCACCAGAATCAACTCCAAATGGATCAAAGACCTCGGAGTCAAAGCAGACACTTTGAAAACATTGCAGCATGGAATAGGAGAAATCCTAGGTCTCCTTGGCACAGGTTGAATTTTTTTTTAATAGAGACCCAGAAACAAAAGAAATCAAAGAAAGGTTGGACAAATGGGATTGCACGAAGTTGCCGAGCTTCTGCATGGTAAAGGACATAGCTAGCAAGATCAATAGAAAGCCCACGGATTGGGAGTAAATCTTCACTAGCCATACTAGGGACAAGGGTTTCATATCTAAAATATACTTGGAACTCAAAAAATTAAATCCCCCAACAACAAATTTTCAAAGAAACAACTGCCCAATAAATAAGGCTAAAGCCTTAAAGAGAAACTTCTCTGAAGAGGAAAGAAGGATGGCCAATAGACAAATGAAGAAATGCTCAACCTCTCCAGCCATAAAAGAAATGCAAAACAAAACAACATCGAGATACCACCTCAAACCAGTTAGAATGGCTATAATGAAGAACACTGATAACAGCTTCTGGAGGGGATGTGGACAGAAGGGAACCTTACTGCATTGTTGGTGGGAGTGTAAATTTGTTCAACCACTTTCGAAAGCTGTATGGAGGTTCCTCAAAGCACTCAAGACAGAGCTCCCCTATGATCCAGCAATCCCACTTTTGGGCACTTACCCAAATGTTTACAAAGAAGACCACACTAAAGCTACCAGCACAACTATGTTTATTGCAGCCTTTTTTTTTTTACCTTAGCTAAGATATGGAAGCAACCCAGATGCCCTTCGGTAGATGAATGGATCAAGAAAATGGGTTATATATATACACATTGGAATTCTATGCCTCCATCAGAATGAATGACATTGCTCTATTTGTTAGGAAATGGAAAGACTTGGAAAAAATTATATTAAGTGAAGTAAGCCAGAACCAAAGAAACATAGGTCCCATGTTTTCCCTTATTTGCAATAACTAGTATATATCTCAGTCAAGCATAAAAGTTCAGATAAATTCATGTTAGTGAAAGAACCCTATGATATCTATTCAATTTTTTTTCTTTCATAATATTGTTACTAGTACATTCATAACATTATTTCTTTGTTGCTTTTTATGTCCTTCCCCCACAGTATATTCGCTGCATTCACTGTATTTGATGTTGTTATAATTTATGGAGGGAAAGGGAAAAACAAATCGTTGAAATAGGGATTAAAGTTGGACCCATTGCAACAATGAGACGTAGAAGTGGTATGTCGAAAATGAACTTGACAACTCTGGTAGGGGGAGGGGGAGGGTCGGGTAGAGGGGTGGGGGAGGATGGGATGGGAAGGGGAAACAAAGGAGGAGGCTACAATGCTTGATAAGATATGTACTCATATCTTGCCCATGTAATTTTAACCACTCTGGACAGTATTTTCACAATTAAAAAAAAAAGAATCGGCTGCTGTGGACTAAATGTTTGAGATAATCCATCTAAATCGATGACTGTGCATGTTGCTACATGTCTACCACCCCAACTACAGATGACCAGGCCTGGTGGAGCATACCTGTCACAGATAGGAGGACATCAATCCAGCCCAGCCAGAGCATATAGAGGCTCTGTTTCAGAAATGCCCAAAACAGAAAGGTGGCTCCTCAGAGCCAGGGACAGGAAACAAGTAGCGGGTCTTGGTGGCCTCAGAGGGGTGTCTGACCTGGGGTAGGGGTGGTTTTGGGGCAGCCACTCACTTGTGCTCCTGGGAGAAGTTGCTTGAGGCTGCTCCAGGTGGGGCGAGCGGGAATGGCAGTGGCATTGCAGACACATGGCCTCAGAGAACCAAGGCCAGGGACCAGGCTGGGGCTTTACACAGCCTGGCTGGGTGTAATTGCCTGATGTTTGAAATTCTGAACCTTGGGAAGGCGGGGAGGGGGCTGGGGACTAGGAAGGCATCTCAATTTCCTTCTATATTCCAGTGGCCTTGAATCTCTTCTCACCACTCAGCCATCTATACCTTCCTCAACTGCTGGTAGTGGTGTAAACTAACAGAGGGAATCCTGGTGCTACCAGGCAGCATGGAATGTGGGCGTGGCCACCATTCTTGTATCTCATTGGTCAGAAAGAACAATGAAAGAATGGGGGTGTGGCCAGAATCCGGTGATGCAAATAGCATGGGCAGAGTCAAGAATATCGCAGCTCCCCCATCCCTTTTCCCAGGGAACAATGTCCAATTCAGTTGGAGACAAGAGGATGACCTGCTTTAGCCGCATGGCTGCACAGATCATTGTGTATGGCTATTTGTTCCCAGTCCCAGACCGTAAACTGAAGATATAGTCACAGTCTGTGAGCTGCTTTTGCTCAAGGCTGGCCTTCCACACTGGAGCCACAGGGATTCTGGCTTTGTTGGCACTGAAGTTGGACTTTCCTGCCTAGGGTGACTTCGACCATGATCCTCCCATCACAGCCTTGTAAATATCAAGGAAGACTGTTGAGGGCCACTGGTGCCTGCCTAATCATTAGTCTTACTGTTGTTCTTGGACAGACTGATGAATTCCCTATCCTCGGGTTTAAGTGGTGGGAGCTATAGCCCACAGTTAGAATCCTGGTCCAGCCACCTCAAAATGGAAGGAGATCCTAAGAAACTTATTCCTGTCCATATGATTACCAATGGAATATGATGTATGTCATGATTGAAAGAGCAGTTCTTGAATGATTCTAGGATAAAATTATATAGAATTATTTTATAGGTCACTGATCGATGTTAGTTAATGCTTTATGCAGCATTTACACAATCACATTCATAAAATGGAGACATAATGAAATACCTATGAATTACTATACTATTACATAATATAAAGTTGCCGTATTTCTGCCAGGACTGGGATTGGAACCTATGGTCTTCGTAAGTCTGTTGCACTGTGTGGGAAGGGGAAGCTGGCCTCCTTGAAGTCAAGAAATTCAAGTCTGTTCTTTAGGCCTGAAATAGATCTCCACCACTAGAAAACATCCTGTTCATGTACAATTTACATATATGATTCATATTTACATACATATGTTGTCTCCATATTGCATTCAGTGCAGTTATTTTATTTGTTTGTTTTATTCATGTATTGACCATTTATTTTGACTATTATGGCAAATAACACATTAATTATATAAGATATACGGCTGCGTATGTATTCCACTTCATACCTGACACTAAGGACTTTCACAGAAAAGGAAACATGTGTCACCATCAACTTCTTACTCCACAATTCATTTTTGGGGAGTGCTGGCAACTGAACTCACGGCCTACAAGCCTACAAGGCCGAATTCATGAATGGGTGAGTGTCAGAACGCCATCCTGGGGCAAATTGAGCTGAAAGGCTACTCCCAGGACCTGAGATCAAGCCCCAGGTGTTAGCAAAATAAGAACAGATTGACATGCAGATGGAAGTACGCTAATAAATATGTATTTATATAGAGTGTTAAAGATGTCTATATATTATTCAGTTATATAGACTACATTCCTACCAATTCCTGGGTATTTTATCATGCGTCCATGTAATTAATGTTATTGTTTTCATCCTTATACTATTAATGAAATCAACCAGTTTCCTGAAATTATTGCATTCCTGTAGGTAATAAGATTCTTTTTATGCTTCATAAATATTAAATAAAAATCAATAAGTCTCCTGAAATAATGCTGCCTAAATTTATAGTAGCATCATTCATGATCAACTCATTGAACATTGACATTGATACCATTCCATTGTTCTTCTTATGGTTGGGAACAATTTTCTTAGTATCTCCTGCCATTGTTGGTGTTAGGAGGGGGTTTCGAAATCAGGGCCTATGTTGCCACGTGGGCCTATGGCTTCCCAGATAGTCTGGCAGCCTTCAGCATTGCAAGGTGAAATACCTTTTGCAACAGTGTCATTCAGACCCATGAGGGTCACCGTGCAAAGGAAGAAAATATAAAAAGGCCACATTATTTCTGTGCATTGCTTTCCCCGAAAGACCTGAGGGTCTAGGATCCCAGAAGCAGATGTAGGTCTAGTGGCTGCACCCCAGCCTAGGGTGATCCAAGTTGAGGCAGAGTTGCCACAATCTGAATTCAAGCCTATACTGAGAAAAGTAAAATAAAAAATTGAGCTCCCTGGCTTGCAATTCGTGATGTTTAATCTTCCAGGCTTTAAATTTGAACTCAGGATCTGGGTAAATCTGCAGCAATGTGGATGAAGGAGAAGATCACTGTACTTGAGGATAAGAAAGTCAGACCTGGGAAGATGGAGGAGAAGCTGGAGTCTAAACAAGCTCTCGCATAGAAAGCAGTTTTAGATTTCCAGTGAACAGTCCTAAGCCAGAGAATCACACCAAGTGTGCCATCACAGGACAGAGAGTCAATCCAGAGAGGGAAAATCCAGGCAAGGAGACAGATCTGAGCTCTTGCCAGCAGCTGCTGCAGCAGCGACAGCGGTGGCAGCTGTGACCGCAGGCGCCATACCTGAGAGACAGAGAGTCCGGGACGAAGGAGCCAGACACAGCGGGCGAGTGGATTCTACTCAAAACCAGCAAGAACCAACAAGGAGCAGACATCTTCATCCTGCAGTTCACAGACCAGAGACGACCCAGGAAACAAGACTCGGTGTGAGTAGAAGCCTGACGTCCTCACTCCTGCTCAGGGAGCAGAGGAGGGAAGACCACCCCTCCCCCCCAGCACCCCAGAGGGCCAGGCCCCACCTACTGAGATCAAACTCCTAGGACTTAATTTCAAATTGAGTCCAAGTACCTCATTTCCTTCCATCCCAAAACATACTTCAACCCTTCAGGGCAGGGGGAGAAAAGGCAAAGAAAAAAGATGCAAAAGTCTTGACAGCAGGTTAGACCATGCAGAAGATCAAACCTCCGGGATAGAAGACAGAGTAGATATTATAGAGAAAGAACATACAACCATCCAAGACAAATCCAAGAAATATGATAAATCTATCCAACACTTGGAAGACACCATCAGAAGGCCTAATCAAAGGATAATGGGAGTAGAAGTGCACCTAGAAACAGAAATTAATGGTCTAGGAAATTTGTTTAACAGGATCCTAGCAGAGAACTTCCCAAACATACAAAAAGATAGGCCTATTCAGATACAAAAACTTTTAGAACCCCAAATAGACCAGACCAGAATAGGACATCCCACCGTCACGTTATAATCCACACAGGATCAACTCAGACCAAGGAAAGGATCCTTAAAGCTGTCAAAGAGAAAAGATTAATCACCGATAAAGGGAAACCAATTAGAATCACCTCAGATTTCTCAGCAGAGACAATCAAAGCAAGAAGAGCCTGGAATGATGTATGCCATGCCCTAAAAGCAAACAACTATCAAACAAGAATACTGTACTCAGCTAAACTCTCCTTCATAACTGAAGGCCATATAAAAACCTTCCATCGCAAACAAAAATTGAAACAATATATCTCCACCAAACCAGCCCTACAAAAGATTCTTAAAGATGTCCTACACATAGAAAACCAACAAGAACACAATAAAGGCCAAGAAACTGCACCCAAACTGAGAATCCAAGAACCATAGGAAGAACCCAGTTTTCGCATCCCCCAAGAAAGTGGATAACATGGCAGGAACTCCCAAATACCTCTCAGTCCTATCTATTAACGTTAACGGACATAACTTTCCAATTAAGCGAAATAGACTGTCTAGTTGGTTTAAAAAACAAGATCCTTCAATCTGCTGCTATCAGGAGTCACATCTTGCCTGTAAAACCAAACACATTTTAAATATTAAAGGCTGGAACAAAAGCTACCAAGCAAACGGCCCCCATAAACAGGCGGGAGATGCAATCCTAATATCAGATAAAACAGACTTCAAATTAAACTTCATGAAAAGAGATAAAGAAGGTCGCTACATACTCATTAACCGATCTCTCCTTCAGGAGGATATTACAATTCTAAATATCTATTCGCCAAACAATGGAGAACCCAAATTTATCCAAGAAACACTACTTTCCCTCATATCCCACATAGTTCCAATGACATTTATTGTTGGGGATTTTAACACAACATTCTCCCCACTAGATAGACCAACTCCGCAAAAACTCAACATAGAAACCGCAGATCTAAACAGCTGCATAGATCAACTAGATTTAACAGACATCTACCGAACATTTCACCCAACAGCATCAAAATACAAGTTTTTCTCAGCAGCATATGGAATATTTTCTAAAATAGACCACATTTTAGGCCACAAAGCAAACTTGTCCAAATTCAGAAACATTGAAGTTTTCCCTTGCATTCTCTGGGCCCAAAACGGAATAAAATTAGAACTCAACACCAAAAGCCACCAACGAAAGTCCGGTAACACATGGAGGCTGAACAACACACTGCTGAATCACGAGTGGGTCTTGGAAAAGATTAGAACGGAAATTCATATGTTCATGCTATTCAACAAAAATGAACACACAAATTACCAGCTCCTCTGGGACACAGCAAAGGCATTACTCAGAGGCAAGTTTATACCTCTGAGCTCCTACATCAACAAATTGGAGAGATCTGAAAGCAACAATTTAATGACACATCTAAACCTCCTTGAAAAAGAGCAACAAGATAAACCCCAATCCAGTAGACAGAAAGAAATAATTAAAATTAAATCAGAATTAAATGAATTAGAATCCCAAAAAAACTATACAAACAATCAACAAAACAAAGAGTTGGTTCTTCGAGAAAATTAACAAAATTGACAGACCCCCTAGCCAATCTTATCAGAAAAAGAAGAGAACACATCCAAATAAATAAACTCAGAGATGAGAATGGAAACATCACCACGGAAACAACCAAAATTCAGAACATTATAAGGGAATACTTCACAAAACTTTATGCTCATAAGTTTGAGAACTTGAGAGAAATGGACCTTTTCCTAGAAAATATTGACATGCCAAAACTAAACCAAGATGAGTTAAACCATCTTAACAGGCCCATCTCAAGCATTGAAATAGAAACAGCAATAAGAGACCTCCCAGCTAAGAAAAGTCCAGGACCAGATGGATTTACAGCGGAATTTTACAAGGCCTTCAAAGCAGAGCTCACACCAATATTCCTCCAACTCTTCAATGAAATTGAAAGAGAACATCCACTACCGAAGACATTCTAGGAAGCCATCATAACCCTCATCCCAAAACCAGGCAGGGACTCATCAAAGAAAGAGAACTATAGACCCATTTCTTTGATGAACATTGATGCAAAACTTCTCAACAAAATTTTGGCCAATCGACTTCAACAATTCTTCCAAAAAATCATACACCACGATCAAACAGGACTCATTTCAGGGATACAAAGCTGACCCAATATATGCGAATCAATTAATATTATTCATCACATCAACGGGAGCAAGAATAAGAACCACATGGTTATCTCAATAGATGCAGAAAAAGCATTCGACAAGATCCAACACAGCTTTATGATGAAGGTTTTGAAAAAATAAGAATCCATGGAACATTCCTCAATACAATAAAGGCTGTATATGACAAACCTACAGCCAGCATTATACTTAATGGTGAAAAACTAAACCATTTCCTCTTAACTGAGGAACAAGACAAGGATGTCCACTCTCTCCACTTCTCTTCAATCTAGTATTAGAATGCCTAGCTACCGCAATAAGACAAGATGCAGACATAAAGGGGATCCAAATAGGGAAAGAAGAAATAAAACTCTCCATCTTTGCAGATGACATGATCTTATATTTAAAGATTCCCATAGACTCCACTCCCAAATTACTCAAGCTGATTCAAAACTTTGGCAAATAGAAGGGTATAAAATTAACCCCCCAAAATCAATGGCTTTTCTGTATGCCAACAATGAGAAAAGTGTGGCTGAAATTAGGAAAGCAACTCCATTTGTAATAGCCCAACAAAAAATAAAATACCTAGGAATTAACTTAACCAAAGAAGTGAAGGGCCTCTATGATGAAAACTTTAAAATCTTGAAAAAGGAAATCAAAACAGAACTTAGAAAATGGCAAAACCTCCCATGCTCCTCAATTGGAAAGATTAACATCGTGAAAATTGCAATACTTCCCAAGGCTATCTACAAATTCAACGTGATACCTATCAAAATTCCACCCTCATTCTTCAAGGAAATAGAAGAGGCAATCCAAAAATTCATATGGGACAATAAAAGACCCCGAATAGCAAAAACGCTCCTCAACGGAAAGAACACTGCTGGAGGAATGTCAATACCAAATTTCAAACTCTATTATAAAGCCATAGTAATCAAAACAACTTGGTATTGGCATAAAAATAGACCTCAGGACCAATGGAATAGAATTGAAAACCCAGAAATGAACCTACAGACCTATAGCCATCTAATCTTCGATAAGGGAGCTAAAACAATAGAATGGAAGAAAGACAGCCTCTTCAGTAAATGGTGCCGGCAAAATTGGTTAACTAATTGTAGAAAACTTATGCTAGATCCCTATATATCCCCGTGCACCAGAATCATCTCCAAATGGCTCAAAGACCTTGAAGTCAAAGCAGACACTCTGAAAACTTTACAGGATGGAATAGGAGAAAACCTAGGTCTCCTTGGCTCAGGCCGAAATTTTCGGAATATAGATCTGGAAACACAACAAATCAAAGAAAGGTTGGACAAATGGGATTGCATGAAGTTGCAGAGCTTCTGCATGGCAAAGGACATAGCTAGCAATATCAATAGAAAGCCCACAGATTGGGAAAAGATCTTCACTTGCCATACAACGGTCAAGGGTCTCATATCTAAAATGTACTTGGTGCTCAAAAATTAAATCCCCCAACAACAAATCCTCAAAGAAACAACTGCCCAATAAATAAGTGGGCTAAAGACTTGAAGAGAAACTTCTGTGAAGAAGAAAGAAGGATATCCAACAGACACATGAAGAAATACTCAACCTCGCTAGTCATAAAAGAAATGCAAATCAAAACAACATTGAGGTACCACCTCACCCCAGCTAGAATGGCTATAATCAAGATCTCTAACCACAACAGATGCTGGAGGCCATGTGGACAGAACGGAACCTTACTTCATTGTTGGTTGGAGTGTAAACTTGTTCAACCACTTTGGAAAGCAGTATGGACGTTCCTGAAAAGACTTCACGTGGAGCTCCCCTATGACCCAGCAATCCCACTTTTGGCCATTTATCCAAATGTTTTCAAACAAGACCACATTAAAGTTACCAGCACAGCTATGTTTATTGCAGCATAATTTACCATAGCTAAGATCTGGTACCAACCCAGATGCCCCTCAGTATATGAATGGATCAAGAAAAGGTGGTATAAATACACAATGGAATTCTATGCCTCCATCAGAAAGAATGACATTTCCCCATTTGTTAGGAAACGGAATGGCTTAGAAAAAATTATATTAAGTGAAGTAAGCCAAGCCCAAAGAAACAAAGGTCCATGGTTTCCCTTATTTGCAATATCTAGTATATGTATGAGTCAAACAAGAAAGGTCAGATAATGTGATGTTAGGAAAATTAACCCTTAGATAAATATTTAAATGTTTTTTTTCTTTCTTGCATTTGTTTCTAACTCATTTATAAGTTTATTTCCTGGTAGCTTTGTATGTCCCTCACCCACAGTACAACCCCTGCTTTCACTATATTTGATGTCGGTATAATTTGTGGAGGAGATGGGGAAAAACAAGACGGTTAGAGATACAGGTGGACCCGATGCAACTATGAGAAGTACAAGTTGTCATGTTAAAAATGAACTTTACAACTTGGGTGCGGGGGGGGGGGTGGGGAGCGGGAGTGGGTGGTGGGGTGGGGGGAGGTTGGGAATGGATGGGAAGGGTAAACAAAGGAGGAGGCTGCAATGCTTGATACGAAATGTACTCATTATCTTGCCCATGTATTTGTAACCCCTCTGTAAAATATGTTCACAAAACATTAAAATTAAAATTAATTTAAAAAAATGTTATATGTGAAAATTAATGAGGTCAACAAGAGATATTGAGGACAAAAAGGCCTAAGAATTACAATTGCAGCATATCCCAAAAGTTATGATGACAGGATAGGTTTGTAATGTGAAGGGGTGTTATGTGATATTGTGATATGTGGTTATTGTGATATTACAGTGGCAACGTAATGTAAAAAGGGATTGTAATGTCACAATGGTTATGAGTTCACGATTTCTTTATGATATCAACCTACAGGCCGCATTTTAAATAGAATGAAATCACAGAAAAGACATTCATAATGTGTCTATGATGTCACAAGGACAATGTGAAGATCTAAATCTATCATATCATTTTAGTTTTGTGATTTCCCAATGAGCAGATGTTGTCTAAATTTCAATGTGATGTCACAATTGTGATGAACTCACAAACTGTTTTTGATGTTAAAATGTTTTGTCTGATTCTCAATTGTCAATATTTCACAGTGGGGATTTGAGTACACACAAAGAGAATGTGATATCACAAAGCTATGTATTTTATCAAAGGACATAAGAGGTCATAATAGATTTGAGATGTCACAATGTGATCCTGGTGTCAAACCAGCAATGCGATGTCACAATGGGTTTGTGATGTCACACTGGTGATGAGAACATAATGGATTAGTTATGCCACGACTTTTAATATCACAATTATTTGTCCAATTTTTATTGCTACTAGACCACCATGAGGACACGGTAAAAACCAGCAGTGCCCTTATAATCCTCGGGAACAGATAGTCATCACGGCCTCTTGGTCTGGACCACCAGAGAGGGTGGCTTCATGTCACTGTAGGGGGCAGGACATGCTGCTAAAGGAGATAGGATGTCAAGCCCCACATGGTGAGCTACCAAGAAGTCATTGGGCATGAACATTTGGGAAGTGATGATTGAAAACTGTTATGCAGAAAACATCGCAGTGGGGGAAGGGCACAGCCTATATATAGGCTGCAGGTTCAGAGCAACAGAAGGGGAGAGAAAAAGGGGAAAGGCCTGGAAGGAAAGAAGTGATGAGCCTGTAGGAAGGTAAAGACCTGGGAGGAGTGGAAATTGAGGGAGAGCAGGAGGTGAAGGATGGCAGCTGGCCACCTGGATATGGAAGGGCAGGACTGTCAAGAGTAGAGCAGCCAGAAGAGAAGAAGGGTATGGTGGAAGGAAAAAATGAAAAGACCTGAAATGTAGGAAAAGTCTGGAGAGAAGGAGGATGAAGAGCACGGAAAAAGCCTTGTCCTTTGAAGTGTGGAGTTTTGGAGATCATTATTTTGGGGGATGGTTGTTTGCAGACCAGTTAACAAATGGCTGGGCTTCTGTCTGGAGATCTGAGGGTTCATGGTTGAGGCTGAATTTAGCTCTGGGCATCCAGCCCAGGTCAAGGTAGTCGCTTGTTACAAAATTTATGAGGACAAGGCAGGTTTGTGATGTTATGTTGCATTAATGATATCACAATATCAATATGAGGTCGCAAAGGGATTGTATTGTTACAATGGTGATGTGGTCGCAATGGGTTTCTGAAATCAAACTATATCCCACATTTGAGATAGAATTAAATCACAGAATAGGCAATCACATTGTCTCTATGACCTCACAAGGATAATGTGATGTCATAATGCTATGATGTCATTGTCATTTTGGGATGTCACAATGGGCTGATGTTATCCTAACAACAATGTGATCTCACTCTGGAGATGATGTCACAAAGCATTTGTAATGGTAAAACGGCCTGTCTGATATCAGTTGTCTTTTGCTCACAATGAGGATATAATTACCCAAAGGGACTGTGATGTCACAAACACTATGTGCTTTTTCAAAGGTGCTAAGA
This sequence comes from Dipodomys spectabilis, assembly GCF_019054845.1. Classification (NCBI taxonomy): domain Eukaryota; kingdom Metazoa; phylum Chordata; class Mammalia; order Rodentia; family Heteromyidae; genus Dipodomys; species Dipodomys spectabilis. Next base: position 1,320,406 of record NW_024870847.1, read on the forward strand.
GGTCACAACAGGTTTGGTATATCACAAGGTGATCATGATATCACTGTGGAACTATGATGTCACAATGGGTTTGTGATGTCACAGAGGGGATAAGGTCACACTTCGATAGTGATGTCACTATGAATTTGTAATATCACCATTACATGGTGATATTACTAGATCACAATGAAGATAGGAGTTCACATAAGGAGCTAGAAGTCAGAAAGGCCATGAATTTTGTAAAATATTATGAGTACATAATAGATTGGTGGAAATGCGATGGGACAGAGATATCCCATTGGCAATATAAAGTTACCATTACATGAGATAGTATTGTTTTGAAGTCACAAATAGTTGGTAATGCCATATAGGTGATGAGGTCATATATATTTGTGATTTCACAATGGGATGGTGATGTCACAATCTCATGCTAGGTCTCTAATTGACAATGAATATATAAGTTCACAAGGGATAATGATGTATCCGAAGGCATATGTTGGCACAAGTGTAATGAGTCTTAACAGATGTCACAATGTGACTCAATGTTCATGACATCTGGCAATGTGATGTCACAGTAGTTGTGATGTCACACTGGATTTCTGATATCACATGCCATACCTGATGTATTATGAATTAAACAATTATTAGCTCAGGGAGTCTAGAGATCACACTGGCAGCATGTCAAAACATTTATGAGGATAGGACAGTTTTGTGATCTCACAGTGGGTTAGTGATATCATAATGGCAATGTGGTGTCATCAAGGTATTGTGATGTCATAATGGTTATGTTGTCACAATCTATTTCTGGTATCAACCCACCTTCCACATTTGAAATAGAATGAAATCACAGAATAGGCATTCCAATGTGTCTGAGACATCACAATGAGTATGTGATGTCATAATGCTATGAAGTCATTGTTGTTTTATAATGTCACAATGGTCTGATGGTGTCATAATGACAATGTAATGTTACACTAGTGATGATGTCACAAAAGTTTTGCGATGTTAAAATGGCATGTCTGATCTCAGCTCAAAATGAGGATATGGGTACACAAAGGGCCTGTGATGACACAAAGGCCATGCTTTCAAAGCTTCTGAGGTCATAATACGGTTGGGATGTCACAATATGATCATGGTGGCACAATGGCAATGTGATATCACAATGAGTTTGTGATGTCACCGCTGTGATGAGGTCACAATGCGTTAGTGATATCTCATCAAGTTTTAATATAACAATGACATATACAACTTCAATTGCTTCTAATTCATTATTAGGATACTGTAATAACCAGTGTTGCCAGAATTATCTGTTGGAGCCTATAATCATTGTAAATTCTTGGCCTGGCCCACAGGAGAATATGGGGAATGCCGCCAAAGGTGGAGGTGTCAGGCCTCACATGGTGAGCTGTCAATAAGTGATTGAGCATTGGGCAGATTGGGAAGAGACGATTAAAAATTGTTAGGCAGGAGACACGTTGGAGTGAGGAAGGGTACAACCTACATATAGGTTGCATTTTCAGAGCATTGGAAGTGGGGATAAAAATGGGAGCTACCCAGATGGAAGAAAGTGATGAGACAACAGGAAGGAAAAAACCTGAGAAGAGAGGAAGATGAGGGAGAGCAGAAGGTTGGCAAATGGTCACTGGGTCAGAGTAGAGCAGGCCTGTGGAGATTGGAGAGACCTGAAGAGAAGAAGGAAATGGTGGAAAGGAAAAAGGGAACGACCAGGAAGGAAGGACAGGTCTGTAGTGAAGGAGGAAGGAATGAAAAAGTAAAAAGCCTTGCCCATTGAGGTTTGGAGATTCGGAAATCATAATTTTTTGGCCGGTGGTTTGCAGACCAATTAAGAAAGGGTGGGGCTGCCCATTGGAGGTCTCAGGTTTGGTGGTCAAGGCTGCTTTTGGACCTGGCTATCCAGGCCAGGATAAGGTAATCTCAGTCCTCTTGCTATTGTAAATTGTTTTATTATATTAAATGTGACTACACGGTTTGTCTCCTTGTCTTAGAGGTCATAAGTACACGAGTTCACAGAAAGAGCTTGAAGTCTCAAAGGCCACGAATTTTCTAAGATGAGATGTGGCCATATAGGTTTGTAAAAACACAATGGGACAGTGAT